>NC_136498.1:74363759-74573759 GCF_053919585.1 Euprymna scolopes
AAATATATTTTACCCGATGCTTAATTTAGCGATTAAGCGAAGCCTGCTGTCTATTTGTTTATAAACAAACTATCAGCTCGAGCACTGTTAAGCGTTGGGTAGCTGTTTATCTAATACACATTTGAGGAATCATTTAGGAGTATCGATTCTTTGTCCAGTGGTTGTAACTGCTGATTGTCAACGTGATGGCTGTAGATTCGCTCCACGGCTGGCGACAGGCGATAGTCTAGCCGCACTGATGAATTGTGATACAGCGAAACAATAATTTTACTGTATGTGGATTACTATATATATATATATATATATATATATATATATATATATATATATATATATATATATGTGTGTGTGTGTGTGTTTAATAGATTAACAAATAAATAAACGGAATTAAAAACTAAATACTAATATCTAAGTTAGAAATAAATGATATAAAACAAATAATTAGAAATAACTGAAAATAGATGAATAAATCAGAACCAAATACATTAGAAGCAAAAAGAAATAAAAAACAAAAAATAATAAAATAAAAAAAAGCCAAGATAACACACAATTCAGGACTAATATAACAACAACAACAATAATAATAATAATAATAATAATAATAATAATAATAATAATAATAATAACAAGAAGAAGAAGAAGAAGAAAAAAAAATAAAGACAGTTTATTTCAGCAAAGTAAAAAAATCTTATGGCAACGCGCATACTTAGCCTTCACAGTGTAGTATCTGTTATCGATTAGTGGAGAAGAAATCCTTCAGACTGAGACAATTTTTATTTTTGTTCCTATCCAGAGTGCCCCATTAAAACTGGCCTTGTATCTAACTCTGCCCTCGTGGAGAAGCAAGTAAATAAGAATATAATTACGTTATGACTAGACAACAATGTTTTTAATAATAATAATAATAATAATAATAATAATAATAATAATAATAATAATAATAATAATGCAAATAAGGCTATTTATAAACAAATCAATAGTATAAAATGAATAAGAAATCTAATTAATCAAATAAATAAATCTAATGTTAATATTTATGCATAATTAAAAAAAATTAATATCGGCAGACACATAACAGAAATAGAAATCCTAATATATTTCGCATTAAACGCTGTCTACGTTATAGATAAAAAGCGCCACTCATTTCTGTTCGGAATTTAAATAATAACTGGTTCGCTAAAATTTAAATATATAATAAATCAGCAAGTAGATGAAGAGAGAATAAAAACTGATTAAGTTTAATATATAAATGAAAATGTCTATACTAACAGCGGTGATATTAATTAAGAAAGCTTACGCGTAAACCCTTTCTGCTTTATAATTTATTAAATTAACTTCTTTACTCGTTCAATCACATGCATTTGCCATAAACATTGAGTAGCATATTACAGTTATGTATAATTTTTTTATCAATAAACAACTACATAACAAACAAACAAACAAAAAATAAGATCAGCATATTTTATTTACGTACACAATCTAACACAAAAACTTAATAGGTTAAACATTAACGCTGTCTCTATTACAGATTCATAGTATTACTTCTGGTAAGAATGTAAATAATAACCGATACCGCGTTCGCTAAAAAATTTAAAAAAATCAACAGATAATTAAAAAAACAAACAAAGAGCTGAGTAAATAAATAAAAAATGAAAATGTAATAGAAATATGGAAATCCACGTATAAACCCTTTTCAGTGTTACAATTGTCCCGTGCCCACATCCATTTCCGCCTTACGATATTTCAATTGTTTTCCATTTTTAGAGACATTATTTGGTTTCTTTTCTTTTGACAAAGAGATGCTATCTCGAAATATTAAGATACTCACCATCTCAGTTACATTAAACAGAAAGTTCACATTTACTGATATGTATTGTGATTATCTCGAAAAATAAATGAATATACGAAGTTAAATAAAATAACGAAACAAATAAGACCTTGTTTCGTTTGCCCATTTTTGTTCATACGTCACACCAATACAACAGCCGGTTCCCTACATTGCTATAGCCTTCTTATACTCTTCCACAATAAATACTATTTTAATATATATATATATATATATATATATATATATATATGTGTGTGTGTGTGTGTGTGTGTGTGTGCGTATATATATATATACACACACACCACATATATATATATTGAGAGAGAGAGAGAGAAAGAGAGAGAGAGAGAGAGATGATACAAAGCGGAATAAATAGCAATGATAAACAAAAAGCTGAGCCGAGAAACATATATCTATATATATATAAATGTAATTCTTGGTTCGTTCAAAGTCGATAAAACCACATTTCTACATTACCAATTTATTTTAAATTTTCAGACAACCCATCTTTAGAGTCGAGGGATCTTTCCATGTTATTAAAATATATTAACATCGCCAATTAAAAAATATAAAATAAAATAAGAATATTTTTCGTACGCCGAAAGTGCGGACCTGTCTTGTTAATAGAACTGAACTTCCGTTTCAATTCATTTCATACACCACGATTTGACGAAACGAATTAGAAGATTTCATTTTCTGTTTACTCGATAAGTAAAAAAAAAACAACATAATTCATTCGTTTATCTTCCAAATTTTTAAATTAAAATTTTTTTCTTTATTATTTATTCAGGCAAAAAGAAAAGTCAAGTTGATGCATAAAAGACGAAGTGTTTTTTTTTTAAACAGTTGTTTCGATATAAGAAAATATGAACTTTTTTATTATTAAAACTATAAATTGTTAGGTGAAAGTAACGTTTTTTTAAAGAAAATTTACGGATTGGTAATGTGCTTAAATAATATTTGGTGCTAATGCAGAGTGATCTGCGCTATTTTTTTAAAATCGTATTTCCACGTTTAATTAAAGTTTTAGAATATGTTTTTTATTCAATTGTAAGGTTAAAGTACAGAATAGGTACAAAACACCCTCCCCTCCCTATGTTAAGAATGGCTTTTTAAATAATAACGTTATTATTTCAGCACGGATCACTCTTTGCATCAGTACCGTACTTTCACCTAACCATTTAATAAACAAAACATGGTACTTATGCAGAGAAAGTACCGTGCTAACATAATATTATTTAAAAAGCCATTCTTATCATGGGGAGGGCGTTTTGTAACTATTCTATACTTTCACCTAACAATTTAATAAACAAAGATGGTACTTATGCAGAGAAGGTACCGTGCTGAAATAATGTTATTAAGAAAACTATTTTTAACATGGGAAGGGGAGGGTGTTCTGTAACTATTTTATACTTTCAGCTAACAATTTAATAAACAAAAGATGGTACTTATGCAGAGAAGGTACCGTGCTGAAATAATGACGTTATTATTTAGAAAGCCATTCTAAACATCGTATTTCCACGTTTAATTAAAGTTTTATGAGATGTTTTTTATTCAGTCATAAAGTTAAAGTACAGAATAGGTACAAAACACCCTCCTCTCCCCATGTTAAGAATGGCTTTTTAAAAAATAATAACGTTATTATTTCAGCACGGATCACTCTCTGCCTGAGTACCGATTAATGTTTGTTTTTTGCTTCTTTACCGGAGTTTTTTTTAAGAAAACCTTTTTAAACAAAAAATTGAAAGTACACTTTTCTTTTTTTTTTACAGAAGTTGTTTTTATATGAGAAAATATGGATGCTTTTTCTTTATTAAAGAAATTGGGCACTCATGCACTTATTGATCCGTGCTGAAATAATAACGTTATTATTTAAAAAGCCATACTTAACATGGGGAGAAGGGGGTGTTTTGTACCTATTCTGTACGTGAAACTTACAATTGAATAAAAAAACGGACAATTTTTAGATTAGGTCCACTTCCACAATTTTCTTTTAAATAACGACTTCTACAGGTTCTCGAATATGCTGAATATGGAAATCGCATTGAAATTTTGCAGAAATAAGTAGTTATTGAGATATAAAAAGTTGTATAATGCATTGTAATTTCTGGCGACCATCTTTTTTACGCGCCTGCGCACACGTCATAAACAAATCTACGCGCGTAACAAAGATGGCCGCCAAAAATACAATGCATAAAACAACTATTTATATCTCGATAACTACTTACTTCTGCAAAATTTCAATGCGATTTCCGTATTCAGCATAGTCGGAAACCTATCCAAGTCGTCATTTAAAAGAAATTTGTGGAGGTGGACCTAATCTAAAAAAAATACAAAAAAAAAACATATAAAATTTTTATTAAACTTGGGAATACGATTTAAAAAATAGCGCGGATCAGTAAGTGCATTAGCACCCATTAATCGACTAACGTGACCTTATTGCCCGGCTACAATGTTGAACGCGCCGTTCACGTTTTTTTCAAGTTAAATTCAACTTTCACAATATCTTTTTTTTTTTTTTAATAATTTCACGATATCTTTTTTTAATGATAAATTGTTAGTTGAAAGCACAGAATAGTTACAAAACACCATCCCTCTCTATGGTAAGAATGTCTGAAAAAATATTAGGTACTCATGCAAAGAGTGATTCGTGCTGAAATAATAACGTTATTATTTAAAAAGCCATTCTTAACATGGGGAGGGGAGGGTGTTTTGTACCTATTCTGTACTTTAACCTTACAATTGAATAAAAAACATATAATAAAACTTTAATTAAACTTGGAAATACGATTTAAAAAATAGCACGGAAAGAGTAAGTGCATTAGCACCAGAAATTGTTAGGTGAAATACAGAAAAGTTTCTACCAAGAAAACCGTTATTTTTTCAGCCATTCTTACCAAGGGGAGGGGATGGTGTTTTGTCACTATTCTGTGCTTTCAAATGACAATTTATAAAAAACAAAAAAACAAAAGGTAAATTTTCACATTTGGTCCAACTCCACAATTTTTAACATGGCTAGGTTGGGGGTATTTATTCCGAAAGCCGTTCTTAACATGGGGAGAATGGTGGTATTTATCCCAAAAGCTGTTTTTAACAGACGAAAGACAGGTAAAAGGTTAAAACACGTGGTTAGGCATAGGTGTTGTTTATTCCGAAAGCCGTTCTTAATATGAGGAGGTTGGGAGTGTTTATTTATGGCCGCCAATGAATTATAGTGCAAAGTACAGGTTTTTATATCTAGAAAACTACTTGCCTCAGCAAATTGTAAATGAGATTTTCTTATTCAGCATAGTCGAAAATTCTCGAGGTGGACCTAATGTGAAAAAAATACCCCCCCCAAAAAAGATATGGTGAAATTTAAATTTAAGCGTGACACCAAAAATAAAATTAGACAGAAAAATACCCCTTTTAGGTTTGTACTTGCACAAAGACTTGAAAAAGTTGTCAACAAAAACAAATATATAACAAGTAAATATTTTGAAAGGCAACATCAGTTACTTTTCTACCTAATTGGATAATTTTTAGTGTTTTTATTGGGTTTGTACTACTGTACATATAGATTCGAAAAAGTTGTTAAAATAAATGTATAACAAATATTATCAAAGGCAAGGTATGTTACTTTATTAACAAAATGGATACTTTTTTTTATTTTTTTAATGTAAAATGTTTATTCAATTCGAGAAACACAGCATTTACTGCTATATTTGAAAATTACAAGTGGTAACAAACTCTGTCTTAAACACGTTAAATTTGTGAAAAAGAGTTAAAACTAAAAAACTATACAAAATACTGTTAAAAACCACCGAATACACGTCTGCCTATGTCACGGTAACATATATTGAGTGAGTTCCTGACAGTATTTTGAATAGGTTTTTAATTTTAACTTATTTTCCGAAACTTAAGGTGTTCAACACAGTCTGCCGCCATTTGTATTTTTCAAATATACCGATAAACACTACATGTTTTCAGACTAATTAAACATTTTACACTAAATAAAAACACTAAAATCTTATCCAGTTAGGTAGAAAAGTAACTTATCTTGCCTTTGATAACATTTATTTGTTATATTTATTTTTCGACGACTTTTTCGTTTCTGTGTTTAGTAATACAAACCCGTTTTATTTACCGTAACGTTTAGTTGGCTCGAAAAACAGTGTTTATCAGTGTATTTGAAAAATACAAATGGTGGCGGACACTGTTGATGATGTTAAGTTTGGGAAAAAGATTTTAGACTAAAAAACTATACAAAATTCTGTCAGAAACCCAACAAATATGTCAGCCTATGTCACGATAACATATAATCAGGGTGTGTCTGACACTGTTTTTTAGTTTTTTACTGATTTTCCCAAACTTAACATATTCAACAGAGTGCGCGACCATTCGTCTTTTTTCAAATACATCGATAAACACTGAGTTTTTCGAGCCGATTAAACATTTTGAATTAAATAAAAACACTAAAAATTTATCCAGTTAGGTAGAAACGTAATTTACCTTACCTTTGCTTTCATTTATTCGTTTTTCGACAACTTTTTAGAATCTGTGTATAGTACCCCCCTCACCCAAATATTAATTAAAAACTCACATTTTTTAATACAATAAAAAAAACTATTTAGCATTTCAACGTTTTAGCAACATTCGGCTTAATCCACTGAATGTTGGTCGAGCCCAAGCCACGATTGACGGTAACTCCCAAGAATTCGGATCCAATTCTGCAAGAGTACCATTTTTTGTCATTTTCGCTTTTTTTTTACTTTATGGGTGGATTGCTATATATAAGAATTTTCCATTACACACACACACACACACACACACACACACACACACACACACACACACACACACACACACACACACACACACACATATATAAAGAAAGAGAGAGAGATGTCTTTCGGCTCATCTTTTTGATTTTCATGGCTATTTATTCCGCTTTTTATCATCTCTCTCAGTATATATATATATATATATATATATATATATATATATATATATATATATATATATATATATATACTAGCATTTCAGCCCGGCGTTGCCCGCGTGTTTGGATGTGTATGTTGAACAAAAACAAAAAAAAAGTGGTAGTAGGAAGGCAGGCTCGAATCCGTACCGCATGGGAGGAAAAGAACGGGGTAAAACCTAATGTTTATGCTGTTACGATCACCGCCAAACCGGAAGAGACATTTTTTAAAATTAAGGCTAGACAATCTAAAGGAGAGGATAAATTTTAAAAATATCGGCGAAAAAACTGTAGAAAAGTGCCTTGTTGAAGGGGAAGATATTATGTTTTTAGCCAATTTTTCGATATTTGTCGTATGAAAGGTCGAACTTTAAAACGATACTTATCTTGGTAAAATCCGTCGCCTCTATTGAAAGTTTAAGGCAAACATGCAAACAGACATATATACATACATTTATATATTGGTAACTAAAGATTTTCGACCCAAACCGATGAAAAAGCTTGCCCTATCTCTGAATACCCTTTATGTAAAATTTCAAATATTTAGACTAGAAATTGTCTGAGTAATTTGGAAGAGACCGAAGAGGTCAATTTTTTTAACTGTCACTCCTATTATGACCCCTTATCATTTATTGTTTTGGGCTCAAAAAAAGTTATTAAGTTAGATCCATGCCCAAGGAACCTATATCTAAAATTCCAAGTGCGTAGATCCAAAATTGTCGGAGGAGTTTGGTAGAGTGCTCAAAGGTCAAATCGTTGAACTTTGACCCCTTAATCGCCAAATTTTTGGCCAAAACCGATCCCATCGATTTTCCCCGAATCTCAGTACCCTGTATATCAAATTTCGAGTCTGTAGACTAAAAATTGACAGAGTTATTGCGTAGGGAAATGTACAACGACACACACACAGACACTAGATGAGGCTTATTTCAATAAGCGAAAGGAAATATAACGTACTTTAACTATTTTCTATTCTATTTCTTTATAAATTGCTCTTCTCAGTCCGGGAGAGCTTCAACTGTCCGAACAGGTTTTCTCTTTTTCTCCGAAAGAAATCTATATTTTCAAGTTAACTTTGTTTATATATATATATATATATATATATATATATATATATATATATATATATATATATATATATATATATATATAGAGAGAGAGAGAGAGAGAGAGAGAGAGAGAGACGGCAAAAAAGAAAATAAGTGATAAAGTTAGATAGGAGTAAAAACATAAACAGTGAAATCGAGAGAAATATGAATAAAAGCTATACAAATGGCGATGAAAATGCGAAAAACTATGAGTAGTTTAACACACACACGCACACACACAGACACACACACACACGCTCGCGCGCACACACACACACATATATGTTTATAGACAAAAATATGCTTATTCAGTTATATTTCACTTGTTATTTATACCAATCCTTTAATTTATGAAGCTCGATG
Organism: Euprymna scolopes; assembly: GCF_053919585.1. Taxonomy (NCBI): domain Eukaryota; kingdom Metazoa; phylum Mollusca; class Cephalopoda; order Sepiida; family Sepiolidae; genus Euprymna; species Euprymna scolopes. The sequence goes on from NC_136498.1 coordinate 74,371,999, forward strand.
TAACTACAGAGCATATAGAAATAAACGAAAAGAGTTTAGAAAGAAAGAGAGAGGTGAAGTAATAGACATATACGACTAGGAAAGAAAAGTCTTTATTTTGTACGCTTTTCCACTAGGAATAGAATAAGAAATAAACTAAGCATTAAACAACAATTAATATTCATCAATTTTTCGTTTTGTTTGGAGTATATTTATATTTTTTCTAAAGGGCATAATGTGGACACAATCTTTCTTTTTTCGTCATTCATATGCATCAGATTTGAATTTAATTTGATCCATAACCGTTAGACACCAATTAAAAAAGATCCCCTTTAGTTGCGTCTTAAGAACCCTTAAAACTCAGTTTTAAATTGCAGTTTACTGAATTAAAATAATGTAATAAATTTTGATCCAAACGAAAATAACGATTCTGAGCATAGTGTTTAGTATCATAATATCTTGATTTTAATGTTTGTAAAATGTTTGAAAAGTGGTGTGAAATTGTGCTGTTTTAGAAATTAATGTATTTTTCTTTGGGCAAGTAATTTTACGTTTCCCCATTTGAAAGTATCAGCCACGGTCTAACAGAACTGATTTAGTTTTAAGAGTTTCTATGTCAAAGGTCAAGATTAAGGTCACCTAAAAGGTGAAAGTCATGCTTTTGGCGATAACTTCAATTCTGCTTACCGTAGAGATTTGCTGCTTATCCTATATTGTAGCCAATTAAATCTTATATGATCTTGACCTCGAGAAGTTCGCTGACGGTCGAAATTTTGAGAGAATTTCATTCTCTACTTTCACCCAATTTTTGATGTAGAGATATAATTCTCAAGTCCAACAAGATGCACCATTCCTGAAAAAAGGTCAGAGATTACATTGACCAAAACGCTATAAAAATGACATCCAAGACGAAAATGTTAATCAGAATGATTAAAATATTATAAATTAAAACATGGAATCTTTACCAAACTTACTGGCTTCGACAAAAAATAAACCGAAAAGAGTTTGATATGTCGTAAAACACAACTTCGCAATGAAATGAGATTCCAAACAAAACAATTCGCATAAAATATACAAAAAAAAACTATTTATTGAAAAAAATGATACTTGAAAGTCTTTTGTAGTTGAATAATAGACGTGTCTAAAGTAAAAATAGAAGAAAATTTATCGAGTCTTTAAGGCAGTAGTTCTCAACCACTGTGCCGCGGCACACTAATGTGCCGCAGAATGATTGCTGGTTTGCCGCAAATAAATTATAGCTAGAAGCCATTTAATTTAATTTTGTTTAATAAAATATTTAATTTTTAATCATGATAAGACCGCCCAATACCATCTTACAGGACGTAAGCATTTCCATAAATGACACTCCTCTTGAGCAAGTAGATCACTTTCCATATCTCGATAGCATAATATGGGAAATGTGCTCAAATGAGAATGAAATAGAAAGCCGAATGCGCGTCGCCTATGGAGCTTTCGGTAAACTGTCGAAGCGCGTCTTCAATAATAAACATATTTCAATAAAAACTAAACTCATGGTATACCACGCGATTGTTATACTTACGCTTCTGAATGGGTGTGAGACCTGGATAATATATCAAAGTGATCTCATTAAACTCGAAAAATTCCACAAACAAAAACTTCGAGCTATATTGAACATCAAATGGTATGACTATGTAACCAACACAAGCGTTCTTGAGAGAGCAAACAGCTGCAGTATTGAGGCCACCGCCATGAGGTACAGACTCCGTTGGTTGCGGCATATCCTCAGAATAGATGAAAACAGACTCCCTCGACAAACCATGTACTCGGAGCCTACCATCAGAAAAAAGACCAATCGACCGCTTTCAATCAAAAAGCTATAAAAATCTGCAATTCTCAACTTTGTACTTATCGATTTTCTTATCTAAACAACATTAAAAACATGAAAAATATAAAAAAAAAATTGTAAAGGAGTTTTAACTCTTTAAATATATTGTAATTTAAATATGCTCTGACGAACTGCAAGCACTTGTGCCCCCACGACGTAAACACCTTCGACAAACCCGACACGCAGCTAAATCCCACCCCCCACACAGTAGAGATATCTAGATGTAAAAGAACTTCCTACTCCAATAGTTTCTTCCTCAGAACCGCTAGACTTTGGAATTCCAATTCCAGGTCCCTGCTTTCCCAACTGTACTGACATGCAGAAGTTCAAGTGTAACGTGAACCGACATCTTGCTGCCCAACTCCCTACATAGTACTCCAGCAGCTGTTGCCCCTGGTAGTAGCCCCATACACTAAAGTGGCAATGTGCCTTGTTTAGGGTGAAAATGTAATAAAAAAAAAATACTGTAGGAGTAGTTACGAAACACCAGGCGCAACTGTCCATACTGATATTGACCATTATTATTCTATACAATATATTAAATATAAGATATATTGATTTATGTGAATAAAAATTTTCCTTACATAACCTTTTTGTATTTATTTTTTTTATTGCAAAACGGCTTTATGAGTAGTAAATACTTATTTTTTAAACTCAATAGAGTGCAGCCATGTTTAAAAGGTTCTTAACCAGTATTTTAAGGCATACGTTAAATATATGTTTAGACCACACAATTGCTGCACACAGTTTTAGACAGAATGATAGCAAGAGATGAAAGCAATTTTTTTAAAAATGTAACTCTTCTTCAGCTGGTTAAATATGGGGTCAGATATGAGCTAAATGTACTTGTTTCTTTGGAACGAACTGGATTCGAGCCTTGCACACGCAGGTTTAGAATTCATATCGTTAACCACTTAAATACACTCACTGACCTGTCTTGCAACACAACTGAAGTGCTGGGTTCGATTTATGTCATCGGTAACCTTTGTTGACCTCTTTGCATTCCCTAGTACAAACAAGTTGCGTTCACTTGGTACCGCGCTAACTGCACTATTCATGTCATGAACTCCATAACATAATCACACACACACATATGCTGGGGGTATAATTAAGTTTATATTGAAATGACTTAGAGAAATCTATATATCGAGCTTCGTTATAATTATCATTTGCTAATATTTTTCCTCTGATGAGAAAAACGCATTTCGTTTAAATTCCACGGATTAAGGAAATGTAATATATCTTATTTGAGTATCCTGTCGAACAATAAGTTCATGTAAAATATAATTTACAGTTTAAAATTTTTGTTCGTTACTTTTCCCTCATCTCTCTCTCTCTCTCTCTCTCTCTCTACACACACACACACACACATATATATATATATATATATATATATATATATATATATATATATAGACTTATATGTAATATACTGAGTTCGTGTAACTAAGTAAATTTACATATACCAATGAGTTGTAAGCCAAAAAGAGTTGACTTACCTCCAACATCACCACCACTACTACCAATAATAATAATAATAATAATAATAATAATAATAATAATAATAATAATGAAAATACAGTTAATACTAATTATTAGGGGTGCGTAACAGTATTTTTATTAGTATTAGTGGTAGTTGTGATGATGTTGGAGGTCGTAGTAGAAGTATTGTTACTACTATCTTTATTATTATCATTAATATTACTGCATTGTTTTTTAACGCTATTACTATTGTTATTATTATTGTTTTATCATCATCATTATTATTATAATCATTATAATTGCTGTAATTATTATTATCATCCCCGTTATTATCCCCGTCATTGCTACCATAACAGCTACCATTATCTCCATTTTCACTGTTATTAGCATTAATTTTGAATTTACTTCTATCACAACTGTTGGTCATATTATCTTTAATGTTTATATATATATATATATATATATATATATATATATATATATATATATATATATATATATATAAGATCTATCACAGGAAAGTAAACAATAAAACAAAATGCGAGACAGAAACGTTTCAAGTATTTAACGAATAAAAAAAAGCAAATCTATTTCCTCGATGAAACGTTTTTATTTTATTCTATAGCGAGTAATACGTTTTTTCTGTCCTTTTCGTTTCTAAAACTTTTTCGTTTGAAATTTTTTCTATGAACATGGATATTAATGCAAACACTGGCTGATGATATTTTCGTCATTTTTGATTAAATTGTGTGTACACGCAAACCATATAAGTGCGTATGACTGTTATATCCAAACAGAAAAACAAGCTATTGCTGTCGTCCGGTGTCTGATTTTGCAAGATGACTGTATCAATCCACTGAAAATAATGCATTCTGGGACGGGATGTCGTCCTTTCAAAATGCAAAATACATTCTCCCAACCAGTAATCATGAAACTAATTCTATTAAGCTGCACCTTATTTGATCTACGGCTCCATCGTGTCTCTAAACTTTTATCGAAAAATTAATTGAACAGTGTTGTAATGAGAATCGATCCGCCAGAATGCTGACACATTGTCTTCGCTGTAAGAACAAAAATTACTCGTAAATTTGATTGAAAATACATCTGTATAAAACAAACAAAAAAATACTTAACAGAAACTCTGTTTCTCAACCTTGTTATAGTCTGTTTAGAGCAGACCTCTGATCTGATTCAGGCTGCATATCGATATCACCTTACCGGATATTGACACAATGAGATCAAATTTAGAAAACGTCTCTGCTGTTGTTCAATAAATAATAAGTGATAATTGAATTGAAAAAACAAAACAACGGCAGTAATGATATCATAAAAAAATGATCAGCACTAAATTCTACAGACGATCGTTTTATCTTGAAACAAAATGACATTTAAATAATTTTTTCTCCCCAAATCATATTGCCACTTAAACTTAATAGAGATACTGTTTGGGATAGTGTCTAGCAAGTAACTATGTGAAATTGAGCAGCTAGATGTCTGTTCACATTACATTTAAACGTAAAACGTTAGTACAATCAGGGAAGTAGGAAACAGTGAGGGGAATTACAAAGCCTAACAGTTCGAGGGAAGAAACTTTTAGAATAGAAGTCTTTCCGCCATCCAAGAATTTCAACAATAAAGGAGTAGGATTTTGCTGGTTGTTGAGTTAGACGAAAGTATGAACCCTTAGAGGGGCACAGGTGTTACTAGTTCATCAGAGCACATTACATGAAAGTACTTATAAATATATTCGTCGATGATCAGTGTCGTGATCACTCTGATTGCTAATTGATTATAATTGTTGAATACAAAATACGAGGTGTCTTAACTAAGTTTTTAGATTTTTTCGTACGGCCACTTTTATTGATACTACACGCATGAAACCCCAATCCCTTTCGAAGTAATCTCCTCCGGCTACAATGCAACTGTAGAGTTCTAACAACTCCTGGAAGGCTTCATGCAAGTTCTCTTCTGTTAGAGTGTCAATGGCCCTCGTCACAGCCTCTTCCATCCCCTCATTTGCCTCATTGGAACAGCCTCTAAGGGTTTCCTTGGGCTTAGGGAATGACCAAAAGTCACTGGGAGACGGAATCTCTTCTTGAACTCTCTTAAACCTCAACATAATATTCCTTGTTGAGTGTCTGTCCAGTGGGAACCCAGTGCACGTAAACCATGCCCGTACTGTTAAAAAACGGATCATCGTAAGTTTCTGATTGGATTGGCTCTGCCTAGCTTTCTTGGGCCTGGAGAAACTCTGTCTTTTACTCTCTAGGTCATAAAAGTATATCTAGATTTTATCGAATATTATCAGAGACCAAGAACTGCGCGATCTGAATCGATCAGCTCGAACATTTCCCTGCTGTCATAACAATGTCTATTTTTCTGCTTTTCTCTTTTCCCACCTTTTTTTTCACCTCAAACAAGGCACAGTGTCACTTTGATGTAGGGGCTACTATCAGGGACATGTTGCAGGGATACTATGTAGGGAGTTGTGTAGCAAGAAGCCTGTTCACATCACAATCGGACTTCTGCATGTCAGTACAGTTAGGAAAGCAGGAACCCAGAAGGGAATTCCAGAGTGTAGCAGTTCTGGGGACGAAACTATTAGAGTAGATGTTTTATTACATCTCGGGATCTCTACTGTGAAGGGGTGGGACTTTGTTGCTTGTCGGGTTTGACGGCGATATTTACGTCGAGGGGTTACAAAAGCATCCACCATTAAAATGCTTGTAAAACAGTCGGTGGGACACAGGTTGAAGCTTAGATGACAGCTCAGGACGTATCAGGTTGGCGACTCTCACCTTACCACCATCTTTGGAAGAAACTTCGCGTAAATCTTCCGCATCTTCGGTTCCTCGCGAATAATTGTATGTAAAGTTCCCACACTGACATTAAATGTGCACTTATTATCTTTATAGAGACACGACGGTACTTATCCATTAAATTCTTTATTTGGCCAATCAACTCTGGTGTTCTGAATTCTTTACTCCTCCCATATCAGTTACCATCCCTTACACCCTTCATGCCTTCTTCAAATCCCTTATGCCACTCGAAAACTGACGCTCGATTCATACAAGATGGTCCAAAAGCTGTCTGAGGAATTCCATACGTTTCTGTTACATTTTTACCAAGTTTAAAAAAGAATTTTATTGCGTATCATTTTTCTAAAGTGTCATCACGTCCAGATTACATTTGATAAATTCCCAGCTGTTACAATCAGGCTTCAGTAGCGTATATTACAATTCCTGTTGTAGCTGTTCATTTGGACTGAAATCATAAAAATTTCTCAGTAATCTTATAAGATCTAAAACAATAACATACTGAATGTCAATTTTAAATGCCTGTACAAAAAAGTCTGGAAACTTATAAAAGGCACCTCGTAGAGAGAGAGAGAGAGAGAGAGAGAGAGAGAGAGAGAAAGAGAGAGAGAGAGAAAGAGACAGAGAAATGAAAACGAGAGAGAGAGAAGAAAACGAGAGAGAGAGAGAGAGAGAGAGAGACAAAAAGACAGAAAAGAAAGAAATAGAAACCGCAAAAGAAAATAGAAAATAGACAGCCTATTTGAATCAACCTCCCGTAAGGAACAAAGACACAAAGAAAGATTTCCACAGTTCGCTAATCCATAACTAACGACAGTCAGATTCCGTAAATTGTCTTTTCACCTTTAAAAACGGCAACATAACTTTATATTTTGTATATATTATTTTATATATATTATTATTACACAACACTGTTTAAAGAAATATTTCTTATTGACTATGTTTTTTAACTGGACGTTGTGACTAAACTAATACCCAAACTGTGCAAACACCAAAGTAGATATTTCAACACAACACGAGTGCAAATACAATAGTAATATAAATTCCGAGAGAGATTCTGTTTTGAGCTAATATAAGGTTTTGTTTAAATATAAAAGATCAAAGCATCCTCATTTAATGCCTTCTTTCCGTTCGAAAAAAATATATATACGCACCCTAATAGTAAGTGTGCGAGGGGCGTGCAATAAGTAATGTGCCTGACTCATTTCCAGTTGTCTGATTTAGCTGAAATTTTGCATGTGCAGGTTATGTGGCAAATTTTGCATGTGCAGGTTATGTGGCAAATTACAGCTCTGAACTAATTGTGGTTTCTGTTTTACAGGTGTTTCAACTGAGTCAGGTGTGAAATGGAGCCTGTTGAATCTCGAACAGTGATCCGGTTTTTGTATTTGAAAGGACGCACACAACAGGATACTTTTGATGAAATAAAAGAAACTTATGGTGATAATGCCCCATCATATGACCTATTAAAACGCTGGCATCGTGAATTCAAACATGGCCAGAAGTCTGTGGAAACAGCTCCCAGACCTGGTCGCCCTCCTTCTGCCATTGATGGGGCATCTGTCCGTCAAGTTGAGGCTGCCATTTTGGAAGATTGGCGCATTACTATTCGGCAAATAGCCCAATAGGTCAAGATTAGTACAGGGTCTGTGGAAACTATCATTCATGACCATTTACATATGCATAAGGTGTCCGCCAGATGGATTCCCAGGTTTCTCACACCATTCCAGAAGCAAGAACACGTCGAGTGCTCGAGGATGAATTTGGAGATGCGCCAAGAAGACGAGTCAAAGTTTTTCAAAAGAGTCATTACACAGGATGAAACCTGGGTCCATCACTATGATCCAGAGACCAAAGCCCAGTCAATGCAGTGGAAGCACTTGGACTCACTACCTCCAAAGAAGGCAAGGGTGAAGCCCTTCGCTGGCAAGGTCATGCTCACAATCTTTTGGGACCAGGACGGAGTAGTGACGACAGATTTCCTGGAAAAAGGTACCACAATTACAGGAGCCTATTATTCTTCATTTTTGAGGAAATTAAGGGAAGCTATCAAAATCAAGAAGCGGGGCAAGATCAGCAAAGATACCCTCCTCCTGCAGGACAATGCTCCGGTCCACAACTCGCATGTCGCCAGATCAGAAGCACGAGCGTGTGGTTATGAAATTCTACCCCATCCTCCCTATTCTCCTGACCTTGCACCCTCTGACTTTAACCTCTTCCCAGCCATGAAGTTGTTTTTGAAAGAAAAGCGTTTCCCAGATGATGCAGCCTTGATTTCTGAAGTCATATCGTGGTTGGAGGACCAACCTGGGGTGTTCTACAAAAACGGTCTCCGGAGCTGCATCAAACGACAGGAGAAATGTATAACTCTGGGTGGTTCCTATGTAGAGAAAGACTAATAACTGTGCCAAGTTTCGTTGTTCTACTCCTATGGGAAGTGGGTCAGGGGCGTTACTTATTGCACGCCCCTCATAATACAAGAAAAAAGCCGAAAGCGGTTCGTGCGGAGCGATCATACCAGATCCATGAGAATACATTTAGAGTATAAGGAAAATTAAATTTCTCTAAAAAATGTCCTTGTTGAACAAGTCCTTACTCTAACACAGATTAAAATGACTCAAGTGATAGCGCAAACTCCCCTCCTTAATCCAGAATGTGGTAATTCCTGGGAGTCATACATTTTCATGTATTATGCTTTAAAACAATTCATCTATACCTACAGACAGAGTTTTTTAAAAGATATTTCTCACATTTGTTTTATGTTTACAGATAATTATAATTAAATATTAATTATTCATTTAGACTTAGTGTTTCATGCTTACGCAATTATCAGTGTAGGGATGCCAATTCTTGCCGGTCATGAAATTTGAACCAATGAACATTTTGCTATATTTGTTGAGCCTCTACCTCATGGCCATCAAACAATTGCCATGGGAATAAAAGGAATTAAGAACTATTAAACGCCGAATACATTTTTATAATCAAGAGTGTTCGCATGAGCGGGAGTTGTGAACATTGCGTAGACGTTAGTTGATTGCTTTTTATTTATTATTTCGCAGATAGTGCTAATTCTTAAGTATGCTTGAATACTTAATGCACACACACACACGTATATATATATATATATATATGAACATATATTTAAAGTAATGATACATATAATGAACATATATCTAAAGTAATGGCAGAAACACTAAAGGATGACCTCCAATCAGTAGTGGAATGGGGACAAAAATGGATGGTCACGTTTAATGCTGCCAAGACTAAACTGGTTTCATTCAATAATTACAAGAAACCTTCTCTACCACCTATAGCAATGGCCAACGACTCTTTATCCGATAGTACGTCTTTCAAGCTCCTTGGCCTAACGTTCACAGGAAACATGAGTTGGAACAATTACATCGAGGGCATTGCCAGAGCCGCTGCAAGGAAGGTGGGCTCTCTCTACCGTGCTAGAAAACTACTAACACCCGAAAGTATCTATAAGGCAACCATTCGCCCATGTATGGAGTATTGCTGTCATATTTGGGCTGGTGCATCGGCTACTAGTCTCTCGCTCCTTGACAGGGTTCAAAAGAGAGTCGCAAACCTGATAGGCCCTAAACTGGCATCTAAGCTTCAGCCTCTGTCCCATCGACGAAACGTTGCATCCCTCTGCCTGTTCTACAAGTATTTTAATCGTGAATGCTCTGAGGAACTGCAAGCACTTGTGCCCCCACGACGTGAACACCCTCGGAAGACCCGACAAGCTGCTAAATCCCACCCCCACACTGTAGAGATCCCTAATTGTAAAAGAAGAGCTTTCTACTCCAGTAGTTTCTTCCCCAGAACCGCTAGACTTTGTAATTCCATTCCAGGTCACTGCTTCCCCAACTGTACTGACATGCAGAAGTTCAAGTGCAACATGAACCAACATCTTGCTGCCCAAATCCCTACATAGTACCCCAGTAGTTGTTTCCCCTGATAGTAGCCCCCTACACCAAAGTGGCAATGTGCCTTGCTTGGGGTGAAAATGTAATAACATATATATATATATATATATATATATATATATATATATATATATATATAGTCATCCACATACAGTACTGTTTCGCTGTTTCACAGCTCATCAGTGCGGCTAGACAGGCAACTACCTCAAGCCAGGATTGAAACCCGACCGTTTATACGGCAGTCAAGGCTTCTAACCATTACGCTATTGGCGGCTGCTTGAACGAGTAGTGAGTTTAACGATGTTTTGATATCGTCTGAAATACCTCCGCTCGATTTGTTTTACACAAAGAGCGTCGCTTATATGCTAATGGTGTCAGTTGACCAACTGACACCACAAGTCAAAATGCAGTTCTTTTTCCAACAAGATGGCGCTACATGTCACACGCATCACAGATCACTGACTCGAGTTCATGACATATTTACAGAAGAGAGAACAATAAGCAAAAGGTAATGGCCACCACATTCCCCGGACTTGCCATCATGTGATTTTTATCTATGGGGGGGCATTAAAAAAAGGTTATGCAAATAATCCTTACAAACTAGACCAACTAAAGGAGAACATTACTAATGCTATCTCGAGAATCAGCAGTGAAGATCCACAGGCAGTATTTGCAAACGTGGTTAAACGTGCCCAGAAATGCATAGATGTCAACAGAGAGCACTTCCAGCATCTTTTATAACATTACAGTGTTTTAAAAAATAAAAGAATGTTCTCTACTATATGTCTATTCTATATTTGGGCTACTTTTAAGTGGGCAACCCTATATATATCTATATACCTCTCTCTCTCTCTCTCTCTCTCTCTATATATATATATATATATATATATATATATATATATATATATATATATATACTAGCAGGGGTGCCCGGCGTTGCTCGGGTGTTTGGAGGTGTATGCTGTGCAAAAAAAGCAAAAAAAAAAAACAAAAAAAAAATGGTTAATTTTTTAAAACTTTGACCCCTATTATGACCCCTTAAAATTTATAGTTTCGGGCTCAAATCACTTTATTAAGTTAGATCCAGGTTCAAGGAACCTATGTCTAAAATTTCAAGTGTCTAGAACCAAAATTGTCGGAGGAGTTTGGTAGAGTTCTTAAAGGTCAAATCGTTGAAATTTGACCCCTTAACAGCCAAATTTCTGGCTGACACCCGTCACATCGATTTTCCCAAATCTCAGTACCCGGTATTTCAAATTTCGAGTCTATAGACTAAAAATTGACAGAGTTATTGCGTAGGGAAAAGTTACACAGACAGACAGACACACAGCCACACAGACAGACAGTCAGACAGACACGTTCACTTTTATAGATATATATATATATATATAGATATATACATATATATATATATATATATATAGGATGGCAAGGTAGAGGTATGGTGAGACAAAAGTGTCATAACGACCAAGCAATTGGAACATAATCGTCCGGATTTGGTCGCCAAGGTCTAAAAAAACTGGCAGATTGTAGACGTCTCAGTACCCTGGGACAGGAATGTGAGAGAGAAGGAGAATGAGAAGTGGAACAATTATATTCCATTGGCCTTGGAGATAAGGCGTATACACGGGGGTTAAAACACAAATAATCCCAGTCGTAGTTGGTACACTAGGAGTAGTATCAAGTCGTGAAAAAACTACAAATCCCCAATCCCTTCAGACGTCTGCTATTGTAGGTACCACCAACATCCTTAGGAAAATACTTGATCTTTGAAGTTCCTGGTTTGGATCCGAGATTGAGGGAAATCCTTTGGAAATGAATCCCATGCCTTTCCAGAGAGACGTTGATAAACGAAAGCAGAATTCTTTTTCTTCTTCTTATTGTTGTTGTTGTTGTTGTTGTTGTTGTTAATAATAATAATAATAATAATAATAATATTTTTACGCTAGTTTATTTATGTATTTGTTATTCTTGTTTTTAATATTGCAGTTATTATATTAAATTTTGAACTGAAACATGGCTTTAGAATTATCATTTTGCCACGTCGAATACTATCTTTGTTGACGTCTTAAATACAAATCTTCGACTCCCCTGTGTCACGTATCTGGTTGCTATCAGATATGCTTGATTAACTGGTGGATATTGTTCGTGCAATTTCTGCTTCCAATTATATTCAAAAGAAGTTGTATTGTTCATAGATGACCATATTTTGATTCATTCAATTAAATACTTGCTGTTCAGATAGGGTGAGGTTTGAATATTTAAATTAATAAAATAAAACTGACGTGATTTTCGCTTTCCGTCATTGATACGTATCTTCCTATCAAACGAATATTTCATTATGAATAGCCAGTTCTTCATATCAATAAAATGTAATTCGATTTAATTCCTCTAAAAATACTTTATCTTCCTAGGAATATTTTTTTCGATGGATCCCATGGGTGTTAATGCCAACAGATTTTTATTTATTCATTAATTTATTTGTTGACTGTCATCCTCATATTCATAGTTGTTGTTCAACACGCTTCGGCCAACTATTCCTTTGGCCTTCGTCAGGTGGTTAACTCCAACGGGATAGGAATGCTGAGTCTCCTAATTGTATCCCCAGTAATTATTGCCTTCCATAGTTGTTGTCGTCTCACCGCGCTTTGACCAACTAGACATATGGCCTGCTTTGAGTCGTATTGAAACCATTATCTTGAAACAATGCTCAGCTGGGACCGTAGAGATTAAACGTCTCCATTCACTGTTGAGGATACCGTCAGGAGACTCAGCATTCGTAACCCGTTAACCACCTCACGAAGACCAGAGGAATAGTTGGCCCAAAACATCGTGAAACAACAACTATGAAGATGAGGATAACAGTCATAAAATAATGGATTGGTGCAAAAATAATGTCGTTTTTGACATTCAATTTCCTGTAAAAACGACATTATTTTTGCACCAAACTAATAAACAAATAAAAATATACAAATTACTTATCTCAAAAAATGATTCCAATAAAATTAAAATACCAGCAGATTTTTTTTAAAAATCGACGCCATCTTTGTTATCAGTAGCAAATGTAACTAGGAACAGTGAATATTATTAATATATTATTACATGTATTATTAATAAATATTATTATATGTTCATATGTCTCTTTGTTTGTTTGTTTGTCTGTCTGTCTGTCTGTCTGTCTGTCCGTTCCACTCTTTCTCAGAAACTACTCACCCGAGATGGCTGAAATTTTGTATGGGCTTTTGTCATGATAGAGTGTAGCGAACTAAGTATTATGGTATCTGTTAGATGCACAGCTAAAAATTAATATGGGTTAATACAGATTAAACACCACAATAGCACATTTACTCAAGAAGATTTCTCGGAAGCTCCTGGTCTGATGTGGCTAAAATCTTGTATAGACTTTTGTTATGATAAGGACAACGAACTGGTATTATGATATTTGTTTAATACATTGTAAGGAATCAATATGAATAAATATGAATTCGTATTAAATGCGAAATAAACACATTTAACCATATTTAACCATCAAATCGGCATAAGCACTCATTCTAAGTCAACAGGCTATAACTTTTGTCCGTCTTTAACGAAGTAAATGTCTTGCAAATTATTAGTATTATTAAAACGGAAACAGATGTGAAAAAAATAGGAAATCTATGGAAGAATTGAAACGTAAATATCATGCGACGCCATGCTTTTTCCGTAATCGGCGCCAAAAAAGTATTTCTCATATTTCAGAGTATTCTGTTAGCTTACGTAAGTGACTTTTTTTTAATATATTTTTTTACTTAAGTGATATCTTTTCTTTTTCTTTTTTTTAATAAAATCTTGTTCTTCCACTTTCGGTATGTTTTATTTTACAAGAAAATACCCTTGAGAGTCGTAGGCGGAGAAAAGCAGGCACGTGTTGCCACTTTTTCAAATACAATAGTCAGTTGCTCGTGTTATTTTGATTACTCAGACTATTATTCTCATCTTGGGTGTTATTGGCACAACGTTTCGGTCGCTTAAACCTGCGACCTTCTTCAGGCGTTAAAAACACCCTGCCTTTTCTCTACTAAGATACAGAGGGTTGGCTCTGCATTGCAAGTATTCGAACTGTGGGTTATTGAGTCATCGGAAAGCTTTTGAAAAAATATCTTAGATTGAACTTTCTTTATGATCTACGGACTCGCCCTCGAATTCTTGTAATGCAGAGACAACCCTCTTTTCCTTAGTAGAGAAAAAGAAGCATGTTTTCAGCACTCGAAGAAGGTCGCAGGTTGCAGCGACCGAAACGTTGTGCTAATAACACCCAAGGAGAGAATAATAGTCCGATTAATCAAAATAACACAAGCATTCACATCTCATCTCAAAAATTCAGAAATGAACTAAAATAGTTGTTTTCATAGATTGGATAGGACAATTTAAAGGAAGTACCAACTCTCTTATAGTATGCAGAGAAAATGTTCCCCATAGATGAATTAATCTTGTCTTCATCGCCAAACTAATAATAAAAGCGTACATTAATGTGTACACATTTATAACCGATATACTTAAGATATACTTAAGATATAAAATCGGTGTAGGTGCAAAATTACAGTAATTTTAATCTCGGTTTCGAATTTCACCAAAAGTGTGATTCTGTGGAGACATCGGCAAAGACGCCATATTCTTTTTCTTTTCTTTCCTCCTTCGCGTTGCGGGTTCGGAGCCTGCATGCTTACTACCACTTTTTTGTCTCTCTCTCCACCCAAACTGCTTGTTGTTTTACACCCCCACTACCACCAATTTATTTTTTTAATATCCAGCCCTGGCGTTCCTTACTCGACCCAAGCAACGCCGGAGAACCCCGCTACTATACCACCTTTTTTTAATTCCACTCCCGGGGGTCCTTACTATACATCCGGGAAACGCCGGGTACCCCCGCTAGTATATATATATATATATATATATATATATATATATATATATATATATAAAGAATGAAACTTCGTTCATTCGTCATTTTGTAATTCTTTTCTTTACGCAAATAAATTACAATGTATGACTTTTAAATTTAAATTCGAACCAAAACTTACATTCTAATTGACAATTCAAACGCTTCACGAAACGTTTAAAAACATCTTCGAACTTCGAAGTGTTGTAATTATTAATAATCGACGTGTATTTTACTTTTCTATAGTCAGAGATTCGAAATTTATTTTTTAATTTCCATGAGATAATAGATAAAATATATCAATATAAGAATAAAAATGGAGAGAGAAAACTAATAGAACACTGAAAAAGTTGATGTGGTTAAAATTAAATACGAAAAACTTGAAATGAGATTTTAAATCATTTATGAACTATAAAGTAAGGCTGATGCTGAAAATCAAGAGATTTGTTCTATTAAAAGTGTATAAAATATATTGAATAGACCGAAACTAGGACGAACTTTTATGCGTAACGGAACAATGGGCGACAAAAACCGGTGTCAGTTGAAAATTGCTTCCTAATGTAAAATTGTTTCAGCTTCTCGGATGGGAGTTCCTTAGACATCGCAGAATTAAAAAAAAATACTTCGGCAATATTTTACATAATAAAAAAATATAATGCAAATTAGTAAAAAAAAACAAAAAAAAAAACGAAACACAAAACAAAAAAAGCAATAAAACACACCGTATTTTTCTAAAATTATAAAGAAACCAATAAATATTTAATAATTAATATATTTTTAGAATAATAACGCAAAATTTAATCGTAGTACTTATTTTTGTCAAATATACATAAAAAATAAAATCGTTTACAAAAGTTTCACAATTTCTTTCGTGCTTAATTGTTTATTTATTTTACAATAAAAAAAAAATGGAACTCCGGACTATTATTTGTTCCACTTGAGTTTTTACCTGACACCGTATGCAGAGTCGCCCATTGTTCTGTTATGTCGAACTTTAACTACTAAATGAAACTAAAAAGAAAAAATCATGTTTCAAAAATGTTTCATAGTCGGTATAAAAATTACTTCATGCTTTTCACATACTCAACCTCAAACATCTTTTAGGCATCTCCTGGCAGAATCGAGTCACAAACATAATTGTCTTGTCCCAGACTGGCATACCAAGCATGTTTGTCATTCTAGCTCAGAGATGCTTTCATTAGCTTGATCATGTGTGCAGGATGGAAGTTGGTCGCATCTCAATTGAATCCTTGTATGGCGAGCTGGTATCTGGAATAGGGCCAATCGGACGACAAACTCTGCGCTAGAAGGACATCCGCAGCAAAGACCTGAAGACTTGTGGTATTCAGCCACAAGATCGCGAGTCAGAGTCATCCGATTGCACAACCTGGCGATCTTCTTTTCAAGGACGTCATCAAATTAGCAAAAAAAAAAAAAAAAAAAAAAAAAAGAAGAGAGAAATACAATGTAAAGAAAAGAGAGCCTACAAACGAGAGAGGACACAGTCCACCACTGTCACCTCCACCATTCCTACCGCTGACTATAACTGCAGCATCTGCCAACGTAGCTGCAAATCTAAAATTGGACTATTTAGTCATAGCAGACGCTGTAGTAAACCAAACTAGGTGTAGAAGGCCGTTGTCTCAACAGACAGAAGATTGCCAATAAAAATAAAAATTACGTTATATCTTAGACTACTACATTCGCTAACGGAAGAATTGTTATTTATTCTGTCTATAAGAAAACTTCGCCGTAAGCTTATCATGCACCTCTTTGTTGAAGTTAAAGAAACTTAATTCTCAATATAGACACATTTTTAGTAAATAAAATGATGTCAACATAAAAAGATTAAACAATACTTGAAGCTATTTGAATTAAAACTAGACATCCTAAAATTAATAACATGAATCACGAATCCAATTAAAACATTGTAAAATGTATAGCATACTAATTAGCACTAAAACATTATTAGCCGCGAGACATGTTCAATTCGCATTTCTCACCAAATTAGTGTCTCATCACTATTAATCCTAGTTTTACAGTTGGTAAATTCTAACCGTTAAAAAGCAAAAGAAAATCGATAAATCTCACTCGCCCGACGATGTATTATAGAATCAAATCGAAAGTACTTGCAAAAGCAAGGAACAATAAACTTACTTAAAATATATACACCAATTTGACCGAAATACCAAATGAACAATTTTGAAAATTAAAATAAAAAAAACTCTTAGAAGGAACAAAAAAAAAACAAAAAACAAAAAACAAAAAAAAAACACACAAAACAAAACTGTGTTATGAATTAATAACATTTGCTCTCTCTCTCGCTCTCTCTCTCTCTCTCTCTCTCTCTCTATATATATATATATATATATATATATATATATATATATACTAGCAGGAAGACCCGACGTTGTCCGGGATTGAATGATGATCACCGAATATTCCACACTCCTATATTTTTATTGTCATCGAAATCTATGAAATCGCCCCGGAGGAAACTGCGTCTTTGTAATAACTTAGTCCAAAATATATATTATTCTACATTGCATATTACAGACCACGTCGTGCACCCCCCCAAAAAAACTCCAAAAACAAAACAAAAAAAAACACGCTATCAACTTAACCACAGTAAAATTTTGACGACATGAAAAAATGGCTTTACTGATGATAGATAAATTAAAGTAATGGTTTCGATTATCGATTATCGGTAATTTTCTGGGGTATTCTGAGACAAAACTTAACTAAGATCACTCGCAGACAAATTTTTGGTGACTAAGTTCTGTCAATTTTAAAGAAAATCTCCTCAGCGGTTTCGAAGACTATAAGGAACGAACTCATGCACACAGACAAAGTTGCATATATATATATATATATATATATATATATATATATATATATATATATCTATGGCAATGTAGACTACAATGTATTGTGGACTAAGTCACTGCGGGGAGGCATTTGAAGCTTCCTCCCGGTGCATCGGGGTGGGTCTCTGACTAGAGAGGGCAATCACTTAATTTGATAGGAAAATGGGCGATTTCACCGACTTCGATGACAATAAAAGTATTGGAAGTGTATAACATTCGTTGATCTAAAATCAATCCAGGGCAACGCCGGGTCTTCCTGCTAGTATACATTCTAAAGAAGCTTTGAGTATTTTATTAAATATCAATAATTTCAATTCAAAGGGATACTAAGTTCTACTTATTGCAAATAATTTCACAACTACCATATATATATATATATATATATATATATATATATATATATATATATATAACTACTTAATTTACTCACATAAAATTAGTATATGAAAATATAAATTTATGCGTAAAACTTTAAGTATTTACTTCAAAAGTGCTCAATACGTAGGTAGAGCTAATTAGTAAGCTATATATATATATATATATATATATATATATATATATAGAGAGAGAGAGAGAGAGAGATAGGGAGAGAGAGTTAGAGAAAGAGAGAGAGAGAGAGAGAGTTAGAGAGAGAAAAGGGGAGAGAGCAACAACAGCAATAACACTTGTTATAATTATCAATAATCCGACCATTAAAAAAAAACATTTATTCAATTTATCACATAAAATTGTCATCGACAAATGTCCAGAGGAAAAACTTTAGGGTCCGCGTTCGCGCTGAACATCATTATTAATACTAAATTTCAATTTTATTATCATTTCAACATGAAATTTAAAATCAAAGAAATTCGAAAATAATAATAAAATCGTAGAAATAGGTTTAGTTATTGGAGCATTAGTACACACCCATTAGTTCTAGGGAGACGCCGGTTGTGCCTGCTAGTAAGTGAATGCAACGATAGTCATTCACTAAAATAAAACAAATTGATGCGAGGAGTCCAAGCCTAAATTGGGAAAGCACATATGCTCATTTATTTCCGGAGTTTTCAGTACTATTCGAAAATGCGGTTAACGGACGGATATACTCTGGATAGACGAAGTTTAGTTCGTCTATGCGTTTGACAGCTGATGTTCGACTGGTGATAATGTTATTTGTTAATATCGATTATCTTGCGTCGATGCCCTTCCCCCATATAAATCAAAACATTATGGCCTAGTGTCTAGCCTTTCTATGTCTGCTAGTTTTTATCAACTTACATGTGTAACGTTGTACATGTGTTAACATGTGTTAACATGTGCACACCCGGAACCCAACACGTTGTAGACTCCGTCACAAAAAAAACAAGAAAGGAAGAAGGAAGAAATCCAACTGACTGTTTTTCCTTAGTAAAACAACCGATATTTATTTACATATGTTTATTTACAGGTCTTTTCCTGTCCCTTTCGACCACTGTACGTAACACTCTCTCCCTGTCCATCTCTAACGTGATCATCGGTCTCTACTTTATGGTTATTTTCATGGCAAGTGCTCGTCTTACTTTCACGAAAAACATCTGTTTAGCTGAAACCACTATCAATAATTTCCCCACCCTTTATCTGTGACTAAACCTAAACGTAGATTCCATAAACAAAGCTTATTTCTAAGAACTGCACGCCTGTAGAACTCTGATCTGCTTTTCTGCTTTCCATCAATATGCTTCTCTTCAAGTCCAACGTGAACAAATTCTTGATGAGCCATTCTCTTAAGTAATCTAATTTAACAAATTTCCACTACTAATGATGACTAGGACGTGTTCTCCTTGATCACTGTACACTTATTAACCCTTATCCTCGAGTTGCCTCCGTGTCTTGATAAGTAGTGACCTCTTTGTAAAAAAAAAGTTTTTTGTGCAAGAATATATTTTTGGTGATCAACGGAATGTGTAACTTTCATATGTCTTTTTCAACCAATAAATATAACTATCTCCTTGCTTCCTAGTTGTTTCTCGTCTATTGTGCGACGTCGATGTTGTTTTCTGGTCAATTAACTAAGGTAAATGTTCAGATATAAAAATCAAAGATATTTTATTTTTAAATATATTTGAAAATTAAGCTAAAAAAAAAAAAGCCTTCATAAACCACAAAACGATGCAAATAATTTTGATTAAAATGTTTATTTTACTCTGGTCTTAAAATTTTCGAGTAAAATACCCTTCATCAGGAACGAAGTATGTTTTAAATCAGTAAAAATGTATAGCGGTCAATCTTTACATATCGACGTACAAAATCAAAATGCATAAACGCGTTTGTGCGCATATCGTCTGCGCATACACTATCCTAAATGAAAAAAAATAATTATATTTTGGAACAAACAGAAAACTTTCTGAATTTATTTGAAATGGTCTTTCAGGGAGATACCTAAACCCTTTAAAAGCCATACTTTTCTTCAATAAAGCAATGGAACCCAGTTGACCCGAATCGGTGGATCAGTGTCGCTGGGCACCCCACTTTGGGCGCTCGTCTCTGCAACATTTCTCTCCACTCACGCACACACACAAACATTAATGAACACACATACACACTTATTATCGTCTGAAAATCTGTATAAACTTTACCCATTGAAATATTCCAATCTTATATTTTACTTAACTCCAATTATTCTACAAAATCCAAAGAACATTAACTCTTATAAACAACTTTCAATGAAATATCTGTATATCTATGAAAGTAACAATGCATGTGTGTGTGTAAGTACGCTTCTAAACCGATATACCCGACAATTTTTTATCTACAAACTTGAAGTTTAGTATATAGGGTATTCAGACACGTGAACACTTTTTAATTAGTTTTCATCCGAAAAAAAGGGCTGCTAAGAGGTTTAAAATTGAAAAATTAGTAGTTTGTCGGATTTTTATCTATGTGTCAACTATTTCACAATTGCGCATACGTGAATCATTCACATGACAGATTACTTATGTTAAGAATCAGTAGGTTTGAAAACATTTTTAAAGATCATGTCAAGCTTGCCTAATGGTTATCGTATTTGACTCACTGTCTTTAGGTTTTGATTTCGGTCTACCCTCAAGTATTTTTTTTTTTACTTACAAGAAGTGAACTGTTTAGAAAAAAACATAATACTCGCATGTATATGTCTCAGTTGCTTTCCGTTTTTTTTTTTTTTACTTCATTTTAAAAGGAATCTAACGCGTTACGTTTTAATACTTACGGTGTTGTAGTGTCAACCTGCTATCACGAAACAGTGTAATTGAAACAAACCTTCATACAAAACTTTAAGTCATCTTGTATTAACTTAACTATTTTGAATCAATTCCTTAACTAAGAGTTAATACTTATCTAACATCTTACATTTTGATCCCCTTCAACGTTTTAAACTATTCGACAACTATTTTTACTTTATTTATGTCAACCAAACATCCTTTCCATGTCACATAACCAACAAGTCAATGGATGAACCGAGGGAAATATAATTTTTGGTATCGTATCTGACGTATCTAAATTCTTAACTTTGTAAACATTTTGTAGCTGGTTCAAGACCACATACATGTCATTGTGTCGTATCTGGAATCCATCCTTAATTTAGCAATCAGTGTGAATTTACAACGATATACTAGAAAAGTACAGAAATCTGATAAATGTTAAAGCCAATGAATATGGCTCAATTACAAAGACTATGAGGTTTTATAAATTAGTAGATTAATCGCCTGGTCGTCGAGACCTAACGGGCCACGGGGCGTCTACTTTATCTATAAAATTATCAAAAGTTACCATTCATCCTTTATGACTTTATCCATTTTCAAGTCATCTACATTATATTTCTGTTAGTTTGTCCGTCCGTTTGTCTGTTTCATTTTTTTCTCTAAAACTACTAAGCCAATCTGGCTGAAATTCGGTATGGATTATTGCTATGATGAGGTGCAACGGACTAAACATTATGGTATCTCTTTGATGCACAGATTAATAGAGATTGTTCACCAGTTAGGCATTTACTCTAAAGGATTTTTCAGAAACTACTTGTCCGATCTGGCTGAAATTTTGTGTGGCCATTTGCTATAATAAGATACAGCTAACCAAGTATTATGGTAGTTTTTAGATGAAACAGTTAGAGATTAATAGTGATTAGTAAAGACTAGCTGAAGTACCCGGCGTTGCCAAGTTGTATTTGATATATTTTAATATTCTGTCCTCAATACGTAAGTACCTGATTTCCGGCAAAAATAATAGTAAAAAAATATCTGTAAGAAATTAAAAAAGAAAAGTTTTATTTTCCAAGCCTATGAATAAATATTTTGATTCCGCCTGTCCTAAAATACGTTTAAATATATTTAAAACCATGCATATATTCGCATTTATTAATACAAAGCCATAATGACAAAAGTTTAAAAAATATGCCTTACTACCATCAGCTAGAATCGAAACCAAAACATTTTGCATTCCAAACAAAGATTTTATGCGTTACTAGCGGCTGGTACCCGGCGTTGCCCGGGTTTTTAGAGGCGTGTGTGGTTGGGGGGCAAATGAAAACAAAGCGAAGTAATAACCCTGTTAAAATATTATAAAAACAAACAATATTAAAACTATTAAAAAATCGTGAAAAAAGAAAAACAATTAAGAAAATGAACGTGATGCAATACGAACGGGTGTTTGGAAAATCCCCCCAAATTTGAAATCATTGAGGCCAAAGCGCAAAAAAAGTTTGAAATCATTGAGGCCAAAGCGCAAAGAAACAAACAAACAAAAAAATGTGATGAATTAACAAAAACGTGAATTAGGTAAAATATCAATTCCGCAGTGAAGTTTGTTTTGGTTTAGTTTCAGTAGTCCAGCATCACACTCGAATTGTAAATGAAGTTTTTTGTTTTCTCGAATTCTAAACGAATTTGTTTGTTTTAAATTTAATTTAAGTGTAATGCAAGTGAATTCACGTTATGTAAGAATAAATAGTAAAGAATAGATTCCTTGTGTAAAAGTAAATGTTTAGTCAAAAGCACTAATAAATAAAGGTCATAGTTAGATTTCACAGTTAGAGTCGTTAAAACAGGAAGTAAAAACAGGTTAGTTCCGCAGGTTGCGCCTTACACTAACTAAAAAAAAGCAAAAAGAAAACAATAATCGCGTTTTCTTTTTCTTTTTATTTTATTATGGGAAAAACAGAAAGCATAAATCAGGGTAAAAATATTAAAAATAAAAAAAACAAAACGGCATAAATAACCTTGTACGATTCAAACCGGTTTTCCTCGTACTGTTTCCAATGAAAGCATCCGCTGCGGTGTAAATGGGGAACGAGGGAAGGAGGAATCTAATAGAGAGAAAAGATGTTGCAACTTCCATTGAATCTAACCGATTTTGGCAGTGGACTCTCACCGGAAGAAATATAGGAATGTACCATTGTCGAGGAACTGTGGATGTAATAGGCCTATAGCACACCTCAGATAATGTGCTACAGTTTGTACGCATGTAATGTCATGATTATTAATCCTATTAAGGTCAAAGTGGGAGGGGAAAATGAGTTCATTTTATTTATATAGAGAAGATAAAACATCCTTGGTGTATAATTATTATTTCCTGTTAATTTCAGTGCTATGTGACCAGTAGTTTAAGAGCTTGCCTGTTAAATATTTTATTTTTATAGATTAGTTATAAAAAGTTCTATTTTGTATGAAAATGAACGTCTAATATTAGTTATAAATGTCGTTTAATGATTTGAATGCAGTAAGTGTTTCAGGAAAATTTTCTTAAAAACAACAATATAGAACCATGAAAGCGCATGCGAAAGTTTGTAAGGAGATTTTATCAGAAAAATACAAAACAATAACAACGCAAACATTGGAAAAATGTACATTTTTTGTTTGAAATTAATCTTTGTTCATCTAATCGATAAATAACACACACACACACACACACACACACACACACACACACACACACACATATATATATATGCATGTTTTCTTATATGTAATCTAACGTCCAAAATTTTTATATAAAAAAAAAAATATAATGCACGCATTCGGAAAAGTTAGAATTTTTGTATGAAATTAATATTTGTTAATCTAATTAGTTAAAGAATAAAGAAAATATATAGATATGCATTCGTATATTTGAGTTAACGTCCGAAATTGTATTGTCTTTATAAATAAAGGAAAAACAACGTCTGAAATCCTTAGTACTTTCAAAATTAAAGAAAACGCATGCATTCGGGAACGTAAGAATTTTTGGTACTTGTGCAGTGCACGAACGATGTTGAAATAATCACATTATTTAGAAAGCCATTCTTAACATAGGGAGGGGGCTTGTTTACTATTATGTTTAGTTTCATCTAAGAATTCAATTTAAAAACAAAAATACCATAAAAGTTTAATTTAACTTTGAAAACCTATCTGAAATTTTACACGGTGCGTCCACTTCAAAAACACCGAATTATTTGACATTTATAATTATTTATCTAATCGGTCAAATAATAATAATAAAAAAAGATATGCAGGTATGTGTCTGTATATTTGAATTAATGTCTAAAATGTTCATGTAAAAATAAAGAAAACAAGCATTCAGAAGTGATAAAATTTTTGATTTGAAAAAAGTATTTGCTTGTCTAATCGATAAATGAAAAAAAAAAGATATATAGGTTTGTCTTCCTATTTACAAATTCAAAACCGCGAGTAAAATTTACGTGTTATTTCATTTTTTGTTAATACAAAGACATGGGAAAATGGTCACTCGTGCAAAATTTAACCCGGATTCCCGGGAATTCCCGTCAGCAATTATCGGATTAAGTCGAACACTGTAAGAGATGCGGACTAATTTCCAAACAAACAGAACCAAAAAAAACCAAAAAAAAACAAAACAAATGCAATAAATAAAGAATAACAAAAACCTGCCGTAAAGTGACTGAATATAATTTTTTTTATTGTAAGATTTTTTTTTTTTTTTACAAACTATTTATCAACAAAAGTTTTTTTATTTTTCCGCGTACGTTGGCGAAATTGTTCTCCCCATCTATTTTCCACAATTTACACCTTTTTTAAACGTTTTTCCTGTTAATATAATCGATTACAGACTTAGCTTTCAGATAATAAAAACAACTGTTAAAAATGGGGGTTCAGTTTTCAATTATAACGCTGTACTAAATTGAACACCAATTTTGTGGCCACAATGAAAAAAAAAATGGAAACTTTCCTATGTGGCCGGAAGTTATGTGTTCCATTTTTGGAGTAGTGGCCATTTCAAATATTTTTGTTTTGTTTTGTAATTTCCTTTGGTAATGTAATTTTCAAGCGAGACGGGATTCTTTCAAGCGAGAGGATGCTTTCAAGCGAGACGATGTGATAGATAGATAGATAGATTGATAAATACATAAGGGGTAGATACATAGATGAAAGCGGGAGGAGGGAAGAGGAGTGTAAAGAAATCTCCACGTTAAAAAACGACCCTGATGTCTAACTCTATCTTGTGGAGAGGCATTGTAAAAAGGAAATCTTTCCTTTTCACCCCCCCCCGTTATAACACGTAACTTCCGGTCACATGCCATTCTTTTCATCGTTGCCACAAATTTCGTGTTCAACTTAGTACAACGTTATAATTGAAAACTGAACCCCGCGTGAAAATTTAAGAAAACTTTTTTTCCAATTTGTTTTATAATCTGAAACTTAAGTTTGTAATGGATGATATTAACAGGAAACAGTTTTTTTTTAATGTGAAAATTGTAGAATTTAGAGGGGGACAATCTCGCCAACAGGGTCGCCAACATCCGTCTTTTTTTCTTCTTCAAGAAAAGATGAATATTTTACTTCTTTAACCCTAAATTGTTAGGTGTAACACAAATTTTTGTTACAAAACTTTTTACAGTAAAGTTTTCGCTGGGGTCAACAGAATTTTTTTTCAATATTGTTTTTAGAAAAAATGTAAAATTTGTTTCTGAAAATCGTAATTTGTGAAATGAAAAGTACAGATGGAAAAAGACATTTTTCAAGAAAATTTAATTAAATTTTTTTTTTGTTTGTTTTACGCCTGTTCATTGCCGGTGGAAGAACTTTCCAGAGATGAGGATATTTTCTTAGAAATCTTTACTTCTGTCGACTGTTGGCCTGTCATCGACAGCAAAGAGGAAGGAGATGAGGGTAGAGAAAATGGAAGGAGCTCTCCAACCGGTTGAATGAAAAAAAAAAATAGTTTCAAATTCGCCAAAAAGTGTAAATGTGGCAAGACTGGAGTTTAGGTGGCAAAATAATCTCGAACCCTCTATCACCTAAAAGGAACTAAATTCCTGTAATCATCGTTGCGTTAACATGAAAACAATGTAAACAACTTTTTTTAAAAATAATTTTAAACAATGAATAACATTTTTAATGATAAACAATATTAATAAAAATAGAAATATTAAATTATCAGAACATATAAAAAATTAAACAATATAAGTGGAACTTTATAATTTTAAGCAATGTAAGAAAATTTTTATTTTTAATTCAAAATTGAATCATGTGATTATTATTAAACCACGTGAGTAGTTATAAACGATACAAATTGATATCAAACACGCGCTTTCTATTGCGATTTATTACTTTTCACGTGTATTCTCTTTCACAACTATGGCCACAACTTTTAATAAAAAAATATCGTTTCATATTCGAAAAACTACTTATTTGCGAAAAATTCAAATGCGATATTCGTTTTCAGCATACCAGAAAGCCTTATAAAATCGTCATTTTAAAAGAAAATGTTAAGGTGGAAACCAAGTAAAAATTTGCCGTTTAAAATTATAAAATGTTCGGTAGTTATGTATTTTATGTACCGTGCTGAAATAATAACGTTATTGTTTCGAAAGCCATTCTTAACATGGGGAAGATAAATATTCTGTGCTTCCACTTTAAAATTTAATAATAACGAAAAGATATCGTGAAACTTGAATTTAACCTGAAAACAAAAACTATTGTAAAATAGCGCGGTACTAAAAATACATAAACGCCAAACTTTTATTTACATTGTTTAAAATAAAAATAAAAAAATGCAGAAAGTTTTGTTTATATAGTTTAAAATATGTTTATATTCGTGAAAATTAAAAAAAAATGTTTACATTGCTGAAAACTTTTTTACGCTGCTGTTTAAAATAAATAAAAAGGGTTTATTCTTTTAAAATAGTTTAAAATTTAAAAAAGTTATGTATATATTGTTTTAAATAAAAGAAAAAAGTGTTTATTCGTTTTTTAATTGTTTTCATATTGTCTATTTTAGAAAAAGAAATTCTGCTTATTTGAAACTGTTAACTTCTGAAATACCGATATTTTGCCACCTAAACTCCAGTCTTACCGATAATGCCAGGCACGGGAATGAATGCGTGCATTTTAGAAAAAGAAATGAAAACACCGGGGCAGACAATCTCATATTGTAATAAGAAACTTATCAAAACAAATGAAGTGTAAGAATTGTAAACACGAAGGATTTCTAAATCGAAGAGCGCAAGCTCTTGAATAAATAAACAGAAAAAATACTCCGCATCACCCAAATACTAAAAGCATTAGAAAAAAAAAAGCTTGATTTAACGTTTCAACATTTGAACAACGCTCGGCTTAAATCGATGATTGCCGATCACGTCCGATCCATGCTTGACGGAAAGTGAATCACTGCGAATCTCACGCATGCGCATACAACGAAAATGTCGGCTACGGGGAATAAGCATTTTACATGTAAATTTGCCGGTCCGTGTACATGATATACGTGTATGTAAACAAAGATATTACTCGCTATAAATCATCTTTGGTGCATAAATATTATTTCCTAAGAGTTTCAGTGCTATGTGGCCAGTAGTTATAGAGTTTACATGTTAGATATTTACACACACATACATGCACTGTTTTATTTATATAAGAAGCTTAGTATTTAATGCAAAAATAAGTACAAATTTAACTATATTCAACCAACAATTTGGCATAAAGCGCTCGATCTAATTCAACAGGCTGTATATTTTGCCCGTTTTTAACGAACAGAAAATTCAATTATTTCTTAAATTCTAATAATTTCTTTATTTGCTCTTCCCTCTATCTCTTCTTCTCACTTCCATTTATTTCACCTTTCTCTCTCTGTTCCCCCCTCTTTCTCTCCATTTTTCATTCCTTTTTCTTTATCTCTCTTCCCTTTCTCTCACTAAAATCCTACTTTAATTATGTTTTGACGTCATAAAAAATCTGTTTTAATGGTTGATGTCATTCATTTGTGATGTCACCCAGCATGCACAACATCATTATCTATGTACAGTAAAACTTTTGAACCAGTCGATTATCCAACATGTTTAACTGAAAATAAATATTGTTTTATCAAGACCTATTCCAATGTCTACGGTATATTCTGTGTATGTTTTTTTTTTGTTATGACGAGTGCTAATGAGCCCATCCAATTAGTTTGCCGAATTGTTTAATCACGCCATTCTTCCTCATTTTCTTCAGCTCGTCTTTGAACTTTTTAATTTGATAGCGACTGACACTTTTCACGCGGCAGCAACATGGGGTCTGAGATTTGGATTAATTATTTATTCACAAAGTACTCGAGACAACTAATTTTTGAATTCATCTTCTACTCATTTCGAATAGTGTTTCATTACCCACCTTACTGATTGCAATGAACTCTCTCTATAAAAAACAGAAGAATATGCCTCTCGGCTTTAGGTCCATTCGGCAGTCAGACTGACGTAAAGTCACACTTCTTATTTGTCGTATTTGTCTTTTTTTCATTATACAGTAAACCTCGGGATATCGCATGAAAAACTAGTAACAAAATACAGTACAGAATATAATACACATGCATATATAATAAAATAACATTATAAACAACACCGTAATACTGTAATCAGGGGTCGGAGAAACATCGTATTCCACAACATACCCTGAAAAAAGTATCCTATAACCACCGTATCCCGGGGTTCTACTGTATTTTGCTTCTACCAAGTTGTGTATTTCTTCTGGACCCTTATCCTACTTCCCTTACCGTATCGCCCACAACAAATATCGAGTAAAGTTGAGGCCACAGTAAAGTACATAATAGTTAACATACCAGAAGTCGTAAACACAAAGTAAAAATTTTAATTTATAGCAAACGAACAACAACAACTACTACTACTACTACTACTACTACTACTACTACTATTATTATTATTATTATAATTATTATTATTATAATTATTATTATTATTATTATAATTATTATTATTATTATTATTATTATTGTACTGTTATACTCATATTCATAATTGTTGTTTCATCACGTTTCGGTCAACTCATCCTCTGACCTTCTTCAGGTGATTAACCGCCACGGCCCATAGCGCAGAGGATAGAGACGTTGAATCTCTACGGTTCCAGGTGAGCATTGTCTGAAGGTAGCTGTTTCAATCCTACCCAAGCAGGCCAGAGGATTAGTTGGCTAAAACTTGGTGTGAAAACAACTATGGAAGGCAGTAATTACTGAGGACAATTTACAAAACTCAGCATTCCTATTCCGTCGCGGTTAATCAACTGAAGAAGGCCAAAGGATGAGTTGGCCTAAACGTGGTGAAACAATTATGAAGATAAGGATAACAGTCCGTAAAAAGAATGAATGTACAAACGTAGTAGAATAAAATTCTCAATAGATCCGTATACGTTTAACTTTTTGTAAGATATTTTATTTCAAAATTTTATTTCGATGAATGCTGGCTTATCGACGCATGAAAAACAACAACAGTCGCCGACACCGCTAAATTTAAGTGCATGGTTTTGCTAGAATTTGTGTTTGTGGTGGAGCTTGCCACTTACATATAGGGCTAGTAATGTTTTAAGCGCCATTTTTCCATGTGTCTGTGATATTGTAAACATTCCACCCCTAAATTTAGGAAGCTATTAAAATAAGAGGAAACAGTATAAAAAAAGATGAAATAGTCGATTAGCAGAACAAAAGTAAAAAAAAAAAAATGAAGTTTGTAGTCAGACAATGGGGAGGAGAAGCGTTTCATCAAGGCACACAAAGGCATCTGAAATAGGATAGTTAATCAAGGTGTGGAAGTGACTGGGATATAAGAGGTCCATATTCAGAGTTCATTTACGAACAGCTTACGAGGGGAATCGAGTATTACATTATACTTGGCAACGATTGTCAACAGTTGGTTGCTCGTTGCAAATCGATTTGGTTGTTTAGTTTTTCGGCATGTCAACCCTTTTCGGGTTATTTAACGCTGAATCCAGTTATTTTGGAGATCGTATTCATGTTGCATCCAGTTATTTACTAGAAGTTGTTTTTTTTTCTTCAAGCTCTTTGTATCTTCAATCACTAGTTTGTAGTGTTTGGTTTCGTTGTTTTATAGAGAATTTTATCATTTTTGTTCCCTGCCCTGCAGAACATGAATGAGCTTTACAATGGGAGACGGGAAAGGGTTGTAATGTTTAGTACATTTTATATTAGGAAGCCAGTCAGGAAGTGGGGAAGATAGAAAGAGAAAATGGGAAATGGGAAGAAAGAAAAAGAGGGAAAAGTTAGCTTGTTGTTTTTGTTTTTTGTTTTGCAGAACATAATTAATTTTGCAAAATGGAGGTAAAAAAACAAAAAGCATCAATGTTAGGTGCGTTTCGTATCAGGAAGCCAATATTTTTAAACAGCTTGATCTGGTAGTACCAGAGCAAATCAGGAGAGCGTCTTCAACAAGCAACTAATATGTTAACGTTAGTGTTTAGAGGATTGTTTTCCGCGATAGTATCACACACACACACACACACACACACACACACACACACACACACACACACACACACACACACACACACACAGTACAATTGATATCGGCAGAGTGTGTGTGTCGGTGCTTCGTTTACTTTATTTCTCTTGCGTCGTTTATCTTTTATAATTGTGAACCAGTGCTCGCCCTCGGCAATCGCTAAAATGAGAGAGACGATGACACGACTAGAACGAAAACTAGAAAAATATACGAAAACAAATAGAGAACTACGGCATGCATCGCGTTGAGGTTGCGGTTATCGAACCGGGGAAGCACATGGTTTCACATGAATATCAAACAGTTTTTCTCAAAATCAAATGCTGAAAAACATCTTAAAAGTAATTGTCTGTATTTACAGTTACCCAAAGGTGGTGAGTTCAATTCTGAACGAAGGCAGTGAAAAAGTAACATTCAAAACAGAAAATCAGCAACTATGCCCCAGAGCCTAGCTGGAGTCCGAACACAGTATCTCCGTAATAATAATAAAGGGTTGGGTTCGAGAATCCTAACAAACGGTTCCCCAGTTCGATACAAAACACCTGATGAAGGCCAGAGGGCAAAACGGCCGAAACGTTGTGACGATAACAACCAAGATGAGGAAGTCAGTCCGACAATCTCAATCAATCTTAAAAGTAGTTTGCTTATTATTGTTTCAAATTACTTTTCTCATTTTAGCTGTTATACCCACAACACTTTCAGCGATGTCACCTCCGGTCTTCTTCATGTGTATTTTGACAATGGTTTTTATTGGTAAATTAGCCTTGGTGCCCGGCGTTGCCCGGGTGTTTGAAGTTGTGTGTTGAACAAAAAAAAAAAAAAAAAAAAGAAAGGAGGAAAGAAAGAAAGAAAAAGTGGTAGTAGGCAGGCAGGTTCGAAACTGTACCGCGAAGGAGGAAAAGAGCGTGACCCCCCCAAAAAAAACAAACAAACAAGTGACGTCTTTATCGTTGCGTTCATCGCCAAACAGGAAGTGGCGAAGGTTTAAATTAAGGCTAATCAATCGAAAAGAGGGGATGACTTTCGAAAATATCGACGAACCCCCCCCCTTGTAGAAAAAAATCCCAGTTGAGGGTGAATATTTTTAGCCAATTTTTATATTTGTCGTCCTAATGGCCAAGCTTAAAAAGGATCACGATCTTGTGAAAACCTGTCGCCTTTGTCGAAAGTTTAAAGCAGACATATATAGATAGTTAGATACATACATACATACATACATACATACATACATACATACATACATACATACATACATTCATACAGTTGAGATTTATATTATAGAAGATGGTGGAAAAAATAATTGTGTTCTTTTTTCAACCAAACAATCGTCGTTAGAATTAGAATTTAAATGTTAGATTTGTTTATGAAATATAAAGAGCGTCGGGTTGTTTACATTTTGATATTAATTCAGGTTCTTATATATTATTTGGATTGTTCGGACTACTATTCTCATCGCACACCACACATTTGGAATTCTAACAACTATGTTTCATTGGAAAAAAAGAACAAAACCATTATCTCCACCAATGTCGTAATTTTCGACCCCCATAATAAATAGTAGTAGCTTCCATTTTCAAGACATGCCTGATTAAGGTCGAAGGTTACAGCGGCCGAAACGTTATGGGAATGACACCTAAGATGAAAACAATACTCAGAACGATCCAAATAATACATATTATCGATCTTTAGGTTAATTTTCGGATATGCACATTTTAACATATATGTCTAAGTAAAAATAGACCATTTCTTCTCTCGACTAGCCAATATAAAAAACGTATTCTTGCAGTTATCTTTTCGACCGTTTCGTAACTACTTCCATTTCCATGACCACAACAGAGTTAAAAACGCAAATAAACATCTACTTAAAAGTTAACCGGATTTGTTTTTGTTAGGGAATTTGTTATATTGCTGGAAAGCCATGTATGTTGTTCGCTTAGTTTTACAACATATTGAACTCAAAAGTTTTGCGACATAGCAAACCCAAATCTCTACATATTTACGATATATCGAACTCAAAAGTTTTACGACATACCGAACTCAAAATTCTACATTTTACGACAATCCAAATTCTAAATTTTTACGATATACCGAACCCAAAATTGTAAATTTTTGCAACATATCCAACTCAAAATTTTTACGACATACCGAACCCAAAATTTTAAATTTTTACGACATTCCGAATTCTAAATTTTAAATTTTTACGACATTCCGAATTCTAAATTTTTTTCGACATACCGAACCTAAAATTCATAATTTTTTTTATTACATACCGAATTCTAAATTTTTACGACATACCGAACCCAAAATTCCTAATGTTTACGACATTCTGAATTCTAAACTTTTACGACATACCGAACACAAAATTCTAAATAACTTAAACTATTTATTTATGGGGTTAGATGTAACTAGTTATACATGATGAAAAAGAAAAACTTCGTCTACATGATAGCCGATCTTAGGGAAGACACCGTATACGTATTTGCCGCACAATACTGAACCACATACGGAAAAAAACATGAAGAAAAAAGTAAGCATGGGTCATGGTAATTATGGAAGAACAATAAAATCTCATGAGATACAGTTTCATATCATAGCCGGTATAAAGTTGTATGTCATTGGGACGAAGATTCCAAGAGCTCAATTATAACGCCTTTATACGAAAAAGTCACGATCACGGCCAGTGATCACAATTTCGTAGTTTTTTTTTATATGATAAGTTCTTTGTGTTTCCTGCTCACCTCATATTTTCCCCCGGATAAACGTGTCATGGTAATGTATTGTTAACGATTTTGCGAAGAATGGTTAACTGAAGATCACAAGGAAGAAAAATTCTTTGGTTCCGGTTATAACTGTTTTATTTTGGGATGCTAGGATAAAACGTAGTAGCTGCCATAATCACGCATACACACACGAATATATATATGTGTGTGTGTGTGTGTGGGGTATGACACTAATAAAGGCGGAATTTTCGGCCCTCTAATAAATAGTAACAGTAAAATTTGTAAAATAAAATTACTTCATCGTAATTACTGCTGCATTCTCAAGAAGAAAGATTATAAAAAAATCTCATTTTGTTTTTAGTCCCCGTAAAATCGATGAATTTGATGATTTTTCTAAAAATTCCCTAAAAGCCTAAACACAGGAACATAGAAATAAATGTTTTTTCTATGTATTATGACGTAAATAATAACAACAAGGCGACTTTTAAAAATGTTCGCAAAAATTAAATAATTAATTAATTTTGTTAATTTTTTACAGATTTATTTAAAAAAAAAGGGATTGTCATATAGTGTTTTTACATATTAAAATATTCTGTGGGTACAGCTAGTTAAAATATACTTAAATGATGAAATAAAATATATTTAATTTTGGGTAACAATCATTGCCGATTTATACAATTTTTCTCGATTTTTCGGAAAAACGGAGTTGGAAAATAAATTAAAATTAAGTTTTACGAATGTTTTTTTTTTTTTTAATTATTTACACCTTAAAATTTTCGCCTGTATAATTGCCAAAGATTTCCAAAATAATTTCGTGAAAAACAAACTCTTAAAACATTATGAATAAACAGATTGTTATTACTGTTAATAATTAAAAAAATAATAATAATAGATTCCGTTTGCCGGCAATGAATCTAGATCCTACTTTTTCTATTATGATTTTGGTAATTTTTCGCGTAGTTGTACTTATAGTCATCCAGGAACACACTTTCCGGCAGGATCACATAATTAGATCAGTCTAAACGCAACAAACGGAACAGAATAAAAGGGAACCGGATGAAAAATTACGCCATCTGATAAAAGAAAACGAATTACTACGTAATCAATTTAACGATAAGTAAGCGAGTCATGAATGCGTATGAAAGCTTGCCTTTAAATAAGAATAGTAAACAGTCGTACTGTCCACCTCATCTCAATATATTGTTCTTATGTGGGAGGTCAGCCAAATTTTTCCTTCCTATTAATTATTATAACATTCGGTATCTTTGCTTGGATCAGTTTCTATTTGTACCTTGATGCCTTAAAGGAATTTGTGGTTTCCATTTTACATCACTTTTTTTTACAAAGGTATCACCACTTATAAAGACCAAGAGGCCACTCGAGGATAAGGTTATTGAGTGTACAGTAGACGATTGGACAATAAAGTAATCGTTAGTAATGGAAATTCGGTAAATTTGTTAACTTATATGGAACGGCTCATCAAAAACTTGTTTGACTTGAATACAAACATATTGCAGTCAGCTGGAAAGCAGGAAAACGGAAGACAATATCTTAGGCGTGCAGTTCAAGGAAAGAAGCTTTGTTCATGGAATCTACGTTTAGGTTTAGGCACAGATAAAGAGTGGGGGAAATTGTTGATAATGTTTTTTGCTAGACGGGTGTTTCTTGTGAAAGTTTGGCGAGGGTGGATCATAGATTGGAGCTCAGTCGAGCACTTGCCATGAAAATAGCGATAAAGCAGAGGCAAACTCGCAACATCTTTTCTGTGAGAAAGAGGTTGCAGGGAAGAGAAAAGGACATCCCCTACGAGGCTACCGGTTTGTGTTTGTATCACTTTGTCACCTGTTCAAAATGTAGCCGTTTGCATAGTTCACAGTGCACTATCTTCCACACGGACCCTTGCTTTGTTTGTATCATTTTAAAGCTTATTTACTACATTCACTTATTATATGTTTACCGTTTCGGGTTTTTTTCCACAGGGTCTACATTTGCTGTTTTTCTGAATTTTGTGTATTTAAGCTCCGATATAGTAGTTGGTTCTAAATCGCATTGCTCTTTGCAGCTATCAGTAGCGATTCCGCTTTGATTATTCAGTATCCTTTTTGTAGCCATGTCCATGAGTCCTTATGGATTTTTTTTCTCTTGCTCTTCTCACGAATCGGTCATATAACTCTTTTAACACCTCTTGTCTTTTAGTTTTTCGTTTCGCTGCTCCCTGTCTAGTTCATATTGACGACGTCTCTTGCTTCCGTGATCAACCTTTCTGTATTTTGAGTTACGTATTTTTCAAATTCTTCTTTTTTGTGTAAGCAATACAGTATTCTATACTTACGCTGAGTCGGTCAAGAGTGCAGTGCCTTATGAATGATCATTAGCTTCATAATCTTTTGGTCAAGTTTTTCTTTAGTTCAGTCTTGGAATCGAATAAAATATCTTATTAGTGATATTGCCTAGGTTTTAATCAAGCTTAAAAAAGTTCTACTGTATAATTTAGTCCTTTTCAAGAGAGTCATCACTTATAAAAGCCCAAGGGCAACTTGAGGATAAGGGTTAATAAGTGCCAGATGGTTGCTGAGACAAAACCGTGGTTGGTAGTGATAGTGTATACGACGAAGTAGTTATAGAGTTCCCAAGATCACATCCTGGCCAAACGGAACCAAATGTAACCCAACGAAGACTCCAAGGAATATTCACCGGTAAGTAAGTGCAGTTCCAGATAGTTTCGATTTTAGAACACCCAAGAAAGTTCAGCAGCTTGGCCTTGATCGTCTATACGATAACAAGGTTTGGTGCACGGTTTCAGTTAGTCCTTTTAAGTCCGCAATGTAAAAAAAAAGAAACAAACCAAAAAGAACAACAAAAAATAAAGGAAAACAATTCAAAGTCTCGATGGAAATAGATGTAGCGCCCCCACCACGCTGTATTTCTTTTAGATCCGCCGGCCACAACCTGTTCCCGGTTCTATGGTAGATTTCTTTTTTGCTCTTGTAAGAAAATAATTCAAGTGGACTGTTCAGCTTGATAATTAAGTTAGAAATCCCGCAAACAGTAAATAAAAACTCCGGTCGTCAGTTCTTGTTTTCACAATAAAATAAACCTTGTTACTACAATGGTTTGGTATTATACAGTGAAATTAAATTCAACAACGCAAATATTTGCTGAAATGTAACAGTTTTAAAAAAAGGAAAAATCTGTCTGCGACGAACGATTTTATTTCTTTCTATCTCTCTTTTAATATTCCCGTGGCCTAGTGGTCAATGAGAGTTGGGGTTATCAGCGGCCGTGAGGGAGAGGGTGTTTGCAGCTAGGAGTCAGTTCAGATTCTGCCCAAATCTGCTCGTACATGCTTTCTTATAGTCGGGGAGTGGGGAAGGGTTGACAAGGTCTGAAGTCCCATTCAGCCAATCAGTCTCTGCGTTGTCAGAATCGAATTTATCCGGATTGATCAATTTGGTAAAATGACCTGTGCATATTAATTAAGTAAGTTTTCATTGAGGGCTTCTCACACTGAGCAAACTTTGAAACCTTGTACCCCGGGTCTACATCCGCCTTGACAAAAAAACCCCAAAACAAACAAACAAACAAAAAACAAAACAAAAAAAAAACAAAAACAAACTCAAAGCAATGCTCACTACCATTCTCTCGAATTACACGGTTTTCTTAGCAAAATAGTATTAGTATCCAAATATTGTTATCAATTTCTAATCCGCTCAACTGAAGTTATTTTTCCTTGTTTTGGTTTGAGTCATTAATCAAACAAATAGAGTCAGCAATGCAATCAGGAATTTCCCGGGATTGTTCACATAATAGAAGCTCTACCTCAGCTCTATTATGGCTCTTATTGCTGTAAAATTCAACCATCATAGGTGGTTGGGTAACAATGAAATCAAGTAGAATTTGATTATTTAAGAGGAAAAGTTTTAATGGTTTTCTAAGAGGTGTTTTATTATAATTACTAGTAGGGAGATGCCCGACCTTGCCGATCGTAAAATACGCTTAAATATATTTTAATTCATGCAGATATCGTATTTATGATTACAGAGCCAATTCTCTATTGAATATTATATTGTACCTTATATATAATACGAACTTAAAAAAAATTTTTTATATGACGGGTGGCATCTGCTAGAATCGAAACAAAACATTTAGCGCTCCAGCTAAACCGTTCTCTACCGTTTGAGCTAACCTGACAGCAAGATAAAGATATAAAATTAAACAACCACTAGCTATGACTATGATGACTATGATGACTATGATGACTATGATTGAACTTGTGTATGCGTAAAACTAATAGAAATATGTTGGCAAGTTGAAATGAACATTTTGCTTTTCAACTTGCCGACCTATTTCTTACGCATTATTCATGCATCCAAACAAAGATTTTACTCATTATTACTTAATCTTTGGTGTAATTTTCTCTTCATTTCAGTGTTATGTGACCAGTAGTTTAAGTGTTTAGCGGTTAAACACACGCATTCATACATCTACTGTTTTGTTTATTTATATAGGCTATTATTATTATTATTATTATTATTATTATTATTATTATTATTATTATTATTATTTTTATTTTTTTAATGCTGTTGTTGCTAGTTACAAATGTGAGTCATTGAAATGATGATAGAAATGTACAAAAAAAAAGGAATCAAGTTTTTATCCCGAATAACCGAAAGATATTGATGCTCGGAAAAATCTCATGTCGCTGAGCCTTTTATGTTTCGATAAAAGTCACCCGGAGAGAAAAAGGAAAAACAAAACTATGGCATGCACACAAATGTTGAAAATTAACATTCCCTTTAATTAAAAATCACAGCAAAGAACGCTTTTAACAAAATTTAGTTCAGCAATACGAGTGTTAATAAAACAATATAAATTTAACTGACAACTTTCAAAAACAAAATCTCCTTTGTTGCTTTAAATAAAATGAAAGAGCAAGTTTTGAAATCTGTTTCAAATCACTCTTTTATTGACAAAATAAGTGTGACTAGTTCTCGTATTACGTTTCTGAGTTTGTTAGCTATTTGTATTATTTGGATTCTTCGGTCCGTAAGGATCCGTGGCGTAGTAGTTAGAATACTTGGAAAAAACTAATTGTAAAAGTAAAGTTCTTAGTGTGGGTGACCGAAAAACACAAGTGCGAATTATTTAGAACCTCTATCCAATCATGGCTGACGTAACAAGAGCATGCTACCCACATGAAGTAAATAAAGGGTTCCGCTCGAAATTTCCTTCAAATTCCTGAATTCGACAGAAACATTACCGAGTTCGACAAGATACCCCCGAAGAAAGTCGGAGGTTACATCGATCAAAACGTTGTGCAAATGACACTCAAGATGAGAACAATAGTCTAAAGTAGTGGTTTATTTTTTTCTTTTTTCTTCTTCTTATTATTGTAAGTAGTAGTAGTAGTAGTAGTAGTAGTAGTATGTACACATTTGGCTAAAAGCAAGTAATATCAGGATCTACAAATATAGGATAAGTTGGAAGCAAGTAATTTTGACGGCGTTATCATCTTTAACGTTTAGGGTCAACGATATTGTAAAGACACGAATTGCTGTTTTCATGATGAAGAAAAGGTGTGCCAGTAAATTTTGAACAAATAACAAATTGAAACGATGCAAATTGAATTCGTCAGTAACTACGGAGGCAGGGCGGTCGCAAATCATCATTTCGAAATAAACAGCTTCCTATAAGGGAAATTATACAAAGGAGAAGAAAAAGATGAAAAACATGTTAACATGTTGACCTGAGAAACACATGCGTGTATGACGAGTTTTCTCTTTTTTTTTTTTTTTAATTTGTTTTGAATTTGTAAGAAGTATTCCCAGTTCGTCAATAATGAGAACGTTTTATACAAGCAAAACTTTTGTAACTACTTTAATTATAAACGTGCAGCTGTAACAAGGAACACAAAAGAAGTACCGGTCGACTTCTAAAAATAAGGAAGTTTACATTGTTCAACAATGGCCTTTTTAAGAGGAAAATAACACCAAAAGAAAAAAAAAGAAAGAAAGAAAAAAAAACGTGATTCTTAACATGTTCCCATTCAACTTTCGTGTTTAGCAATAAAAATGATATTATTACAAAATAAAGCATAACAAAACAATTAGAAGACAGTTACAAGGTTAAACTAGCTGTTTCTATCCAGCGTTTCCCGGGAGCTTCTTACCTTCAGTTTTTGTTTTTTTCTTTGCTATTTTTGTGCTTTTTGGGAATCTGTATCCAGAGATTTGCAGTCGTGAGGTAGTTGTGACGTAAGCGGTTCCAACTATGAATGTAGAATGTCGAATGGATACCAGCTTTTACCGAAATATTAAAAATATAAACGTCACCCATTAATTAGCAGACGACTATTTTTCAATCAATCGATTTCTGACATTTTCGTATTGTTTTCATTGTTATCCTCATTACGTTTGCAACTTTCCTGTTGTTGTGATTTTGTGGATACTTTTTCATTTACTTTACAAAAAATGTGAAGTTAAGGTTACGAGGTGCCTTCAAAAAGTTCCCAATCTGTTTTTTTTTGTACAGGCATTTAAAATTGTCGTAGACTCTTGAAAATTCAGTGTATTATAGGTAGACATCTTATGAGATGATTGACAAATTTTTATGATTTCAGATTCAAAAGAACAGCTACAGCAGGAATTGGGATACACCTTACTAAAGCCTGATTGTCACAGCTGGTGAATTTCTAAAATGCAATCTGGACGTGAAGACACTTTAGAAGAACAATATGCAATAAAATTCTGTTTTAAACTTGAACAAAAAAAATTGCCATAGAAATGTATAGATTTCTTCGGACTGCTTCTGAACTATTTTGAATGAATCGAACATCAGTTTTTGAGTGGCATAAGAGATTCAAGGAAGGCAGAGAGTCTGTGAGGGATTATGAGAGGTGTGGGAGGAGTAACACCAGAGTTGATTGGCCAAATAAAGAATTTCATGGATAAGGATTGTCATGCGTCTATAGAGACAATAAATGCACAGTTTGATCTCAGTGTGGGAACTGTTATCAATAATTCGCAAGGAACTGAAGATGCGGAAGATTTGCACAAAGTTTGTCCCAAAGGGTGTTCAGGAAAGATCAGAAAGGTAGACGTTGTCATAACAGGAGGGAGATGGTCGAGCTGATCAATTCAAATCCAGCAATCCAGCGGTTTCAATCCTACCCAAGCGGTTTCGATCCTGCCCAAAGCAGGCCAGAGAATTAGTTGGCCCCAAACGTGACGAGACAACAACAGCTATGAAAGGCAGTAATTACTGGGGATACAGTTACAAGACTCAGCTTCCTATCCCGTCGTAATTAACCACCTGAAGACGGCCAGAGGATAAATTGGCCAAAACATGGTGAAGCAACAACTATGAAAATGAGGATAACAATTCGCAAATGTATATATATATATATATATATATATATATATATATATATACATATATATCGAATGATATGCATGTAATATTTTGTTAGAACTCAGATGTAAATCGCTTCTAAGCTTTTCGATCTTTTAAATAGATAATCATTTGCTAAGAATTTTAAAGACGGAAATGATTTTTTATCCATCAATTTAAATGCATCGAAAGTAATTCCTTCCTTTTTAACTATTCAAAAATGATTAACATGGCTTAATTGTTTATGATGAGATCAAAATTCATTTTAGTAGATTAAATTTTGTAATTAATTACTTTTTGAATAGGATTTAAAACAATTTTGGTTGTATGTTTGCATGATTTGAGCGTTAGTTTTACAACATTTTCGTTGATCTAACTTTTGATCCGCCGTCAAGTATGTTGCTGAATTCAGAAATTTTTCTGTCGAATTCGGAAATCTGCACGTATTTCCGAACGGAATTCTTTATTTAATCCACGGCGAGAGCATGCTCTTGTCTCGTCAGATGTACGCGTGGCGTAACGGATAAAGTACTAAGCAAAATTCAGTTCTACGTGACACTTTTCGTGAGGTTGAAATGTTTTGTGAATATGCCTCGATTGGACGAAGAAAAAAATACGTTCGAAATATCATACAGGTTCCCAAGTTCTGCATAGAATCTCAGGTTTGACTAGAAGATTCCTACAATCGAATAATTCAATCTGAAGAAGGCCGAAACTTTGTAAATATAACAAGAAAGAATAGTAGAAATAATCCATACGAGGGTCGGTCCAAAAGTAATGCTTCCTATTTTTTTTTAACGCGAGAAGTTGAAGAAATATGAAGACGGGAGTGATACCATTAACACGACCGACCATATTAGCCCCAGAATTTATTTTTCTACATAGTCACTATCATTCTCAGCGTCCTTCTGACGCACGTCCATGACAAGGGTTGCTTTCTTAGAATCTCACATCGTCAATATCTGCAACAGAGAGATGACATTTTCAGGTCATAAATGCATAAGTTCAGTCATCATAACGATGCAATTTGCAATCCTCTGATCCATACGGGTAGAATAAAAATAGGAGGCATTACTTTTTAAACGCTCCTCGTATTAAGAAATCTGTTTTTTAAGGAGTTTAAGTAAGTGACATTATTTCTCGATTCACAAAAACAACGTTTTGAAGTATCCTGATCGAAACAATCTATTAGCAAGAAGAAATGCACAATGTAACTAAATCTGTGATGAATTTCATTTTTCAGATTTTTGTTGTAAATTTGTAAAATAGTTTGTTCAGTTGATTGAGTCACAATTAAGACAAATTATGAAGTAATTAACAGCGTTCTTTTGACTATCTCTAGGGCAAAACATGATTAATTAATTCTATCCTCAAAATATAATGTTTCTCGGCAGAGAAACGAACAAGATTTACTTTCCATCATCATGTGCAATTATACCTACATTTATAAAACACAAACACACCCGTGTGCATGTATATGTTTGTAAATAACACTTTCCTATCTCTCTCGTATATATATATATATATATATATATATATATATATATATATATATATATATATATATATATAGTAAGCTCTACTATCCTCAGTGAAAGTATTGAGCTTTTTCATGTGGTTGGGATAAGGATATAAATAATTATATTTATATTTGGTTTTGGAATTTGATTTTTCATTGATTAGTAAATTCTCCCCCAAAGCTTTCTGCCTATATATATATATATATATATATATATATATATATATATATATATATATATATATATATATATATATATAATTCAGGATTCGAAAACAGCTCACGTTTATATATATATATATATATATATATATATATATATATATATATAAACGTCAGTTGTTTTCGAATCCTGAATTTGGATATGTCTAACTGGGTAGACCAAATGAGGGCGAAACTCAAGTCTTGGACTTTCGGTTTGTTGGCTGTCATGGCTCTTGTGAGCTGCGACGTTGTTTGGCTATGGAAAAAATATATAATCACTCACATTCTGAAAATTCTATTACTAATTGCTCGGTAGGTTAGCATGTTGGATGACATCGTCCTAGCGAGTATAAAATTCCTACTTTTGAGACATCAGCTTGGGTTATAGCTTGGTTTGATGACCACATCGCTTGTTCGAGATGAAGTAGGTCAGTCCCACATTCGATTTCCCCGCAGTTGGCTTGATATGTGTTAGTTAATATGTTACAAGAAAAGGCTGTCCCCTTTTCCTGTAAATAAGAAAAACATTAGATAAGTGGAAAATGAGATTAGGATAAGCTGAGACTCGAACCTTGTAAGCAAGGTTCAAAATAGATTTAGTAATTGGAATATTAAAATTTAGCTATTGTTTTGGAAATAGGTAGATATTTTTTGTATTGTGAAAAGAATTTAATTGTTCATTCTTTTATGAAAACTGAATTAAAAAGATCAGCTAAAAAAAAAAAGAATGAAAAATACAAATTAAAAATATACTGA
This sequence comes from Euprymna scolopes, assembly GCF_053919585.1. Taxonomy (NCBI): domain Eukaryota; kingdom Metazoa; phylum Mollusca; class Cephalopoda; order Sepiida; family Sepiolidae; genus Euprymna; species Euprymna scolopes. Next base: position 74,415,172 of record NC_136498.1, read on the forward strand.
AAAATAGGTTAGGTTGAAAAATAGGTTAGTGAGAATTCTTTGTTTGCAGAAGTGTGTTTTGGAGAACGTGTGCTGAGCCACGTGAGTTAGTCACGTTTAAAACCACGCATCTGACGTCATAGCAGAAAGGGAATTCTCAATAATGAGAGCTAGGATTAGCAGATGAGTCAGAAGTTGAGCAGTCGGGCAGACAGGTTCGAGAGTCAGCAAAGGCTGTCGGAAAGAGTTGACATGATCAGAGCAGGGTCCCTTTAGAAGCGAAGGGGGAACATTTAACCATGTAGAAACGAATTTGAATTCCTGACGTCATCATCATTTCGAGCGGTCAAATGAAATGAAGAACATCATTGATTTTTATAACTGTTGTCTTCGTGTTATCATTCAACAATTAAAGGTAATGTGTTAATCATCTTAATATGAACTTTGTATAACCCCCTTCCAAGTAACGTGTCCCCCTCCTCCATCATAAGTAACGGTGTCCCTATAATGTAAAAGAACTGATCACCCTCTCTCCTCGCTAATATATGTTATAAGAATCCACACAACTGTAATATGTATAAATATCTAATCTCTCTCTCTCTTTCTCATCATCGTCAACCCTGTATTACATGCACCCGTTATATGTCCGCCGTCATCTCTCGATATATGATCCTCAATATGAAACCTCCTACTATACAACAAATAGACTTTCTTGTGTGTGTGTGTGTGTGTGAGTGTGTGTGTGTGTGTGTGTGTGTGGCGGGTTTACTCAGGTGGCAGAGCGCTCGCCTTGCATGCAAGAGTCTCGGGTTTCGAATTCCGAGTTCAGATATGTTTAACCGATGAGCCCAAATAAGGGCGAAACTCGAGATTTGTTAGCTGTCATGGCTCTTGTAGGCTGAGCCTTTGTTCGGCTGTGGAAATAATTATATAATCTCTCACATTCTGAAAATTATATATATAATTATAAATAATTATTCTTTTATACCTACAGACACTAGTGTTTTATGTTTTTGCAATCATCCGAGCAGGAAGTGACGAAAAATGGGCTCCTCTAGCGAGGAACTTAACTTCTGGACCACTGCCAATCGCCGCGGAATGAAAGGAAATTTTAACATTGATAAAGTTTAACGTTAATTCAGACGATCTATAGTGATCTCGCATCTCGCAACAAGGCCAGCTAACCAACTTCTTTTATTTCCCAGATAATGCTCAACATTAAGGAATCTATTTCTTAAAGGGACGACAATAATGATTATTACCGAGGTTTTCAACCTGAATTAGCGCCCATACTTACAAAACTGTTTAAACGTTGTCTTAAGGAGAATAGTTTCCCATCTCCCTGGAAAACCTCATCAGTATGCCCTGTATTTAAGAATTCAGGTGATCGCTCATCCCCCTCTCAGTACAGGCCAATAAGTCTCCTGTGCGTCATGAGTAAGTTGCTAGAATCTGTGTTAAATACAGAAGTAATCAAACATCTCAACAAAAATAACCTTCTTAGTGACACTCAATATGGTTTCCGTTCTGCTAGATCTACAGCAGATGTCATTACAGTTATATCGCATAGGATTAGCAAATCTCTCGACGGTGGCAATCTTTCTAGAGCAATTGCTCTTGACATATCTAAAGCCTTTGATAGGGTATGGCATAAAGGTTTACTTCATAAGATCGCTAGCTATGGTATAGCTGGAAAAGTCTTCTCAATTATTAAATCATTTCTTTCTGATAGGTTCATAAGAGTAGTAGTTGAGGGGCAAAAATCAGAAGCTCACAGTATTAATGCCGGTGTCCCTCAGGGATCCATCCTGGGCCCAACTCTTTTCCTGATCTACATTAATGATCTTCCAAATCATATCCTTACATCATTTGTAGACATTTATGCTGACGACACTACCATTTATGGTACCACATCTAAGACAGTAAACGAGCAAGTTCTCTCCAATTCTCTCTCCTCTGATCTTGAGCACGTAGTACAATGGGGAAAGGAGTGGCTGGTTACTTTTAATGCATCTAAAACCAAGCTTCTCTCTTTACATCATCAACATTCTAATCCACATTTGTCATCAATTGAAATGAATGGCTCTCGTCTTCAGGAGGCCTCAAGTTTTGACAAGCTTCTGGGCTTGACCATTACTCCTGATCTTAAATGGAACACGTATATCAAATCTGTTGCCAAGGCCGCTGGAAAAATGGTGGGATCTTTCTATCGATCCAGTAGATATCTCACTGCTGATGCTATTCTCTACCTATATAAGAGCCAGGTACGTCCAAGGATGGAATACTGTTGCCACATCTGGGCAGGAGCTGCTAGAAAGGACTTGTCCTGCCTTGATAGAGTTCAAAATAGACTTCGTAGCCTCGTAGGAGATGTCCTTTTCTCCTCCTTGCAACCTCTATCTCACAGAAGAGATGTTGCGAGTTTGTCTCTGATGTATCGTTATTTTCATGGAAAGTGTTCAACTGAGCTTCAATCTTTGGTCCCCCCTCGCCAAACTTTCACAAGAAACACTCGTCTAGCTGTAAACACTATCAATAATTTCCCCCACTCTTTATCTGTGGCTAAACCTAAACGTAGATTCCATGAACAAAGCTTCTTTCTTAGAACTGCACGCCTGTGGAATTGTCTTCCGTTTTCCTGCTTTCCGGCTGACTACAATATGGTTGTGTTCAAGTCTAAAGTAAATAAGTTCTTGATGAGCCGTTCCATATAAGTTATTAAATTTACCAAATTTTCATTACTAATGATTACTATATTGACCAATTTCTACTGTACACTCTTTAACCCTTATCCTTGAGTGGCCTCTGGGCCTTGATAATGTGGTGATGCCTTTGTAAAAAAAAAAAAAAAAAAAAAAAAATATATATATATATATCTATATATTTTTATAAAGTAATAGGGTTCGTGTGTTTCTGTCTGTGTGTACAGCTCTCCATCATCAACGAAATATAAAGGAGGTAAGAGGGTAGATCTCTCCTGGTGGAGAAACATTAGAACCCATTTTAGGATGTTTCTGTTATAGGAGACATAAGAATCTATGCCTAATTTCTTTATATACTAGTCTACAAACCACCCCCATATCGAATGACTTATGCTCATTTGCATATCACATTATATTAAATCTCTTTAACTAATTACCTCGACCTTATTACATATTGGAAATATTCTAATCATTTCAACTGTACTATTTACAAAATCTATTTAACATTTAATTATTTAATATATTTTCATTTAATTTTATATTCGATTTATTTCACTTTACGTATATTATCAAAACAATTCATTGGCGAGCAAAGCTTTATGTTTTGGGATTGTATTGAAAATGTAATGGAAATTTCAATTTCGTTCCGTTTTAATCTTTTATATTTTACTTGCCAATATAATTGAAAGAATACAATTCAACTATCGTAATTTTATATAAATAAACAAAAACAAATATTTTAAAATAAAACTTTATTAAAAAAGAAATAATTTTATTTTTAAATGAAAAAAATCAATTTAGTAAAATAATTGTATTAAACACCCCCGGCCTTGTCAGCAAACCTGTAAACCTATAAAAGTTAACATTTCGAATGTAAACAGTGATTTTTCGATTTTGTTAGCGCTTGCCGCAATTAAAGACAATTAAAACGGAACTAACTTTATTTCCATTCTATTTTTTAAACAACCCCCAAAACATAACGCTCTCTTCCAGTTATAGCCAATTTTTTTTTAATTAAATAAAACAGGTCAAAATAAACAGATAAGCGCATTTTCTTTTACATTTTTCTTACAACCAACGTTGTCATTTTAACCAACTGCAGGATACCGTTACTTTTGTGGGGTTGTTTTGAAAATGGCACGGAGATTATAATTTCGTTCCAATTTAATCTTTCTGGTCGAGCCTATTTCGAAAGCCTGTTTATCATAGATTTGAACTACAAATAATTTATTACATTTTGATTATTACTATCTTAAGACTTAAAGCTTATATTTATTTCATTTTTCTATTTATATATTGAATTAGTTATTTCCAGTCTTATTTAAACTTAGTGCTTTCTTTAAACCGGATGAACCTTTTATAAAAATATGAGTTTAACGTAAAGAACACGAACAAGGTTTTATTCAACTGAATTTCTTCCAGTTTACTAACAAAATATATAAATTTAAAAGAGATATAAATAATAAAATAAAAAGGTTATGTAATTTAAAAGAAATACACGTACTCACAAAAGCAGAACTTTTTTTTACACATTTTTTTCTTTAAAACCATAACAATGAGACTAACAATTACCTAGATCTTAGTAATTATTTGTTTTAATAGAACTGTTTTAATTGTACTGTTTACTTAGTTAACCTAAGTTGGTATTACATTTATTTTACATTTACTTTTTTTTTAATTATTACTTTTAGACTGTGACGTTTACACCCGGAAGTAATGAGTCACACGTAGGTCGCTTTTATTCATTCCTTTTGGTCAAGATCAAAGTGTAGTATCTGTTCTTCAGATGCTGCACTTCATTTTCTTGTTCTCTTTCGGTGGAGGAGAAATCCTTCACGACTGAGACAATTTTTATTTTTGTACCTTTTCTCCACGTTAAAAAACGACCCTGGTGTCTAACTCTGTCCCGTGGGGAGGCATAATTGTTTATAATTGTACTATTCAGAAATATTATTTATAGTTCGTCCATTTCAGTTAGTATACATTTCCTTTACGCTTAATTAATTTACAATCATTAATATCGTTAAACAATTCCGTTTAAAACCGAAATTATGCCACCCAAACGAAGTAGAAACGAAAGTGAGGAAGAAAGAATGGAAAGATTGGAAGCTAATAGACTAAGAGTTGCTGCAATTCGCTCCAATGAAAACAATTCAGATAGAGAAAGACGTCTAGAACTTAACAGGATACGTCAAAGAGAAAGGAGAGCAAGACTGTCAGATTTGGAAAGAGAAACCCAACGTGAAGCTGACAGAACTAGACATGCTGTAAGGCGGTTAAATTCATCACAAGATGAAATTCAAGAAAGGCAAAAATATGCACTGGAAAGAGAAGCAATATTACGATCGAATGAATTATATGAGGTAAGTAGACGTACACAAGGTCAGTTGAGAGTGGCTCAACGACATCAGAATGAATCGGAAACCCAACGAAGCTTTCGCCTATACCAAGGGCAACAACGAGAGGCTGCATGGAGAGAGAGTATGACTTTGCCCCAGCAATTGACAGAAAACGAGGCAGCTAGACAACGAATGACTGCTTTGAGACACCATGAAATAGAACACTGCAATAGAAAAGGATTGCTCTACAACAAAAATGACTCTCTCACTACAGCTGATATAGGAAAAATGGACAAAGTATGTCAACATTGCTCAGCTGTAAAATTTAAAGGAGAAACCCCTGGTTGTTGTTGTTCTTCTGGCAAAGTTGTGCTTGATAGCTTTCCACCACTGCCTCAGTTGCTTCAAGATTTGCTCTCCGGCAATGGTCCCATCTCTAAAGATTTTCTGCAAAATCTACGCAGTTATAACAATTGTTTTGCAATGACATCATTTGGTCACAAAATTGCGGCAGTACATGGGTGGAATCCTTCTTTTAGAATTCGAGGCCAGGTTTGCCACCAGATTGGGAGTCTTTTACCACCTGAAGATGAAACAGCAAAGTTTATTCAAGTCTACTTCTTGGATAGTCTGGAAGAGGAACTACATAATCGGGGACGTGACAGTAGACTCAATAGAGACATTCTCCAAAGTCTGACTGAATTTTTACATGAGAACAACAGCTTTATTTGTCAGCTGAAAACAACAAAGGAGAGGATTGAAGAAGAACACTTGGTAGAACATAAAGTTGTCATAAGGGAAGACCGAAGGCCGCAAGAAGAGCATCCACGGCGATTCAATGCTCCAACAACAACGTATGAGATTGGAATATTAATGGAGAATGAACCAACAGCTAACCGGGATATTGTCTTGCGTTTTAGAAATGATACATTAAAATGGATCTCCGAACTACATCCCCTCTATGATACTTTAATGTACCCGTTAATGTACCCCTATGGTTCTCCATCTTACAACATCTACATGAAGGCATCCAATGGGCGAAAAGTTACCCAACAGCAATTTTATTCGTACCATTTAATGACTCGGCCTGGAAACTATTTTCTCTGGTACCGAAGGCTATTTCAACAATGGCTGGTGGATGTGTACTGCAAGATTGAAACAGAACGTTTACAGTTCCTGAGGCGTGAGCAACAGACCCTGAGAGCTGACAATTATAGCAACTTGAGAAATTCAATTCTTAGGGAGGATGGGAATCCAGAACAGTTTGGTCAACGAGTTGTACTTCCGGCAACTTATACAGGAGGCCCTCGATACATGTTTGAGCGTCAAAGTGATGCCATGGCATATGTTCGGCGAATGGGCCGAGCCGACCTCTTCATCATGTTCACAACAAATCCAAAGTGGACAGAAATTACAGAAAATTGTCTTCAAGGGCAAGACCCTCAGGATCGTCCAGATATTGTTGCCAGGGTTTTCAGGCAGAAGCTAAAAAAGTTACTTGAATTTATTAAAAAGGGAGGATTTGGCAGGTTGAGGGCTTTCCTGTACAGTATTGAATATCAAAAAAGAGGACTGCCGCATGCACACATCCTCACCTGGCAGGCCCCAGAGGACAAACTTCTACCAGAAAAAATGGATCTCTGCATATCTGCAGAGATCCCTGACAAAGAGGAAGATCCTGATCTTCATGCTAAAGTGATGGCACATATGGTGCATGGACCTTGTGGACCATTTAATCCAAATTGTCCATGTATGATTGACAACAAATGTTCCAAAAAATACCCAAAAGAATTTCTTCAGTGTACCAAGCAAGGCCAAGACTCTTACCCCAAGTACAGGCGAAGAAAACCAGAAGATGGAGGCCAGACTGGTACAATAAGGATGAAGAGAAATGGTCGGTATGTTAATCAAGAAATAACAAACCAGTGGATTGTTCCGTACAACAAGGTCCTCCTTCAGCAGTTCAACGCTCACATTAACGTAGAAATTTGCAGCTCGATCCAAAGCATCAAATATGTCCTCAAATACGTGAATAAAGGATGTGATCAAGCAGTGTTTGAACTACAAAGAACTGATGGAGCAGCTAACCAACAAGGCCAAGTACAAAGTCACATTGTGGATGAGATCCAGCAGTTCCAGAATGCAAGGTATGTCGGCAGTTCAGAGGCAACCTGGAGGATATTGGAACATCCCATCCATGAACATTTCCCCCCAATTGTACAACTTTCTGTTCATCTTGAAAATGGGCAGCGTGTCATGTTCTCAGCTGATACTGCTCTGGAACGAGCCCAAGGTCCACCGCCTGCCACAACTTTGACAGCATTTTTTCAACTCTGCCATGAGGATGACTTTGCAAGGGGTCTCAAATACGTAGAAGTCCCTGAGTTTTACACTTGGAACAAATCGACAAAGAAATGGATGAGAAGAATGCGTGGGGTACAAGTTGAAGGTACTGAAAATGATGACGTATGGAAGGCACCATGCATTGGGAGAATCTACACGATTAGTCCAAAAGCAGGGGAGTGTTATTTCTTACGCCTGTTGCTCAATGAGGTTGCTGGTCCAACTTCATTTCAAAATTTGCGAGCATACAATGGTCAGGTGTTTGAAACATACAGAGCAGCGTGCCTTGCTCGAGGCCTTCTAGAAAATGACCATCACTTGCATCAAGCAGTAGGAGAGGCAAGTGCCACTCAATCACCTTCAAATTTGCGAAGCCTATTTGTGATAATTTTAACAGCCTGTGAGCCAAGAAATCCTCTTGAGATCTGGATGGCTTTTCGTGATGTAATATCTGAAGACATTCTTCACAGATACAGGCAAGAAGTTAACAATCCAGAAGCAGATTTTAATGAGGACATCTACAATAAAACTCTTTGTCTAATTGAAGAAAAAGTTCTCCTTATGTGCGGTCAACCATTGGCAAGCTGTGGATTACCTGCACCAATGCAAGGGAGAGATGAAAGACTCGCGAGAGAGTATCAACGTGAAGTTACTTATAATCTTGAAGAACTTCCCTACAAGCAGAAAATATGCAAGAAAAACTGACCGATTCTCAAAGAGAAGTTTACAATTCATTCATGGCAATGTTGGAAGCACAAGGTGAAATGAACAAAAACATGATGTTTCTTGATGCTCCAGGTGGTACGGGCAAGACTTTTGTAATCAATTTGATCCTTGCAAAGATTAGAACCATGAGAAAGATTGTGCTTGCAACAGCATTCAGTGGCATTGCTGCTACTCTACTACAAGGTGGCCACACTCTTCACAGCACTTTTAAAGTACCCTTGGATACTCATCGAATGGATCAGCCAGTTTGCAAAATTACTGGTAACTCAGCCTTGGCAAATGTAATTAGAGACACCTCTGCAATCATTGTAGACGAAGCCCCAATGACGCACAAGAGTGCTTATGAAGCAATTGACCGAACACTGCAAGACATCACAGGAAACAAGAATCCCATGGGTGGCATTCCAACCTTATTTTGCGGTGATTTCCGTCAAATCCTCCCAGTGGTTAAAAATGGCACAAGGGCTAACATTGTCAATGCAAGTTTGAAACAATCCTATCTCTGGAGGCACGTTATAGTGAAGAAACTGACTACTAATATGAGAGCCTATATCTCTGATAACACAGCTGCAGCAGACTTCTCAAAATTGCTTCTCCAAATCGGTAATGGTCAGTTTCCTATCACTTCTTCACCTGACACAATTAAGATTCCAACTGCGCTTGGTAAATGTGTCGGTAATCAGAAGCAACTGAAAGACAAAGTGTACCCAGACCTGCAAAACAATGGAAAATCACCGGATTGGCTTGCTGAGAGGGCTATTATTTCGCCATTAAACAGCAATGTGAATCATTTGAACAATTCAATAATGGATGAATTTCCAGGAGACACAAAGCAATACAAGTCAGTTGATTCAGCTACTAATGAATATGAAGCTGTTCACTACCCTGTGGAGTTTTTAAACTCTTTGGAGATATCTGGAATGCCTCCACACATTTTAAATCTCAAAATTGGATCGCCAATCATGATTCTTCGATCCTTGGAACCGCCAAAAATAACAAACGGAACCAGATGTGTTATCACCAGATTGCACACCAATGTACTTGAGGCCACCATTTCCTGTGGTCCCTACAAAGGCGAAACCGTTCTACTGCCAAGGATCCCCTTAGTTCCATCGGACTCAGTACTTCCATTTAAATTCCGGAGACTCCAATTTCCTGTGAAGGTGTGTTTTGCAATGAGCATAAACAAAAGTCAAGGTCAGACATTTAACACCATTGGCGTAGACTTGACATCAGACTGCTTCAGTCACGGTATGTTCTACGTCTCCATCAGCCGGACAGGAAGTTCAGAAAAACTCTACATTCTGGCTCCAAATCAAAGCAGCAGAAATGTAGTTTACCCTGAGGCTCTTTAGTGAAAAGTTCGAGAAATGGATATGAGGAAAAACTGACATGATCTGATTGTGGTAAGTTTTTAGTATTGAATGTGCAAGATAAAATTTAAGCAAGAGTTGAAAATGACTTCAATGAAAAATTTACTATGTAACATCAAGTAACCTTCCTTTTTGATGAAAATGTTTTGTGAAGTTCCTGATTGAATTTCAGTCACTACAAGAGGTAGTTAAAATGTTAATCACCTTATGCAATCGTTGCTCTTACAACATCAACTTACTGGAAAGGTGCCCACAGATTTTGGTACCCGAGTGCGCAACAAAGCTCCGTGCGAAGCACGGGTATCTTTGCTAGTATATATATAAAAGTGAAAGTGTCTGTGTATCTGTGTGTCTGTGTACATTTCCCTACGCAATAACTGTCAAATTTTATTTTACAGACTCGAAATTTGATATACAGCGTACTGAGATTTGGGAAAATCGATGTGATCGGTTTTTGGCCAGAAATTTGGCGATTAAGAGATCAAAGTTCAACGACTTGACCTTTGATAACTCTACCAAACTCCTCCGACAATTTTGGGTCTACGCACTTGAAATTTAAGATCTAGGTTCCTTGGACATGGATCTAACTTAATAACTTTATTTGAGCACAAAACAATAAATTTTAAGGGGTCATAATAGGGGTCAAAGTTTAAAAAAATTGACCTCTTCGGTCTCTTCCAAATTACTCAGACAATTTATGGTCTAAATATTTGAAATTTTACATAAAGAGTATTCAGAGAGGAGCAAGCTTTTTAATTAGTTTGGGTCGAAAATTTTTAGTTACCAATATATAAATGTATGTATGTATGTATGTCTGTTTGCACGTCTGCCTTCAACATATAATAGAGGCGACGGATTTTATCAAGATCAGTATCGTTTTAAAGTTCGATCTTTCATACGACAAATATCGAAAAATTGGCTAAAAACATTAATATCTTCCCTTTCAACTATGCCGTTTTCTACAGGGGGGGGGGTCACTTTTTTCTCCGATATTTTTGAAAGTTATCCTCTCCTTTAGATTGTCTAGCCTTAATTAAAAAAAAATGACGCTTCCGGTTTGGCGGTGGTCGTAACAACATAAACGTTAGGTTTTACCCCGTTCTTTTCCTCTTTGCGGTACGGGTTCGAGCCTGCCTTCCTACTGCCCCCCTTTTCTTTTTGCTCAACATACACATCCAAACACCCGCGCAACGCCGGGCTCCCATGCTAGTACACACACACACACACACACACACACACACACATATATATATATATATATATATATATATATATAAACCCAGATCAGCTTGCTTGCTTGGGTGTTAAAACCGTCCATTGGTTTCTGACTTCCGGTTTCAAAAAGTTCGTCTGTCTACCTATTTCATGGCCGCCATGTCTTAAGTCCGATATTAAAAGCCACTGCTGCTATTCTTTGTACTTTGTTTTTCAAGGTTAACAATATTTTTTGTTTTAACTTATTTTAACGTGTTTACTTTATAAATAAATGATATTTAACCCCGTTGAGTTAAAATGATTGATATATAAATATACAATATATAGCTATAATCATATTTATAACCATATTAACTGTTTTTAGTAGCGCTTCTCTGGATTCTGACGATTTTTCAAGCTTTACTTAAAAATATTTTCTCTTCAAGGAGGGGTTTTATTAGTGCTTTTAGTAGGGCCTCTTTAATTTTAATTAATGCTTCACTAGTGCTCTGGAGGTTTCCTGAGTTTTATCTTTTTTTCACCCATCACTTAAAAATGTTTTCTCAAGACAATAAAAGACAATATAATGTCAAAATCACTTTTAATTTTTAACATTTTTTAATCATACATTTTACGGGTAAACGGGTAGTCTTGTACTATTTAAAAAAAGGCGCGGATCGTTAAATGACAATACCCCTTTAAAAAAGTCGTAAATAAATAAAAAAATAATGAGGAGGAGGCAAACCGAACTTTTCTCAAATTGAAAAGTCGCAAAAAAAAAAATAATAAAAAAAATAAATAAATAAAAATACAATAATAATGACGGAGACGCTGAAGGAGCCAACGTCAAATTGGGACTGTAAATCTGTTCTGAAAATGGGGGATCGATTTATTTGACATTGTATGTGAAACAAAACCCTTTTCACATCTTTAAATATTGATTTTTTTTTTCAATTTTCTTATAATATGGTAGCTATCCAATAATCTGTAGAAAAAAGACGAAAAGGAAAAAAATTGTAAGGGGTGCCGATTGTTCAAGTGCACCTACATTTTTTCTTTTACCCAAGTTGTGCGTAATTAAACATTGTCTTTACCCACATTTTGCGTAATTAAAACTAAAACTTAATTTAAAAGAAAAATACATTTTTTTGCCAAAAATGATTTATTTAGAATTATTTCATTTGTGTCTTTCATTGCAAGTAAGAATTGTTAAAAAACAAAAAAGCAAATATGTTTTTCTAATGTAAAAAAAAAACTACTTGATCAATATACATATATAAAAAAGTATTTTGGGTTTTTACGACCTAATTTAGCGTAGTTTACCTCCTAAAAAGCAAACAAAAATCTACTTTTGTTTTTTGCTAATACGTTTTACTGCCCCTCCAAAATGATATAAAAGAAGGTTTTTTTTTATTTAATAATAAAAATTTTACATTTTAGCGTGGTGATCACTTTCCTATATAAATTTAACGTAAAATGAGACCCCACTTCCTGGCGATGTTACGAGACGTGTAATTGTTAGCATTTTTTTAAAGTCTGGTAACGAACGGGGTTCGTAGAGGAATTGTGGTGAGGGTTCATAAGTTCATAAGTTCCAAACATTTTAGAAATACCTAGAAAACATGTGGGAGAGACTTTTCTTTTTCTTTTTTTTAAAGATTTGCTTTGCAAAGATCTCACTATTAAATATTACTTAATCAGTTAATTTTTATTTGCTGATATTTTAAGTCTGTTAGCACACACACACACACACACACACACACACACACACACACACACACACACACAAACTAGGATGAACCTGTACAATGCAGATTCCCTCTTTGTATTTTCTTTTTCAACGGATTATACCCTTCTTATATAAAGGACATTTTATTTAATATAAGGGCAATGAGGTTAAGATCTTTATTATCCAATGTATTCCGTATTGTTTTCATTGGTTGCCATGTTTGTTTTCTTGCGCACGTGCATTCAATTTTTGCGCGTCTGCGCGAAATTGCGCATTGTTTTCACTGGCCTCCACGTTTGTTTTAACGCACACGACCATTCAGTTTCTGCGCGTTTATACATTAATTCTGTAAACTCACTATTCCATAGCTAGCTATAACATATATTGTCCCAACGGGTCTAATATATATATATATATATATATATATATATATATATATATATATATATATATATATATATATATATATATATATATATATATATACTGTGTGTGTGTGTGTTTACAGGATAATCGTCTAAATTAATGAGAGTCATTATGATTTTTGGAATACATATCTCAAAAAGCACTGTAATTATTAACTATTATGTATGCTCATTAAATACACAGATTTTGTATCTATTATATTAATAGCTGTATATATCCAGTATTTCCCATACAGAGATCGTCTTCTGTGAAGAACTCGGGGAAAATTACTCAAAATTTAGTCATGTTTACCTTTATAAATGAAATTTTTAGTTTTCCTTTATCTTATTTTATTTTTATGCACATTTGCTTAATAGTAAACTAGAAAATAATATTACCTGTATTGATCAGAATATTGTTCTCATCTTGAGAGTTATTTGTGCAACGTTTTTGTCGGATTAGCCTTCGACCGTCTTCGGGCATGTATTTTTTTTTTTTTGGGAAAAGAAAAGAGAAAAAAACATGAACAACAAACAACAGCAACCAACATGCCTGAGGACGGTCGAAGGTTAATCCGACCAAAACGTTGCATAAATAACACTCACGATGAAAACAATAGTCCAATCAATATAAGTAATATAAACAATCATCTAAAACTTTAAGAATTTAAGAAGATAATAATTCAATGTGTATTTATAAAAGTTACGTATGAGTGAGAAACACAGGAAGACGCGAACTTGCTTGATAATTTATTTATAAAATAAAACATAAAGTACACAAAATAGAAAAAAGAAAATTAATTTTATATTCAAATTTTAAACATTTTATTTTGGTTGTTGAAAAATAATGCATTAAAAAAAGGAGGGATTAAGTCAACGGTACAAAAATATAAAGTTATAGAAATACATAATACGCCCAAACGTTACCGCCTTATTTAACAAAAAGGGACATTTTTGCATTTAAGCTTTCTTTGGTTTTCATTTTTGAAGGGTTCCATTCAGGACACGCGGAGACAATCACGATATTTTCTATGAAAATGAGTGTATTCCTTTCTAAAAAAAAGCTGTTCGTAGTTTTAATTTGTTTCAAAAATATAGTTATTATGAAAACTTTAAAATAATAATAAGATAAAAGAAAAAAAAAAAAATTGGTGCTTGTGTATATATGTTACCGCGATATTTTCTAAAAATTATTTTCAAGTTAAATTCACTTTTTATGATAATTCTGTTTATCAAATTATTAGGTAAAATTACGGAATTATTACAAAACACCCTCCCCATGTTAAGAATGGGTTTCTAAATAATAACGATTTATTTCGGTGCAGTAACATAGATGCACAACTACCAAGAAATCACTTATTCTTCCACTAGTGACTGTTTAAATAATATATAAATCTTTATTTATCTGGAAATTGGTTGTTGTTTGAATTTATTTCGGTGTTTTAATACATTAAAATAGTTTGTATTTCAAAAAATGTGTACATTAAAATTGATTTAATTCAATAAATGTTTTCTTTTATGTTACTCTATTACTATATTCCGAAAAATTTCGTGATTGTCTCCCCTTACCGGAACCGAGCTTTCCTTTAAAAAGAAAGATTATTGTTAAATTAAAATTAAATTTTTTATATAAACAAATAAACATAAAAACGTATTTCAGTTGTAAGACTATATAACATAAGCAACATAACAGATAGGTTAAAGTCTTAACTGAATCTTACTTCTGCGTAATGCATGACGTATCCATAAAAAGATTATTCATATGATCAGTCTTAAAATTTGCATGCAGGTTACTTTTATCAAAGAACATCAGATCCACATCAAATTTGAAAAACTTCGGAAGTTGAAATTATGTCAACATTCCAAGGTTATATTAGATGCAATGTTTCACTGGCTACAATATCAGCCAAGTAGCGGGTTTCTGAACAAGACTAAAATTATCGCCAAGAGTAAGACTTTCACTTTTACACTTGACCTAGGTATCCGAAAATTTACTCAGTTCCAAGTTAGACAACAGCCATTATTTTGGACAAATTTGGTAACGATTGGTCAAGCAATGAGTACACTAGGCTGCACACACACACACACACACACACACACACACACACACACACACACACACACACACACACACACACACACACACACACACACAACATAGACACAAATCAACAAACTCGACTGAAAACATAACCTCTTTGGCAGAGGGGATGAAAACTAACTCCACATAATCACGGACAATCATTCTAAACACACTTCTGATGCACCTCCATGACATTTTGCTTTCTTAAAGTCTCAAACCGTCAATATCTGCAACAGAGAGATGAAACTTTCAGGTCATGAATGCAAAAGTTCAGTTATCATAACAATGCAATTTGCAATCCTCTGATCCACTCAGGCGAAATAAAAGAAAATAGAGTTGTGTGTCTGGGATGCGGATTTTGGGGTGATTATCTGGTATGCCACGTTCGAATCCCATATTGCTCCCATTAAAAATGTTAGCAACCTTCCCGTGGTCTCTCGTGTGATTATTTGATTTATCTAGGAAAATTCAAGTAAGAAAAAATTATGTGAGTCAGTGTACTTGATAATTTACCAGAATGACGTTTAAGTTACATCAGTGTAGTTTGCCTTATTTGACCATGTGGCTCTTTGTAACAAAGGCCTTCCACCCTCCATAACATATATAACAAACAACGCACTAACGATACGTCGATCGTGAATGGAACATTTGGTAGAACTGACTTATCAGGTTTCCACCTAATGCCATCTTTGAGCAACAACGGTTCTGTCGTCAACTCTCGTCCAAAGTGAACTGCTTTTCAACAAGTTTCTACAATGGCAGTTGAGTAATGGAATATTATCGATAAATGGATGTGAATTAATTTATTATCTATAGGGTTATATATCCAACATCAATTGAAATGAATGGCTCTCGTCTTGGGGAGGCTCCATGTTTCAACAAGTTTCTAGGCTTGACCTTTACTCCTGATCTGAAATGAAACACGTACATCAAATCTGTTGCCAAGGTCGCTGGAAAAATGGTGGGATCCTTCTACCGCCCCAGTAGATATCTCATTCCTGATGCAATTCTTTATCTGTATAATAGCTAAGTACGTTCAATGATGGGGTACTGTTGCCATATCTGGGCAGGAGCTGCTAGAAAGAACTTATCCTGCTTTGACAGAATTCAAAATAGACTTCGTAGCTTAGTGGGAGGGGGTGCCATTTTCTCTTCCCTGCAACCTCTTTCCCACAGAAGAGATGTTGCGAGCCTGTATCTGCTTTATCGTTATTTCCATGGCAAGTGCTCGTCTGAGCTCCAGTTTATGGTCCCCTCTCGCCAATCTTTCACGAAAAACACACGTCTAGCTGAAACTACTGTCAATAATTTTCCCCACTCTTTATCTGTGCCTAAACCGAAACATAGATTCCATGAACAAAGTTTCTTTCTCAGAACTGCACGCCTGTGAAACTCCCTTCCGTTAGTCTGTTTTCCAGCTGACTACAATTTGGTTATCTTCAAGTCCAACGTAAACAAATTCTTTATGAACCGTCCCATTAAATAATTCAATTTACCTACTGC
Organism: Euprymna scolopes; assembly: GCF_053919585.1. Lineage (NCBI taxonomy): Eukaryota > Metazoa > Mollusca > Cephalopoda > Sepiida > Sepiolidae > Euprymna > Euprymna scolopes. Next base: position 74,431,547 of record NC_136498.1, read on the forward strand.
TTTTTACGACTAACGATTACTAAGAAAGTATCCCATTGATTACTGTACACCCAATAGCACTTATCCTCGAGTGGCTTCCGAGCCACCCGAGGATAGGGGCTATTATGATCATCATCATCACCACCTCCTTAAAATCCAACGCTGCTTCACCGTGGTAGGGGTGGTGGCATATGTTAGCGTAAGAGATATACTGTTATTAACTCCGATCCTTTCTATCAACGAGTGAAACTTCCCAGACACGTCTAAGGGGTTCAGGGTGCATTGCTTCTTGTACGCTAACTTTTCAATTCCACTTGCCGACCTTGTGTCTCATCTTTCTGCGGTGATAGGGAAGGAGATAGGAGATGATCATTGGACTTTTAACAACTGGTATTGGGGTATAACAACAACAACAATTATTATAATATTATTATTATTATTATTATTATTATTATTATTATTATTATTTACTAAGAGTTTTCTCATAAGCCCTCATCAAAGATTTAATTTTGAGAACAACCTGTAGTGCTTCCTGGAGTCTGTGACAAAAACCAGTATTCTGCACCTTTTTTGATAACCTTATTTCCAGTATTCTGCACCTTTTTTGATAACCTTTGCAAATGAGTTTGTGTTACTGCAATAGCCGTTTACCATTGATTTATCTCTGGCAACGACAACTGGTTTTCGATGGAATTTGGGTGACAATAAGCTTCTCCAAGCTTCCAGATTTCTTCGCACCCATCCAGTAGAGATCTGGTTGGTGCTTTCTCTTCTCAGGCATTCTATCATTCTTGACCCTTTAGCTATTTGCTGTGGTACCAGTTGTGCAGACTCTACAGTGTTTTTTTTTGGAGGCGGTGCACTCAATTTACAATTCTGTGGTTCCAGTTTTCTTGGTTGTCTATTATTATTATTATTATTATTATTATTATTATTATTATTATTATTATTATTATTTTCTTACTTTGAGTTTTTAGGTAATTATTAGTGATTACTCACTGATAATAAACGTATGTGTTCCATGGCAACAAGTCTCCCTACATTCCAGTAATTTTTACCCTTTTCAATAACTTTTTCAAATGAATTTGCGTTATCGCAACAGTCGCTTGCCATTGATTTCTTGCTGGCGAAGCTCATTCGTTTTTACTAGAATTTGGGTGGCAATAAGCCTCTCGAAAGTCCCAGTCCTCATCGCACTTCTCCAGTGGAAACTTGGTTAGTTCTTTTTCTCTTCGGTCTTTCCATTCTCCTTAACTCTTCTCGATTTGGTGTAATGCCAGTCTATTCTAACATCGGACTTTTATTCAATTCTATTTCATAGCTGGGTGACGCAGTTAATATTTTTCGATTTATTTTTCGATTTTCTTTGTTCTTTGTGAGTATGTTCTGTTTTTGTTTTATTTCTATTCAAGTTGCTGATTAGTGTTCATAGTCCATAGGGGGTTGGTTTCCACATTGTAGGGGTTTTCTTAAGATTTCTGCCATTTTCATTATTGTAATTTATTGTATCTTCTTTGTCTTCCTCTTGATTCCAATTTATCCGATTCTTTTTTTCTGATTTTTTTTTTATTGTTCCTAGTGGTCCCACTATTATTAATGCTATCTTGATTTTCATTATGTTCTATATTCCTTTAAACTCTCTGACCAGTAATGTGTATTCATTTTGTATCTCCGTCTCCTTTATATTCACTTTTTAATTTGCTGGGATGGCAAAATTTACAATATCGCAGGACTTTTCCTTCTTGTTAATTATCTTACATCTGGTATTCTTGCTTGGGTTGATTTATCCATTTGTATCTACATGTCCCAAAGGATTTTATGATTTCCATTTTCAAGTACTGATACTGCTTTGTGTTTGTATCATTTGTTTAGGTGTCTAAGATGCAGTTGTTTGCATGGTTTCCAGTGTATTGCTTTTCCCATTTGGTCGTGTCTAATCTTATATTCTTTTTGGGCGAGTTTGCTGCATTCACTTATTATGTTGTCTCTTTGGCCGCAGAGTTAGCATTTGTGTTTTTTTTCTTGTGTATCGTCAATCTTAGCCTTGACATAGATATCACGTCATCTTGTGCAGTCTCTCTGGTTAGGTTTTTTTTATAGCCATGTCCAGGTGTTTTTATGAGTCTCATCTTTTATCACCCTTATGAATCGTCCGTGTAACTGTTTCTCTTCTTATTTTACCTTTCTTGTTTTATCCCTTGCTCTCTGCTCTCTGTCGTGTTAATTTTTATAGTGTTTCTTGTGATAATTATCTTTTCTGTGTCCTGTATTATGTATTTTTCTAATTCATTTTTCTTTCATTTGCACTTCTATACTTATCAATCCTCTTCCTTCGTCTTTCATTTTCATGTAGAGTCAGTCAGCAACATCCTTTGAGCGTAATGCATTGTGCATGGTCATATGCTTCCTAGTCTTCTGGTTAGGTTGCCTCAGTTTTTCTTTGGTCCAGCTTATGAACGGTCATGAGTATCTTACTAGTGGCACTGCCTATGTGTTTATACTTTTTATTAGGTTTACTATATAATTTAGTTTCTATTTATTTTCTTGTTCTTATCAGGTATTATTTTCCAATTTTCGTTTTTACTTTTGTTGATTTTTTTTTGGTGTCTGCTTCCAAAACTCCAGGTATTTGTAGGTGTCATGTTCGCCTAGTGTTCGAATCTCCTCTTGGTTGTGTAGTTCCATACTCTTCATGCTCCCTGACAGTTTTCCGTTTTTTATTACTAGTAGTCCACACGTTTTTATGCCAGATTCCATTCGGATAACCTGGCTGAAGATGTTGGTTGTGTTTATTAGCGTCTTTAATTCCATTTTGTTTCCTGTGAAAAGTTTCAGGTCATCCATATACATACGGTGGCTTATTCTTTCAGCTGCATTAGTAAACTTGTATGTGGCCTGGCATTTCCTTAGTATATTATTAAGAGTCATCATTGCTATGATGCACATTAATTATTATTATTATAATTATTATTATTATTATTATTATTATTATTATTATTATTATTATTATGAAGCATAATTATTAAGTGGTGATGGTCTAGCAAGACGAATAGATTTAGAGACTGTTTATAATGAATATCTTAATTCTATAATGTATCATATCTTTTTTATGAGAATTGCTCCAGACAAGGCATAAAAGCACTTGATGTAAGATGCTAAAAATAAAATACCACTTCATGGTAAAAAATCCACCAACGATAAATGTTATATAGATAGATTCTTACCCAGAAAACAACAATTCTTCCTTCTTTGTCAGAAACATTGCTTATGGCATGTGAGGACTAAAGGACAAAATAAGGAAATCGAAAGTTACAAAGTAAACCCAAGTTCCACTTCATACTTATCATCTAGTTAACTATGAATTTCTAATTAGCCAATCTTTGCATGAAAAGCAATCACCTTATAAGATTTTAATTTGCAGATACGTTAAGAAATAAAATAAAAGCAGTTTTAATCATAACGTTCAATTAACAAATGGTTGTTATTTAATAAAATGTCCTATTTCAAAACCAATATGCGAATATCAGGAAGTTTCGTCGAATATTCTGCTAGCTTGGTAGGGTAAAAGAAAGTTCTAGGCATTTTAATGACTTGTGATGATGGAGAGGCGCCCGTAAACCCAATCAAATTCACGATAGTCCTCAGTGTGACATGTTATTAATAAACCAAGGTTGTTGACGATGTCGCTCATGGTGAGGCCTATCGTTCCAACCAGCTGCACGGTGATTGGTTGGAGTAGAACTCAAATCTATCAAGAAGACTGCTGTTATTGAGCATCATTCGTTCATTTCGTATGAATAAAGATGATTACTGTTGGCATTTGTTTCCCCGATATCTTTCTAGTTATAATTCTTTTTATATAGGATACACATGGTAGAGCCCAAGTGAAGATTGTCAACATCTTTAAGTGAAAATGTTTCTATGGATTATGAAGTGGCAAATTCAAGTTATCAGTCCGTGTCGTTAACCACCTTCTGCTGACGCTGTTGCATATGTCCAAGTTTCATTTACGAGGGATGGCTTCGTAACCTGATAGATGATACCCTTTTCTCTTTCCTGCTACCTTTTTTTCCACAGAAGAAACTTTGCTAGCCTGTCTCTGCTCTATCGTTAATTACATGGCAAGTGCTCATCTGAGCTCCAATCTATGGTTCCCCTTTTCCAAACTTTCACAAAAAACACCCGTCTAGCTAAAGCCACTATCAACAATTTACCTTATTTTCTATCTGTGCCTACATCAAACCCTGATTCCATGAACAAAGTTTCTTTCTTAGAACTGCCCTCTGTGGAACTCTGTTCTGCTTGCCTGCTTTCCAGTTGACTACAATATGGTCATCTGCAAGTCAAACGTAAACAAGTTCTTGCTGCGCCGCTTCCTTAAATAATCAAATTATAGCAAATTCCCACTACTAACGATTACTATACTGTTGGCCTCATGACTACTGAAAACTCAACTCTTATCCTCGAGTGGTCTTCGGGCCTTAATAAGTGGTAACTTCCTTTATTGTCGATTCTGTTACTGAAGAGGATGCAACTGGCATCTAATACAAGCAAGTTTCCGTTTGTAAAAAGAAATATCGTCAAGTCATCGGACAATTTATTATCCATTCTGTCGAGACAAAGTGATTCAAGAATCAACTGGAAGCCAACGATGTCTAAAATTGATTATGTGATAATAAGAAAAATAACAACAGTGTATCTTGTTGACTTAGCCAATGAGATGCCTTGGATATTTTAAAAACAACTTGTTCTAAGAGTATTACCAACCAAGATTATAACTGTTTGATATGATTGTATTGCAATATTTATTTCGTAGCTTAATAATAGCAGAAGCCATTTCAATGTCGATTATCAATATGGCAATGGCTTCTTTCATATATTTGCATATAAACACGCACACACACATACACACACATATATAAACATATGCATATATACAGATACATACATAAGTACATATATACATACACTAGCAGGGAGACCCGACGTTGCCCGAGATTGAATGATGATCAACGAATATGTCACACTCCTACATTTTTATTGTCATCGAAATCCGTGAAATTTCCGGGAGGAAGCTTCACATGCCTCCATGCAGTAACTTAGTTCAAAATATATGTTATTCTACATTGCACTCTAGAGAACCTACTGTTTCTTTTATGAAATTATTTTATATGAACTTCTTTCGAGTTAAAGAAAAAGAAAAACGTTAAGAAATTTACGTGCGGCGTTTGAACCTACAGACCACCTCATACAAAATAAATAGATAAATAAATAACAAACAAAAACACCTAAATTTTCAAGTCTAATAAAATTCTTTGCAGTTAATGAAAAAATAAATTGAAGAAATTTACGTGCAGAGTTTGAACCTACAGACCACGCCATGCATACCCCCCCCAAAAAAAAAAACACGCAATCAACTTACCCACGGTAGAATTTTCAGGTCCCGTTGTTCTATCATTGTTGCTAAGCGACGACATGGAAAAATGCTTTACCAATGATAGATAAATTAAAATAACGGTTTCTAGTATCGATTATCGGCAATTATCGGGGTTATTCTGAGACAAAACTTAACTAAGATCACTCCCAGTTCTGTAAATTTTAAAGAAAATCTGTTCAGCCGTTTCAGAGTCTATAAGGAACGAACTCACACACAAAGACACAGTTGCATTTATATAATTGTAGAGATTGTAGTTATTTGTTTGTTTTATGTGTTTATTTTATTTTTTTTTAATTTTATTTGTTTATTTTATTTGTTTAGTTGTCTGACAGGGAGAGGAAGATACGGAAAGGTGTGTCGTCGAGTCTATTTCTTTATTTGTTATAATTATATACATACTAGCATGCTGCCCGGCATTGCCCGGTCGTAAAATACGTTTAAATATGCTATTTTAATTAATGCAGATTTCGTGTTTATTATTATACCCAATATATAGTAATGATTTAAAAAGAAAAAAAAAGTCTCGTGCGACACCATCGAGAATTAAAACCAAAACGTTCAGCTTACGATTTACTTTTCCTTTGACGCTAGTGCCTGACATGTTTGTTGCAAGGCTAAAAATTAAAAAATAAAACCAATAGCTATTACGTTACGCATGCATTTCGTAATGCCGTCGATCGACCTCCACATGGCAAATTCCATTTCTTTAACTTCCACGCCTTTGTACCGATTTTCCTCGGATAAAATCTAAATATAAAGTTTCGTACGGGCTCGAATACTCTATATATTAAGTTTCATGTCTGTAGACCAAAAACTGACAGAGGAGTTTGGTAGGCAACATTTTAAAAACAAACATATATACACATACATAAATATATATAGAAAGAGGTTTGTGTTTACTATAACCTTTTTACGCAAATATTACGCAAGTATAAATCATTTAGAATATCTGCATAAATATAATTACACGTAATAGTTAACTAAAGATGATCATCCCAAGAGAAAACCGAAAAATCTAAAAGAGAATTAATTAAAACGAATGATTAAACGAATATGCAGATGAATGCAATTCCACTACAGATATATATACAAAATTGTATATATATATATATATATATATATATATATATATATATATATATATATATATATATATATATATATATACACACAGATTCACACACACAAATATATGTATTGATTAAAGCTTTAGACATAAATGGCTTACTAAAAACACTCGACTAAATAATACAAAATTTGCTACTAAACTAAAAGAAATGTTCGGAAGATCGAAAAAATCATGAGAAAATAACCCTCCCCCCAAAACAAACAAACAAAAAAACGTCTATTCTAGTTAACCAGACTTTCTATGGTAATGACTTGCTGCCAAAATATACGTGTGTGTATATATGTATGTATATATATATGTATATATATATGTATATATATATACATATATATATTACAGATAATTATATTTCTCTCATTTTGTTACTATCTCTTCAGACGAAAATCCATTAAACTCTGAAAGCATAAACTTAATTATATTCGCCATTTTTGGTCTATCATTTATCAATGTAAAACATTTATGAATTTCTACAAATTGGCTTTACTTAAAAAGTAAAAAAAAAAATTGAACTTCGAAATTGCTGTCATGTTTCTTTGCAGAATAATATATTTTAAGGGCATAAGAAAATTCTGGATCGGTGACACATATACCTTAACAAAGTCGTAACATTCACTCTGTTTCATTACTCAAATAATAGACGCAGCATTAAACGAGGCATCAATATTAAATGGACAGCAAAAGTTAACTTTATTTACATATACATGACAAAAGGTCAGAACAACATAGAGTCGCGATTTCAAAAGTAAAAAAATAAAAAGAATTTGGATGTCATCAGCTAGATTCGAAACCGAAAGCAAAACTGTAGCATTCGAAACTGGTGACGTTACTACTGTACCAAAGTGACACGCATGTGAACGATCAAAAATTAAAAAGAAAACTATGATAAATATTCAAAATGTATAACGTTTTTTTTTAAATTTTGACCCCTTTTTGACCCCTTAAAAATTATTTTAACTGGCTAAAGACCCATAAAAAACGACCCATAAAAAATCCAATCGTTTCAGGCCCCTAACGCCGGTTTGCGATTTTTAGTTTCGGAAGAGATAGAGTGAAAATATTGAGACAGACAGACAGACAGACATATAGCTTTTTATATATTAGATTTTCACTTAGTAAATATATTTTACGTAAAATCAAGTAATGAAATATATTCGGAATTTTCATCTTAATAGATCATTACACTGCATTTTCATCAATACAATTTGAAAACATTCCAATACTGTTTCCACCTCCACATCAAATGATGTAACAAACAATTTGAAATAATTTTTATGTAGAGAAGGTCGGCAAAACGTGATGCAAATTCACTTTAAAAAAAACTAGATTACATTCACAAATTTGTCCGGATCCTGTGATTTCATTGCTTGGAATGATGGGAAATGCATAATTTTTATTTCTAAGTTTATGTTTCCAAAACACAAATTTTTCAAATGCCACAATATGATTATACATCTCATTGCAGTAAATCTAAATGATTCAAATGAGTCCCTATATCCACAATAAATTCTAAAAATAAAAGATATGTAGTTATTTGGTGAATTAGTTGAAGGCACCACCGCATGTCTTCTCATAAATAAACAATTGAGAGTATAATGCTCTCTAGAAGCAAGCCTGAACACTGATACTGAATGTATTTCTTTTTGATAAGTAAATACTAAGAGCACTGATTATGTTCATATGAATTTTATTTCGGTATTTTAAACATTTTAAATTTTATTTAGTTTATTTGGACAGTAATTAAGATTTAAAAGGTGTTATTTATGGCCCGTGTCGAGCCAGGCAGCGTGCAAAAAAAAAAAAAAAAAAAAAAAAAAGAGAATAAATTTTGACAAACTCTTATTTGAGAAAAAGAAGGAAAATGACAAGATAAAAAAATGTTCTATTGAAAAATTCCAGCAACTTATAAAGGATAGGTGGCAAAGGTAAGCGATGGGCGAAGGAATGAAATGAAATGAAACTGAGACAACATTGTCCCTTTAAAAGTGTTCCCGCTTTATGTGTATTGCTGGTTGGTCGGTGAACTCGGCTTTCAGTTTTGGTTTAATGTTTTATACTTTTCTTACACAGGCATCAGCAGTATACAAAGTTTCAGATTATAATGTCCGTAATACAGGGCGACACGATACAAGGGTCGCCCTGGAAAAAAACGACATGATTCCATTTCCGTTTGATGAAAACCAGTTCAACTAGTTCACCAGTTGTGTACAACTTCCAAGAGTTATAGGAGCCTTCTTTCATGGCTGAAAATGATACAATGTTCAAATATCGAGATTGCGTCGCTGTACAACTCATGATCTTTACCGATACAAGTTATGAAAACAGGACCATTGCCAGCACCCTCAAAATGCATCATTGGATTGCCGCGAATAACAGGAGCGTACTCAGGGTGTTACAAACTACGACTTTGTACCCTTCTCTACCTGGCCCCCTTTCTCCCCCGACTTGAACCCGCTGGACTACTTCGTTTAGCCATACGTCGAGAACATCACTAACATGACCTCCAACAACATTAAAACCAGCATGATCGCCGTCATCCGCAGAGTATTCGCCGAGATCCCGTCGGTGCTTGTGGAAAAGACATGCTCACAGTTCTGAATCCGTATCGAATCAGTGATTAAGACTGAAGTCGGCTATATTGAATAAATGTTAGCTCTACTACATAATCAAGTTACCTGGATTGATTCTTTCAATAAAAGTTTTAACATAAGCTGTAATGTTATTTTCTTTAGGGTGACAACTTTATCGTTATGAAGACACATCGAAGGTGTTAAATACCCCATCTAGTAGAATAGATTGTTTTGTTTTGAAATAAAAGTGAATACAAACTACTAACACTCCTACTGGAACTGGCGTTATGTGGCACATTTCCCCACACATTTTACGAGGTGGCTGGTAAAGAAAGCCAGAGAAGCAATTATGAGGACTCGTAGCGCGATTCAATACTGAACTAATAAGTGCAAGAACCTTTCTCACGAATCTCTTTGCAATTAGCTACGCATATATTGTAGTAGAACTCACTGTCCAGGAACGACACGTGTAATCATCGAATCCTTAGATTCAAGTTTGCTCACGTGTCTTTGGATAAGCAAGACCAGATTTCGAATCATGCAATTCGATCAGTTGAAAAGAAAATGGAATTATTTAGAAGAAATTCAGCTCGTGGTGTATGTAAGGAATACGAAAGTATATGTAAAAGAAACCATTTCAGTATAAACGTCAGTGGTGAACGTATCATGGTATATAAGAGTGCTTTACATTTAATCACGCTTGATCAATTCACATGATGCATGACAGAGAGTTAACTGCCCCTGGAAGCGTTAATTAAATCTACAAAGATTTCTGCGAGCAAATACGTGGTTCAAATAAAATCCAGCCTATGCTTGATACGCCCACCGAGTTTCACTCACAGAATATCCATCAGCTTTTTTTGATTGCTGTTCCGTTATATATGGGACATTTTAGTGATCATCTCATAAGTATGCTTGATAGGTATCACACTCATAGTGTTGTATAGCTGGGGGTTTCATATTAAGAGATAGGATGGGAACATTCATATTGATGAGGGGAAGATACATTTTTACCGTTCTGATGTGTTTCTTTTTATAACATATATTAGAGAGGGTGATCAGTTCTTTTAACACAGGAGGGGACAGTCGTTACTTATGACGGAGAGAGACATTACTTAGGATAGAGAGGGAGGACACATTACTTGGAAGGGTTATATAAAGTTCATTAAAGATGAGCGGGAACAAAGTTCATATAAGATGATTATACGTTACCTTTAATTTGCGGAATGACGACACGAAGACGGCAGTTACAAAAATATGAAATGTTCTTTTATTCCATTTGACCGGTCGAAATGATGATGACATCAAGGAATTCAAAGTCGTTTCTACATGTTAAACGTTCTCTCTTCGCTTCCAAAGGACCCTCCTCTAACCATGTCAGCTCTGTCTCCAACTGTCGATCTGACTAAAACTAGCTCCTATATTGAGAAATTCCCTTACTGCTATGACGTCATATGTATGGCTCCACACGTGATTGTCCCACGTGACTTAAACATGCGTGGCTCGGCACATGTTCCCAACATACTTCTGCAGACAAAGAATTCTCACTAACCTTTTTTTCGACCTAACTTATTTTTCAATATTTTTTTAAATTGCTATTGTTCGTTCTTCTCTAGCTGACCTTATTTTAATTCAGTTTTCATAAAAAGAATTGAACAATTAAATTCCTTTTACAACAACATATCTAAACTATTTTATGTGAAACTGAACAATGCGAAATTCCATTTCTGAACCTTGCTTACAAAGTTCGAATCTCGGTCTATCCTAATCTCATTTTTACTTATCTAATGTTTTTCTTAATTACGAGAAAAGGGTCCCCTTTTCTTGTAACAATAGGACCTTAAAAGTCCAGATATTTATAGGTTGTTTGACCTCAAAGAATAAGACTTTCAAAACAAGTCAGGTTAAAGAGTTAAAATGGTCATTACCACCAAAATCATAGACGTGCAAAGAGAAGCAGAGTATGTCAGATTTATTGTCAATTTTACAAGTTGTTTCGAGGGGTGCTTATTATCGATCTACGATAAAACAAAGACTGTTGAATACTCATGACTGAAACTTAGGGGTGGTAAATCAGACATAAACTAGATTTTTTTTGTTTTTGACGTTTCTGAATTTTTTTTAGATGAGGATTGGTTAAACCGACCGAAAAATATATTTACGAATTACTTAGGCCCTGTATCCAGTCATGGCTGACAGAACAAGAACATGCTACCCACGTGAAGTAAATAAAGGGTTGCACTCTAAATTCCGTCCAAATTGTCGAGTTCGACAGAAACATTTCTGAGTTCGACAAGATACACCTGAAGAAGGTTGGAGGTTACATCGACCGAGAAGTTGTTATAATCACACTCAAGATGAGAACAGTGGTCTAATGAATCCAAATAATAAGTTTTTTTTGTTTCTAAATTTTTTAGATAATAATTGATAATTTGTATTTTGTGGATTCTTCGGACTATTGTTCTCATCATGAGTGTTATACTCACAACGTTTAAGCCGAAGTAACCTCCGCATCTCTTCAATGATATTTTTTTAAGCTCGGAAATCTTTTTGGAGAACTCGAGAATTTAAAATGAATTTCGAATGCAACTTTATTTAGTTAAATGGGTATACAGTCCTGACCGGGTAGAAGTCTTAAGTAATTCAGAATTGTATTTGAGTATCGTCCACATTGAAGATTGAACCTTTAATCTCCAGAAAGGTGTCACTTAGAACAGAATTTTACCTAGTACTTTGTTCATAAAATATTATTCTTGTGGTCATCTCTGTACCACACTTGCGTCTGATCATTTGATAATATCTAGCAATCTTTTCTTTGTCACGAGTCAATAATGCATGAGGACACTTTGGTTATCATCTCAGCATCGGAAAATATTATCCTAAATGGGGTTCACACTCACTGGACCTTACTCTCCTCTGCATATTTTAATCTTCGGTGTTATTTCAAAGATAATATCAATCAAAGCCGACGCAACAATGTTTCTGAAAATATCAGTGGAAAAAAAAATCAGGACTGTGTCCTCTTTTTTGACGATCTAACTGTTGTTAGATAAAGAACATCTTTACACAAATTTCAAAAATAATTTTAAAAACTGTTTCATTCCTACCTTATGTGTTATTGCCTGTTATCTTAACCAGCCAGAAAACCTGATTATAGATCCGTGGTCACACATAGCCCCAATGCTCCAAATTAGAATAAATATAAACCATGGCTAAATCAAGGTTTTGATCTTCGCTTGCATTTATAGGCGTTTTAAACTTTGCATCCTGAAACGAAATGGTTTTATACTTTGCATCCTGAAATGAGATGAGTCTATAAATGCTTATCTAAATAAAAATACAGTGACCCTCCCCCTTAACAAATGCTATTCATAGAAGCGTTAATAAAATTTACAATCATTTCTGTAATCTAACAATATTTGATACAAGTAGACTTGTTCACAAAGTCATGAATTTCCACCTTGTTCACAAAGTCATGAATTTCCAAAAGGTTTTTGTTTTATCGCGTCAATCATATAGGAGACATTTCACTCATAGTCTCATCATTTGAAGGTGTTATCCTGAATGTACTTCATATTTACGATACACCCCCTCGTATTTTTTATCGATGGGATTATCTCAAAGATAAAGTATCTCAAAACGATAATCAGAAACTTTCTACACTAAAGAGGGTCATCACAACCAAATCAGGGCAGTCTTAAGAAAGGAGTGGTTGATCATTTTGCGGCGTGTCATATCTAAATATATCGATCGATGCCTCCGTTCAGTCTCGAAAGACAAAGGATACCCCCTGTAGAGGCAGCTTCCTGCGTAATTGTGAGGCAACGGTTGCACAATCATCAACCACACCTCTACTGAATCGGCATTGTTTGAGTCCAGTGGCAAGAACAAGTCCAGGACGTCAGGAAACAATGCCGAGATAAGCGGAGAACATATACAGCACCTAGAATTCCCAAATCGTCACCAATTTAGTACTGACCAGGTTCAACGTTGCTTAACTTCGATCTAGCTGGAACCGGTTTGTCAACGTGATTATGCCATATACCTTATCATTGAACATCGATAAAACAAAAAAAAAATGCTGGATATTCGTGAATTAAACTTGGGGAACAAGTCAGCCGTAGAATGAAGTTTATTTGTATCAAATATGGTTTGATTACAGAAAGAGTTGTAAGTTTTATCGACAATTCCGTGAGGGAATATCGTGGGCGGAGATAGCACTGTACTGTATATAAAATAGCGCGGACGGCTATATGCAAATACCGAGCAGAGCGAAATGACGTCACGACAAGGAAAGGACATGTGGATAAAGTTCGAGAGCATGCTCGACGAGTCAATTACGTGAGTAACGTCACAACTGTAAGGTGAAGTCACGCGTGGCGGGAGAATGTCGATGTACAAAACAGTCAGTTGAAATTATTTTCTATGTTATCTCTACTTTGCGACTGGGGCTACAATGCGTTAGGTAACGTTACATATATACGGACCTATATATCGCAGTAAGCATGTAATGTGTTCACCTCTGTCCACCAGTTGTATATCGAATATGAAAGATGCTCCAACAAGATAATTATCTTTAACATAATGATCAACTTACTCGGGTATGGTTACGTCGGAACACTGTGACGGCACTGAGCTGTAATCTCTACTTCCGTCAAAAACAGAGGCTATGTTTTAGATTGAATTTGTCACTGTTTATTTACGTTTAACTTAGCGTACACACCACTTGAATAGTCGTCACCAAATTTGTTCAAAATATCAGATATGACGTTGCGCAAGGATCCATGGTGTAACGGATAAAATAATACGTAAAATTCAGTTCTAAGCGGCACTCTCCAGGGAATTGAAAGTTCAATCTTCAGTGCAGGCGATACTAAAAATACAATTACGAAATATATAAGACTTCTACTCGGTCATGGCTGACGGAAGGAGAGCATAACATACCCGGGATTAAAGAAAGTATTCCGTTCGAAATTACATATCGAGTTCAACAGAAAGATTCCCGAGTTCGACATGATACACATGAATATACACAGCAATATATAAACGGCGTCTATTTAACTGATGTTTCTCTTACCTTGTGACGTGTCAATATATATATATATATATATATATATATATATATATATATATATATATATATATAAATTATCTGTATTTTTGAGATGAGGTGTTTTTCTTCATTGAGATTGTCGGACCTCTCCATAGAAGAGCGCACATGTGTACCATTGTCAAACTTAATGGAAATGCTGACATTCTGCATAACAACAACCTACTTCAGAATGGGTACTGGCCTATAGCGACAAGAGGAGGGACTAGCTATGAGCTCGCCATTATCATCAGTGATGGCGAAAATATACATGGTATACTTCGAAGACATGGCCTTAGGTTCAGCTCCCTTAAAGCCCACCATGTGGCTAAGATACGTTGATGACACCTTCATACTCTGGCCCCATCAGGAAGACATCCAGGCCCTCCTAGACCATGTGAACTCAATAAGACCATCGATACAGTTCACAATGGAGAAAGAAAAAGATAACCAACTGGCCTTCCTTGATATACTCATATAACGCACAGATCATGGGTATATCGCAAGCCTACCTTCACCGGACAATACCAAAACTTCAACTCCCAACAGTATCAAACATGGAATCGCACGCTGCTTACAACATCAAGCAGAGACAATAAGTAGCGACACCATTACATACCACTAAGAAATCGTCAGGTTGAAGAATACCCTCCGTCGTAACAACTACCCCGATAGCATACTATCCACCAGACGTGTTAATAGTATAAGAGGGGAGAATGAAACCCAAAAAAAACCTCCAACGGTCCGCCTACCATACATACGAGGCATCTCCGAAAAGATTAAGAAAATATTTGCCCCCTACAACATCAGGACGGTATTTAAGAGCTAGTCAACACTCAGACGACACCTGGTGCGAGTGAAGCCCCGCATGGAGAACATGACCAAAAACTGCATATACTCCATCCCATGCAGTTGCAGAAAGGTTTACAAGGGTGAAACATGCCGCCCCCTTAAAGTAAGGGTGGAAGAACACCGAAAAGCGGTAACTAAAGGGGAGACGGAAAAATCGGGTATAGCCAACCATGTCTGGATGGAGAGGGGGGGGGCATCGCCCCTTATGGGACGAAGTAAAAATAATAAACAGAGAGACCCACTTGAAAGTGAGAAAACTTAAAGCTACAGCTCACATGCTCGGACATAACAACGTACTTAGCAAACCAAGCATAGAGATGAATGCAATTTGGACACCTCTGATAGAGAGAGAAAACCCTGAATAACAACATGGGTTTAATATTAACAAAAAACAACTAAGAATTGTCCTAGTGACATATGGCCGAGTGTACCAAAGTGGACGTTATATCAAAGTTTACAGTTACTCAAAGGTGCTAAGTTCAATCCTGAACGAAGGCAGTGAAAAAGTAACATTCAAAACAGAGAATCAGCAACTATGTCCAAAGCCTAGCTGGAGTCCGAACACGGTACCCCCGTAATAATAATAAAGGGTTGGGCTCGAGACTCCTAACAAACGGTTCCCCAGTGCGATACAAAACACCTGACGAAGGCCGGAGGATAAAACGGCCGAAACGTTGTGAGAATAACCACCAAGATGAGGAAGTCAGTCCGACAATCTCAATCAATCAATCAATCAATCAATCAATCAATATATATATATATATATATATATATATATATATATATATATATATATATATATATATATATATAAAGTAAAGTGATTTTCAATTTAAAAATTAAAAAAAAAAAATTTTAATTTAAAAATCAAATTTTAATTAAATTAAAAATCAGTTTCATAAGCAAGAGCAACAACAAAGTCAATTATCTGTACGATCGTTTCGGAAATCCGTGCTTTTTTTTTAGTGGTATACATGAAGTTATGTAGAACAATTATATATAGTTTTTTTGGTAAGCACGGTCTCCTCATCAGCAAATTTAGGAGGATTTTTATTGAATTTAAAAGACACCATAAATAAACCTAGCATTAAAAGTAAGGCAGATGAATCTGAAAAAATTGAAATAAAAGGTTTGGATTTAAAATTTATAAGAAAATTAATATAGGTTATAGATAGAAATGAGTAGAAAAAATATATTTTTTGAATTTACATAATAAATTTGATTTAAAAATATATAGAGATAGTTACCTTTTAGTTTTTCTTTTTTTGAAATCAGGAACTGTGTTTAAAGTAGTCATTTAGATGTTTGCTATATCTTTTTATTTTATTGAATGATGAATTTTAAAAGGGTGACGCTCGTGCAGTAAATTGTTTCCGTTAGCGTATTTTGATTTAAAGACGCTACAGTTAATATATATAGAGAGAATATTTATTTTGAAAGTTTTTAAGGGGAGATAATTGTCATGTATTATTGACTTTATTTATTATTTGATTTACGGGTCTAAGGGAGGTAATTGGTCTAACTTAATTTATTTAAAAAAAAAAAATTGTAATCTATTTTTACTAATGAGTAATTTTTAATGATTTAAGGTGGTTTATATTTATTAAATTTAAACCAACGTTTATGATTACATGTCAGAAGCTCGTGTCTTGACTTTACTAGTTTGGTTGTATTTTTTATATCTTCATATTTTAAAATTTTTAGGGTTTCTTTTGTACATAGTGCACAAAATTTATCTCCTGGTTTATATGATTTGCAAGTCTCAATTATTTGCCATTTTACGTTGAAAGAAATATTGCTATTTTTTAGTTGCCAAATATAGTTGGATAGAGTAGTTTGGTTTGATAGAGAGTCATTTTTAAAATAATGTTTGTGCGTTGAAATTCTATGTTTTATTGGGCCAGATGTGGAACCAATATATATTACCTCTTGATTATTGTGATTATTTTCCGTTAGGTCTATTGTTGGATTATTATGTGGAGGGTTGATTAGTAATTGATCGGTAGATTGATTTAAGTTGGTGTTATTATTTAATCTGGTAGTTGAGTTATGGCTGTTAATAGGTTCTTGTATATTTGGAGTTTTTGATACTGTGCAGCTATAGATAACATTTTTAATTTTACATGAGCCTTGTAGGGGACATTTATTTTTTCTTCTACAGTTACAGTCCGATGTATTTTGTATAGTTGTATTTTGTAGTTTATTAATTTTCTTATTATTAGAGCTAATTATTTTCTGATGAAGGTTAGGCATAGTAGAGTAAGAGACTTTAATTGTGTTCTTATTGAAAATTTTATTATATCTATGGGGGGCTTTAAAGTTCTTATCTAATATTTAAAAAAATTCTCTGGCTATGTTTGTTTCTAGGTTTTTGGAATACGGGGGGTTGAACCATAGGATCTCCTTGTGTCTATTCTTACGTTTACGGGTTTTAGTTTGCTGTTTATTTGTATTATTATCTAATATTTGTAGTTTGGTTTTTATCTTTTTTTGTCTCTTGGTTATTTTTCTTCACTCGTAAAAAACTTAAAAACTTTCAAAATAAATATTCTCTCTATATATATTAACTGTAGCGTCTTTAAATCAAAATACGCTAACGGAAACAATTTACTGTACGAGCGTCACCCTTTTAAAATTCATCATTCAATAAAATAAAAAGCTATAGCAAACATCTAAATGACTACTTTAAACACAGTTCCTGATTTCAAAAAAGGAAAAACTAAAAGATAATTATCTCTATATATTTTTAATCAAATTTATTATGTAAATTCAAAAAATATATTTTTTCTACTCATTTCTATCTATAACCTATATTAATTTTCTTATAAATTTTAAATCCAAACCTTTTATTTCAATTTTTTCAGATTCATCTGCCTTACTTTTAATGCTAGGTTTATTTATGGTGTCTTTTAAATTCAATAAAAATCCTCCTAAATTTGCTGATGAGGAGACCGTGCTTACCAAAAAAACTATATATAATTGTTCTACATAACTTCATGTATACCACAAATAAAAAGCACGGATTTCCGAAACGATCGTACAGATAATTGACTTTGTTGTTGCTCCTTCTTATGAAACTGATTTTTAATTTAATTAAAATTTGATTTTTAAATTAAAAATTTTTTTTTTTAATTTTTAAATTGAAAATCACTTTACTTAATATTGAATTAGCTCTAGGACATTTAACTATCGAGCTTATTATATATCTAAATTACAACGAGCATTTCCTGTATTTTAATTAAACTAGTAATTTCACTGTTACATTAAAATACACTTAGCTCTTTAGACTATTATTCTAATCTCCTTTAAATATATATATATATATATATACACGTGTTTTCACATTATGTGATCGTCTAATTCCTTTGATGTGCGTATAACGTTTATTGATCGTATCTAGTGTTCATGTGTGTATTTATTTTAATGACAGTGTGTAGAATACTCTGTATTTGTACTGGGTTGGTCACTAAAGTGTGGTGTCTGCACAGATGGCGCACTCAAATTAATTGTCCTTAGTCAATGGAGGAGGAAACCCTTCTATACTAAGGCAATTTTATTTTTGCAGAATCCACGCTTTTGCGGGGGGGGGCTATTTATCTCCAACATTAAACCGATCTTGTGTCACATTATTTTTCGTGGGAAACAAATAAATAACCAGTATGTAGAACACCTATTGACAATGACAACTTACACAGACAGTCTTAACCAAAGAGACGGATAACATTGTCGGTAGGACCACCAGAAAAATGCACATACCCCCACAAATTTTTTTCTTCTTCCTGAAATTAAGGACGCTTTTGATTCGAAAAATGGAATATCGACATGAATTATATTTTGATATAATCGTTTATTTTCATGCTGGGTTCTTTTCTCGGAGTTTGGCCACAATTCGTACATGTCTACATATTGCTATTTCGCCTCTTTGATTTTCACGGGCGTCAAATTACAACTTGAAGCACAAGATCCTCGTTTGTCCACTAAAGCATTGGGTACAGAAGTGATTTCCCTCGTAACTAAACTATCGTGTTTCGAAATCTATCTTTTCCATTACATCATTAGTACACGTAGCTAAAGATCCTTACCGGGTTTTTGTCACGCATCTTTGTCTAAATTATCGTTAGCTTAAATTCCAAACATCAAGTTTACATCCTGGAAACTATGAAATTTAACTATTTCAACCTAACACAACTTTTCGCATCGATAACATTTTTCTATCTAAACAATTACAATCATAATAATTAACTATTATGATACTCATCATAATAATCCTCTAGTAAACTTTCCGGTGTTTTACAGAAGAATAACAACATAACAGAAGGTTATAGATTGCATTGATTAAAACGTTGTAAAAATAACCCTCAAAATGGGAACAGTAGTTTGTAAATACTCGCTACTTTGCTCATATTTTAGTCAATGACGTCACACATGTCCCATGATCTTAACTATGAAAAGTTTGGCCAAAGTCGAAAATTTGAACGAACAATCAATTTTTTTATTTTTTCCAAATTTTACATATGATACGCTTCGATAACAGTAATTACCAAAATATCAGTTTGATCCCATAATTAGTTTTTGAGTTATCAATGTTTCCATAGCGTAACATTGGAAATACTTGATACAATATGGATGAGTGAAGTCTAGATAAGACTTCAGTCCGTTCTTACGTTATCATACAGAGGCATACAGTCTCACAACTGACTTATATTCTTGTTTAACTCTATTTTGTCATTTTTTAAAATTCATGAATGTTTATGTCAACTACTGGTTGAGCGTCGGTGTACGTATGCGCTCTACTATGTCCCATTTCTATTTTATTATATCTTTAAAATTTTTATTATTTTTATTTTTAATTTCAAAACGGTCACGTTTACTGTAGCTGTAGCACTGGCGGAAGTGTACGCTCCCTCGAGTGAGATTATTATGATTATTTGGTGGCGATAAATTAAATAATTTGACACTAATATTTCCGCCTACTTTTTACAGATGGCAATATTATCCTTACGGCTGTGGACTACAACGATGGCAGTTTTCCTACTATGTTGGATGATGGCAAGCGCGCAACGATACAAAGCATGCGACAAAAACGCGGCGCGTATAATTCTGGCTCATTGTTTCCGATGGAAACGGGGGTCATTCATACCCAAGAATCAGATTTATGAAGACAATCAAAAAGGTAAGTAGAAAAACAAAATTTAGATGTTAATTTCGGTAGGAAATCAGGTTAGGTTTGAAATCAAATCAAATCAAATGTATTGTCAGAAAATGGCAAAGGGTAACATTAGTCTGACACACAAAGAAATTGAAATTCAAAGATTATCCCCTCATTCATTTCTAATGACTAGAGATCAAATTTATTGCGCTTCTAAAATATTTTAATTTTGGAAAATGGTAGGGTGTGCCCTTATTATGCACCCTATTTATTTAATATACTCCAAAGAAACTGAACTTTGAGGAATATTTATTAATTGATATCTAATTAATTTTGTAAACATTTCACAAAAAGCGGATATACCTGAATTCTTACCCTCTTTATTCTTCAACGTCGTTTCCTCAGGCTTAACAAAACTTTATAATACTAAATATATCCCGCATTAACCATCTTAATGGCTTGCAACTATATTCCAAAATCATAATGGACAGCTGATTAGTTTAATACTGAATCCTAGAAATATATAAGCAGGAGATGCAGTGTTTACCTGATATAAGCAATGGTAAACTTCTTTTCTAGCATTACTACAAATATAATTTGCTGATTTATTTCTGTCCTTCGATGAGAAGAATAGCAAGAATAGCATTCTTAGAAAATCCGCGGAATAAGAACTTTGAAATTATTTCATGGAGTATTCAGTCGAACAATAAATTTAATTATAAATTTCAACTGACAGTTTTAATTGAGTCTGGTCAATACTGAATGGGTTACCATTTGTAAACACCAGGTGTTTTATTTGCTCTCAGCCTATCTTGGCAGTTATTCTAGTCGTTCTGGATTTCTTGTTGTCACGACTGAACGGAGGCTATGCATTAATAATAATAATAATAATAATAATAATAATAATAATAATAATAATAATAATAATAATGATAATAATTACGACGAATACAGTCCGTATTTTATTTAACGTCTCTATAAAAAGAAATGGGATTTATTCCTAGAGGACACCCCACTAATTCCGGCTCAAAACCAGAAGCTTCAGAGATAAAATATTTCTTAATTATATTCCTGGTACTTTCAATAGTAGAGGTTTGTAGGCTGTCTATCACATCGGCGGTTCGTAGATTTTTCAAATGTCTTTTCAGAGGAGTTCATATTACACATAGCATACCAATTACCACCAGGATTACCAAGCTTTTAACACCATACGTACGTCTTACCTCCAAAGCCTACAGAGCATAATTGTGTCAGTTCCCTTTCTTCATCTCTATCACATTCTTGTTCCAAAGTGTACGATTTGCCACATCTTTGAAACATTGTACATGACTATCAGATCCTGACGATAATGTTCTAATTGCTTGGTTGTCATGACACTTTTGTCCCACCATACCTCTACATTTCCATCCTCACTTATTCTTTTTTTTTCTTTTTTTTTTTATTACATTTTCACCCCAAACAAGGCACATTGCCACTTTAATGTAGGGGGCTACTATCAGGGGAAACATCTACTGGGGTACTATGTAGGGATTAGGGCAGCGAGATGTTGGTTCACGTTGCATTTGAACTTATGCATGTCAGTACAGTTGGGGAAGCAGTGATCTGGAATGGAATTCCAAAGTCTAGCAGTTCTGGGGAAGAACCTATTGGAGTAGAAAGATCTTTTACATCTAGGGATCTCTACAGTGTGGGGGTGGGATTTTGTAGCTTGTCGGGTCTGTCGAGGGTGTTCACGTCGTGGGGGCACAAGTGCTTGCAGTTCTTCAGAGCATTCACCATTATAATACTTGTAGAACAGGCAGAGGGATGCAACGTTTCGACGATGGGACAGAGGCTGAAGTTTTGATGCCAGTTTAGGGCCTATCAGATTTGCGACTCTCTTTTGAACCCTGTCAAGGAGCGAGAGACTAGTAGCCGACGCACCGGCCCAAATATGACAGCAATACTCCATACATGGGCGAATAGTGGCCTTATAGAGATACAGGATACTTTCGGGTGTTAGAAGTTTTCTAGCACGGTAGAGAGAGCCCACCTTCCTCGCAGCGGCCCTGGCAATGCCCTCGATGTAATTGTTCCAGCTCATGTTTCCTGTGAACGTTAGGCCAAGGAGCTTGAAAGACGTACTCTCAGCTAAAGAGTTGTTGGCCATTGCTATAGGTGGTAGAGAAGGTTTCTTGTAATTATTGAATGAAACCAGTTTTGTCTTGGTGGCATTGAACGTTACCATCCATTTTTGTCCCCATTCCACTACTGATTTGAGGTCATCCTCTAGTGTTTCTGCCATTACTTTAGATATATGTTCATTTGTTTTCCTGTCGTGCCTGCTATAGAGTGTGGTGTCATCAGCATATATACCCATCTCAGAGGCAATTTTGTCGGGGAGGTCATTTATGAATATCAGGAACAGCAGAGGACCAAGGATAGATCCCTGGAACACTCCCGCATTTATATTATATTGTTTAGACGTACGACCGTCGAGGACAACCTGGATTTTTCTCTTATCTAAGAAGGATTTAATTATGTTAAGTATTCTACCAGTGATACCGTAAGATCTATCTTCCTGAGGAGACCCTCATGCCATACCCTGTCAAAAGCCTTAGATATATCTAGAGCTACCGCTCTGCCCTCTCCCGCTTTGTCCAGTGAATGGTATATGCGTTCAGAGATTACAGTGAGGATGTCTGCCGTGGAACGGGCTTGTCTAAATCCATATTGATGGTCGGTCAGAAGTTTAGCATCTGTAAGGTGCTGGACTAGAGCATGGTTAATTAAGGTCTCAAATATTTTGGCAAAAAGTGGGAGGAGGCTAATAGGGCGATAATTTAATGGGTCAGTTCTTTCGCCAGAATTCTTGAATACTGGTACCACAGAAGCAGTTTTCCAACAGCTCGGAAAGCAAGATTCATTAAGGCATTCGTTGTAGAGTTTGGAGAGAACTGGAGCTACTTCGGCTGACCACTTTTTTAATAGCACAGCTGGGATAAGATCGGGTCCACATGCTTTTGAGGTGTCAAGGTTTTTTATGATAGCATGCACCTGAGCAGGGGTGGTTTTCAGATCGTCTAGTGTGGCGTCTGTCCGCATAGGAAAGTCAGGTAGGGGGTGGTTGGAAGGGTCCATTGTGGAGTTTGAGGCAAACCGACTGGCAAGCATGTTAGCCTTGTCGGTTGCTGAGCAAAGAACCTCGTGATTGTTGGTTAGTGGGGGAATTGTTTATTGCCCATTATTTACTACACTGTTGTAGATTTTCCAGAAGTCTCGAGTTCCTAGTTTTTGTGCTTCGATGTGCTTTTTAGTGGTTTCCATAAATTCTCTCTTAGCTGTCGCTATTTCTTTCTTAACGTTATTTCTAGCTTCTATATACTTCAGTCTGTTTGAACTGGACTGATGTCGGTTAAACCTACGGTATGCATGCTGCTTTTGAGTAATGGCAGTTGCACAAGTCGACGTAAACCATTGGGGAGAGTGGGGCTTACTATAAAATTTCCGCATGGGAACATGCGCTTCGATTGCAGTTTTGAACCAGTCAGTGGTCTCGTTTGCACATTGTTCAGCAGGGAGAGAGAAAATATTTCCCCATGGGGCGTCTCTGATAAGATCTCTGATAGCTTCCCAGTCAGCCTTTTTATAATATCTCGTTGTTTTGAGCACTGGCTCTTCAGTTTTGGGTCTGGAGTTTAGGGCGATTTCAACCATTATTACCGCATGATCAGCGTTCCCAAGTGGGCTGTCGGCTTTCGTTACACAATCATCAGGAACTGTGGTCAAAAACAGATCTAATAGTGATGCGTGTTGCTCTTCCTGATCAGGGAAGAGGGTTGGGAAAGTAACAATTTGCGATAGGGAGTGAGATACAGAGAAGCTATGAGTTGCGCTGCCTGCTGCATCTGTATAAGTAGAGAATCCAAGCCAGTTTTTGTGATGGACATTAAAGTCACCAAATACATGTACTTGGGCGCTAGTGTCGAAGGAGAGTGCTGTGTCTATGCTGTCAGATACTTTGTTTATTATGGTGCAGTCTTGGGTCGAGGGAGAGCGGTAGAGAAAGTAAAGGTAGCTAATGTTGTGTTGCATGATTAGTCTAAAGCACATAAAGGCTTGATCATCCGTTTCTAGGTTTGTTTCTCTAGTCAAGGGAAGGGTATTACGAATGTAAACTCCATGTCCGTGCATATGTCTGTCAGAGTCCTTACGGCAGAGTGGGAGATATCCAGGCATGTTAAAGTAGTTAGAGGGGATGGAGGAGTGTAGATTAGTCTCACTTAGTGCTAAGATATCCGGGGTATTTGTTAGGAGAAATGCTTCAACATCAGCTAAATTTGTTCTAAGCCCACGGATATTTGTGAATGCAAGCCTCAAGGGAGGAGGCAAGTTGGATTTGTTTGTCCCTAAGCCTGGTTTAAGCTTGTTCTAAGTTCATCAGGTACTTCCTCAAACAACTTCCAAGCACACTTCACGGCAAACTTCCTACATAACTCTCAGTATATCCGAAGCCCCGCACGGTCGTGCTTTCTGCGGTACTCTCTTAGGCAATTCGCTACATCATGTTGCAAAGTGAGTAACAGACCCAGAAAACTTTCCATAAATCCGGCATTCTACAACAACATTCTACAACAACATTCTACAAAAATATTCTTTAACATTATTCTACAACAACATTTTACAACAACATTCTACAACAACATTTTACAACATCATTCTACAACAACATTTTAAAACATCATTCTACAAAAGCATTTTACATCATTCTGCAACAACATTCTACAAAAACATTTTACAACATCATTCGACAACAACATTTTACAACATCATTCTACAAAAACATTCTACAACAACATTCTACAACATCATTCTACAACAACATTTTACAACAACATTCTACAACAACATTTTACAACATCATTATACAACAACATTTTACAACATCATTTTACAAAAACATTCTACAACATCATTCTACAACAACATTCTACAACATCATTCTACAACAACATTTTACAACAACATTCTACAAAACCTTTTTACAACCTCATTCTACAATAACATTCTACAACAACATTCTACAACAACATTCTACAGCAACATTCTACAAAAACATTTTACAACAACATTCTACAACAAAATTTTACAACATCATTCTACCACATCATTCTACAAACAAAATTATACAACAACATTCTACAAAAGCATTCTACAACATCATTCTACAACAACATTTTACAACAACATTTTACAACAACATTTTACTACATCATTATACAACAACATTTTACAACATCATTTTACAAAAACATTCTACAACATCATTCTACAACAACATTCTACAACATCATTCTACAACAAAATTTTACAACAACATTCTACAAAACCTTTTTACAACAACATTCTACAACAACATTCTACAACAACATTCTACAACATCATTCTACAAAAACATTCTACAACATCATTCTACAACATCATTCTTCAACAAAATTCTTATAACAACATTCTACAACAACATTCTACAACAACATTATACAACAACATTTTACAACAACATTCTACAACAACATTCTGCAGCAACATTCTGCAACAAGATTCTACAAATTCATTCTACAAAAACATTCTACAACATCATTCTACAACAACATTTTACAACAACATTCTACAACAACATTCTACAACAACATTTTTCAACATCATTCTACAACAACATTCTACAAAAACATTTTACAACATCATTCTACAACATCATTCTACAACAACATTTTACAACATCATTCTACAACAACATTCTACAACATCATTCTACAACAACATTTTACAACAACATTCTACAACAACATTTTACAACATCATTCTACAAAAACATTTTACAACATCATTTTACAAAAACATTCAACATCATTCTACAACAACATTCTACAACATCATTCTACAACAACATTTTACAACAACATTCTACAAAACCTTTTTACAACCTCATTCTACAACAACATTCTACAACAACATTCTACAACAACATTCTACAGCAACATTCTACAACATCATTCTACAAAAACATTCTACAACATCATTCTACAAAAACATTCTACAACAACATTCTACAGCAACATTCTACAACATCATTCTACAAAAACATTCTACAACATCATTCTACAAAAACATTCTACAAGAACATTCTACAGCAACATTCTACAACATCATTCTACAAAAACATTCTACAACATCATTCTACAAAAACATTCTACAAGAACATTCTACAGCAACATTCTACAACATCATTCTACAAAAACATTCTACAACAACATTCTACAGCAACATTCTACAACATCATTCTACAAAAACATTCTACATCATCATTCTACAAAAACATTCTACAACATCATTCTACAAAAACATTCTACAACATCATTCTACAAAAACATTCTACAACAACATTCTACAGCAACATTCTACAACATCATTCTACAAAAACATTCTACAACATCATTCTACAAAAACATTCTACAACATCATTCTACAAAAACATTCTACAACAACATTCTACAGCAACATTCTACAACATCATTCTACAAAAACATTCTACAACATCATTCTACAAAAACATTCTACAAAAACATTCTACAACATCATTCTACAAAAACATTCTAAACATCATTCTACAACAACATTCTACAACAACATTTTACAAAAATATTTTACAACAACATTCTACAACAACATTTTACAACATCATTCTACAACAACATTTTAAAACATCATTCTACAAAAGCATTTTACATCATTCTGCAACAACATTCTACAAAAACATTTTACAACATCATTCGACAACAACATTTTACAACATCATTCTACAAAAACATTCTACAACAACATTCTACAACATCATTCTACAACAACATTTTACAACAACATTCTACAACAACATTTTACAACATCATTATACAACAACATTTTACAACATCATTTTACAAAAACATTCTACAACATCATTCTACAACAACATTCTACAACATCATTCTACAACAACATTTTACAACAACATTCTACAAAACCTTTTTACAACCTCATTCTACAATAACATTCTACAACAACATTCTACAACAACATTCTACAGCAACATTCTACAAAAACATTTTACAACAACATTCTACAACAAAATTTTACAACATCATTCTACCACATCATTCTACAAACAAAATTATACAACAACATTCTACAAAAGCATTCTACAACATCATTCTACAACAACATTTTACAACAACATTTTACAACAACATTTTACTACATCATTATACAACAACATTTTACAACATCATTTTACAAAAACATTCTACAACATCATTCTACAAAAACATTCTACAACATCATTCTACAACATCATTCTTCAACAAAATTCTTATAACAACATTCTACAACAACATTCTACAACAACATTATACAACAACATTTTACAACAACATTCTACAACAACATTCTGCAGCAACATTCTGCAACAAGATTCTACAAATTCATTCTACAAAAACATTCTACAACATCATTCTACAACAACATTTTACAACAACATTCTACAACAACATTCTACAACAACATTTTTCAACATCATTCTACAACAACATTCTACAAAAACATTTTACAACATCATTCTACAACATCATTCTACAACAACATTTTACAACATCATTCTACAACAACATTCTACAACATCATTCTACAACAACATTTTACAACAACATTCTACAACAACATTTTACAACATCATTCTACAAAAACATTTTACAACATCATTTTACAAAAACATTCAACATCATTCTACAACAACATTCTACAACATCATTCTACAACAACATTTTACAACAACATTCTACAAAACCTTTTTACAACCTCATTCTACAACAACATTCTACAACAACATTCTACAGCAACATTCTACAACATCATTCTACAAAAACATTCTACAACATCATTCTACAAAAACATTCTACAAGAACATTCTACAGCAACATTCTACAACATCATTCTACAAAAACATTCTACAACATCATTCTACAAAAACATTCTACAAGAACATTCTACAGCAACATTCTACATCATCATTCTACAAAAACATTCTACAACATCATTCTACAAAAACATTCTACAACATCATTCTACAAAAACATTCTACAACAACATTCTACAGCAACATTCTACAACATCATTCTACAAAAACATTCTACAACATCATTCTACAAAAACATTCTACAACATCATTCTACAAAAACATTCTACAACAACATTCTACAGCAACATTCTACAACATCATTCTACAAAAACATTCTACAACATCATTCTACAAAAACATTCTACAAAAACATTCTACAACATCATTCTACAAAAACATTCTAAACATCATTCTACAACAACATTCTACAACAACATTTTACAAAAATATTTTACAACATCGTTCCAAAAACAACATTTTACAACATCATTCTACAAAAACATTTTACATCATTCTACAAAAACATTCTACAATATCATTTTACAACAACATTTTACAACAACATTCTGCAACATCATTCTAGAAAAACATTTTACAACAACATTCTCTCCTTGAACCACTTTTCTGAACAGTTGCGTTCCTTGTGCCTGCTCTTGTACTGCACAAACACATGCTTTAGTGCCCTTAGCGAGATGCCTACTTCTAAGCCATTACTATAATCTTTCATCAATCGCTTCTGCTACTTCTGCCTTTTCTCCGTTCACACGTTTCACATACTCAACTTTGGTTTCATCCACTTCAAACTTATTGGCCACAACCTTTGGCACATATTTCAACACATACACAAACCTTTTCACATATTTCAACACATACACAACCTTTAGCACTATTTCAACACATACACTCCTTCAACGTCGTTTCCTCAGGCTTAACACAATCTTTCACACTTATTAATCTTCTCCTATCGTCTTTCCTCTTCTAATACAATCGAGCTACGCTATTTCTAATGTGGAATATGCCAAACATTGTCCAAATTTTGTCTTGATGTCCATAGCATTCAACACCTTGTCAGACCATTCCAAACTTCCCGCACTGTATCGCAAAACACTGACAGTTCATGCATTAATAATAATAATAATAATAATAATAATAATAATAATTTGGAATCAAACGAATGACTGGAAAAATACAACGAAGAACAATAATCAAAACAGCTGAAATATTAAGAAAACCCCTTTAAATTTAACAGCTAAAAAGATAAGAAAAGTGCAAAAAGTTCTGACTTATGTATAAATAACTAGTTGACTGAAAAATACTCATGAGTGTGTAGCAATATCCATATGTTTATGCAAAAAAAAACAAATAAAAATATATCTTGTATAAAGCATTCCTTTATAAACCTCGTTATAATTCATTCTCTGAATATGCTTATATATAATAGTAGGAGCATTAGGGACAATCCAGAAAAACTTTGTCAAAAGAATGGGAGAAATTGGAATCAAAGGAATGATTGGAAAAATACAACGAACAATATTCATGAAAACAGCAAGAAAAACTTGAATGTGGAAACTAACACACAGGAGCAACAAGCGCAGGCCAGACAAACTGCTGCAAAGGCAAAACATGAAACACTCCATGGAACCAAAAACACCGAAGCCGCATATCTATAAGTTCTCTAACCCAACCCTACCCCTATTGCCACGTCACCCCCCCAAAGTGCGAGACCAAATAATCATGTAGAGTCAAGGAGGAAAGAAAGACCGATGAACTGACCAGACCTCAGCCAAATAAGTGTGAAGAGAACTGGGACCTTGGGAAGGCTTATTGTCACTCAAATTCCAGCGAAAACCAATAGCCGCTGCCAACGGGAAGTCAATGGCAAGCAGCTGTTGCGAGAATGCACATTTATTTACAAATGTTATCGAAAGAGTTGGGGAGTACTGGAAACCTGGGAAGATTTATTGTCACTCAGCTTGCAGGGGACACCACAGGCTGTTTTCAGGGAAAGATCTTTAATGACCTGTGAGAAAGCTCCTTGTGAGCCAATAATAATAATAATAATAATAATAATAATAATAATAATAATAATAATAAAAAATAAACTACACCCAAAGGACGATGTTGATCGACTCTACGTGAAAAGGAAAGAAGGCGGGAGAGAACTAATTTGTATAGAAGACTGTGGGTATGACAAAAAAAAATAGAAAAATACATAACGCAATCACGGAAAAGATAATCATGGCAACGAGAAACAGAAAAAATCGACAAAACAGAAAACAGAGAGATAAAGCATAAGACGAGAATAGAAAAATGGGAAGAAAAACATATGGAAGATTCATAAGGATGACAAAAGATGAGAATAACGAAATGGGTGCGAAAAGGGCACATAAGCCGAGAAACTGAATCTCTAATAACTGCAGCACAAGATAACTAGATAAGAACCAACCACATTAAAATAAAGATCGATAAAACACAAGAAAACAGCAAAAGCAGACTGTGGACAAAGAGACGAAACGATAAACCATATAGTAAGTGAATGCAGCAAACTGGCCCAAGAGAAATACAAGAACAGACACGACCAAGTGGGAAGGGCAGAACACTAGGAATTATTCAAACAACTGCATCTCGAATGCACAGACAAATGGTACAAACATAAGCCGGCAACGGTACTTGAAAACGAGAATCACAAAATCCTATGAGACATGGATATACAAACTGATTAATCCATCCAAGCAAGAAAACCGGATATCTAATAATTAACAAGAAAGAAAAATCCTGTCAAATCGTAGACTTTGCTGTACTAGCTGACCACAGGGTGAATATCAAAGAAAAGGAGAAACGGAGCAAATACACATAGCTAGCCAGAGAGGTGAAAGGGATATGAAAGATGAAGAAAATCCAAATAATACCTATAATAGTAAGAGCATTAGGAACAATCCCGAAAAACTTTGAAAAAAGAATGGGAGAAATTGGAATCAAAGGAATGACTGGAAAAATACAACGAACAACAATCATGAAAACAGCTGAAATATTAGGGAAAACCCTTGAATGTGGAGACTAACACACAGGAGTCACAAGTGCGGGCCAGACAAACTACTGCAAGGCAAAGCATGAAGCGCTACATGGAACCAAGAACACCGAAGCCACATATATATGTTCTCTAACCCCACCCTATCTCTCTATTACTACATCACTGCCCCCCCCCCCCAAATAGCGAGACTGAACAGCCAAGTAGAGTCAAGGTGAAAGTAAAAACCGAGGAGAAAGTCACTGATAAGACCTCTGCTGGATAAGTGCGAAGAGAACTGGGACCTTATTGCCACTCAAATTCCAGTGAAGACCAATATCCACTGCCAACGAGAAATCAATGGGAAGCAGCTGTTGCGATAATGTAAATTTATTTGCAAATCTTATCGAAAGAGGTGGAGAGTACTAGAAATCTGGGGAGACTTGTTGTCACTCAGCTTCCAGGGAACACCACAAACTGTTTTCAAGGAGAGATCTTTTATGACCTTGTGAGCCAATAATAGTAATAATCAAATTAATAAAAATATAAAAAAAACGATTTTATTAATAATTTTCAAATACAAATGAGAATTACCTATAAGATACTCTTCCATCTAACTCCCTCTAACTTAAAGTCTATGAATTTACAAAAAGTCCAAAAGTATGTTACCAGACACGGATTCTGGCTTGATCGTAGCAATGGTATTAACTTCCTTCCCAACGCAGGAAAATGCTATACAAGTCCGGAAGATAGGGAGGACAAACCAGCGCCCTTAGAGAATGGGAACTTTGGTTTATTAAAAATTGCCTGGACAACCTGTCGGCATACCCTGGTGAGGACGCCTAAGGTAGTTTCCAATATAGTAATTCCTTATCAAAGAAGGAAGGGAGGGTCTCAGGGAATGAACCTCCTAAGACTATTCACAATACCTCAGCCCGACAGTGGTTGAGGTATTATGGCCCAGTCTCTGTCAGACTGATTGTCGGGGACAGATCCTCAGCTGATATATACTGTGGCCGCAATAGCATTGTTCTCGTCTCGGATTGCTCATAGCGACATGATTATCAATTTTATCACTGCATATAATGTCAGAAAGAATGCATAAGAGATAGGGTTTGTGTAATTCGACGGTTTTCATGAAGTTTCTCCTTCGGAATAAGAGAATAAAGAATTTTGCTATGCTCAAATTTCCAATCGATAGTGCTAATTGCAAAAGATGCTGATCGCCACAATAGCCAGTTCTCTTGAAATATAATTAAAAGACATTTTAATCGGTTTCATAAAAATGCACGCAATCTTCAAATCAGAGTAAAATATCTACTCAAAAATCAAAGCAAACAGGAAATGATTAAAATGATTGCTGACGATCAATTAGCGCAGCGATTTTCAACACGATTAAATACAGTTTCTTCCAACATTTTTTAAAATTGTAAACATCATTCAAAAAATGCTACGATACAGTCAGAAAAAATTGAAGAACCAGCAGTTTATTCGTGGCGCAACGGATAAAGCACTTCTACATTCCTTATGAATCAGATGGTTCTGTTTTTGGCATTGGTTTCCTCGTTATATCTTGAGTTCGAATCCTTTCTAGAAAGACATCAGGTACTTACGGGAGGGTTCACTTAGAGGTTGCCAACATCTTAAGAAAAAGTGTTTCTGTCGAACAAACTGGATTCGAATTTGGCGCACCAAGGTTGTCAGTTCGTGTCGTTAACTACTAAGCCATCGTCACTTGCCAATAAAATGCTAAGTTATAATTAGTTCTACTAGAGGTTGAAGGTTCAATCTTCAATACGGGCGATATTAATGATGAAATTTAAAAATTATTTCTATCGATACAGATTCCAAGGTGTTTGATATAAATATTTGGGAGTTCGACAATGCGGAACTAAAGAAGGTCGGGGGTTACATCGGTTGCAACATTGTAGGACACCCAAGATGAGAACAGTAATCTGAATAATCGCAATATTTCAAATTATAAATCCCCATCTAAAGAAATCCCTAGACTTAGACTCCACTAGCATCAATGCACTTGGTCGAATCATACTCGAATATCGTAGCTCCACCATGAAAAAAAAAAAAAAAATAAAATCTTGATTTCCTGAAACCTTATTACTACTGCTGTGACAACAGAATATTCTTTGCATTTTTTTTTACTCTCGGTTATATATCTGACACAGGTAGGCACACTTAATCAACCGCGAACCACATCCGTCTATATAAAAACATA
The DNA here is from genome assembly GCF_053919585.1 of Euprymna scolopes. Lineage (NCBI taxonomy): Eukaryota > Metazoa > Mollusca > Cephalopoda > Sepiida > Sepiolidae > Euprymna > Euprymna scolopes. Next base: position 74,464,958 of record NC_136498.1, read on the forward strand.
TAAAATATTAATGGATATATACTCAAGAATCAAAACAATGGAAAGAATATGCTGTTGTCGCAGCACTAATTATTGCCGCATTATGATCTCGTTGTTGTCTCTAAAATGTCAACAAATTAGGTGAAACATATGGTGCAAAGTCCGACAGTTGAGGGGAAGAGGTTAGAAATTTCGAGATAGAGTTAGCTGTCTCAGCTTCTGTAACATGAGATGTGTGAACGCGTGGGCTATACAACCGCAAGATGATAACTTCCATTATTACGCCTTTATAATTCCACCTAAACAACCGGTAATAATGCCAACAGTGAATGCTTTCTTAATGTCTTGAACGTTAAGAACTAGAGTACTTTAATTTTTTTAATAACAGTTTCATTAGCAATCTCATTATAATTGTAACTCAGATATGAATTTATATTTAGAATTATTTAAAGCCATTAACATATTTCAGTCCCTAAGTCCATTAAAACATCCTATTAATTGAGGCCATTAAACTATCCTATCATCGAAAAAATTAAACTGTTTACTCAGTAAGACAATTAAAATATCATAATGACTAAATCACAAAAGTATCTTATTCAGCAAATTCTTAAACATATTCCATTCATACAGGTAAAAAATAATTCTCTTTATTCAGGCCATTAAAATATCAATTTCATTGTTACTGAACTAAAATATTCTATAAAAGCATTATTAAATCCAACAAGGCCATTAAAATATTTTATTTTTTGAGGTTATTAAACTATTATATTACGTGAAGGGATTCGACTTTTATATTCACTAAGATCATTAAAATAAGATAATTTAATTATCCTGTTCATTAAACCCATTAAAATATCCTATTATTTATATGTATTATTAGCCTTGAAGGATATTTTAATGGGCTTAATGAACAAGATAATAGATATTATTCATGAAGCTTAAACTGAATATTAAGGCCATTAACACATCTTATTGATACGTTTGTCTCTACATTAATATTTGAAAGTAAAAGTATTATATGATTCTATTTCTCGTGGACCGGGCAAAAACATATACGTTTTTTTTTTTCTCGGAGCAGATATCCAGAACATGATTTTGAAGAAAAGTGACGAAGATGGAGAGCTAGAATATGATTTTGAAGAAAAGTGACGGAGATGGAGAGCTAGAATAGTATCGTTGTTTGCGTTGATTATTTGATTAAAGTTTTAATTTGTTAAACCAGGTTTTATCTTAATTTACGGTATCTCAGACCCAGCTATGATTTTGCTATGATGAGGCGCAGTAAACTAAGCACTAAAGTATCTGTTTGATGCACAATTAAGGAGCGATAGGGTTTCATCGGGATTAGCATTTAATGTAAAAATGAACACACATTTTACAATATTCAATCGTTTATTTAGCATAAAACACTCATTTTAAGTCAACGATCTATAACTTTCTAGTATAGATACAAACAATCCCCCCCACACATATATTAGTGATGGGACGATTCCAATATTTTTCTCATAACATAATTCCGACATAATTACTGATTCCGTTCTAAATTCCCGATTCCAGTACATTTATTGATTCCGATTCTTTATAAATCTCTAAATATTTAACTATGAAGTTATTATTGTGTCTAGATTATCGTAAAGACACATGTTAAATGTGCATATATTTTATCAAACATAAAAACGCTCATGTGGAGGGGGGGGGTGATATATCGATTTTAGTTTAAATAATGGTAGTTTCAAATCAATACATATTTATTTTATTATTACTACCAACTGTAGAAGATTTTCTTTTAAACAAAATTAAATAAAAAAAGGTAATTAAAGGAATCGTTTTTGGCGTCGGAAATTAGGTACAAATTTTTCCAATCCCGATACCGATTCCGATAACCTCGAAAGTTCAGCTCGTTTCGATTCCCGATTCCGATGTAGTTGAGTTTCTCTAAGTCTCAAAGACGGATGTTTTTTTTTTCGTGCACTAACCTGATCCACTGTTTTGATTCTGTCGGAGTTCAGAGTTCAAATTGCAAATCTGTCATTCAGCGGAAAAGTATCATCTAAAAACAAAATATCATTACTTATTTAAAAAAATGGAATGGCGCAATTGCTTAAACAGAATAATTTTTCAACGCAGTAACATCGATCACATGAATGGCAATGCGACTGGTGTTGAAATCGAGCAGTGAATCTGGACGAAGACAACAACCAGATGATTATGGCCTGTGCAGTGCACGTACACAGGTCCACGGTCATGTAGCATTTCATCTTAATACTCACTCTTCGTTGCATGAACTTTTTACCTGCAATGTATCTCCGATCCGAATAAAAGGACAATCGATTAGAAAGAAGCCATCTTTTGCTGGTTTGTGGGATGAGATCTCGCGTTGTCCCGCAGCTGAAACAAAGAGTTTTCTTTCACCGCTTTGGAAGTAACCCGACATATTTGTAACTTTTCAACCATCCAATTACAAACGATACCAGTAAAACTCGTTTACGGTCGAAGAAGAGATTGCAAGAGGCAATAAAATATCACGACAAACGTTAAAGATTTAGCGTGCAATTTAACGATTTAAGTTGAATGCAACCTGTGTATTGCCAACACCCTGGGCATTTGATGTAAAGAGGCACATCTTAGTATTGGATCCGTTGTAAATATTTACATGATAGTTACCGAGAGATGACTATATATTAAGAACTGTTTAGCGCCATTGAAATATCCCATTTATTAGGTTGATGTAAAAATAATGTCGTTTTTTGACGTTCACTTCAAAAGTTCATAACTCCTTCCATAAAAAAACAAACTTTATTAATCGAAATGAGAACGATTAGAATCGACACATTTTTGCGATCAAGAAAGTTTATTTATCCCACTTGCATAGAAATCCGGAGTTCTGGAAGCGATGAAGTCATTGAAAACCGATTCGACATCATCTCGGCTTTTGAAGCATTTTTTACGCAGGAAGTTGTCGAGATGCTTGAAAAAGTGATAATCGGTGGGCGAGAGGTCCGGTGAATATGGCGGATGAGGTAGAGTCTTGTAGCCGGATTTGTTCAGTTTCTGCAGAGCAAAATTTGGGCGAGCGTTGTTACGGAGGAAAACTGGTCCGTTCAATCTCGGGCACATACGTTAGAGCTTCTGGTGCATTTCGTAAATTTGTCGGCAGTACCTCCGCTGTAATCGTTTCGTCCGGATTTAAGAAACTGTGATGGATGAGACCGGCCACAGACCATCAAACCGTCACAATAACTTTTTTTGGTGCAATTTCGGCTTCGAGAAGTGTTGTGGAGTTTCTCCGGCATCCAACCACTGTTTTGAACGTTGCCGGTTGTTGTAGAGGATCTAGTTTTCATCACACGTCACAATCCGCTCAAGAAATGGATCGAGCGTAGAAGACACCTCAAAATGACGATTTCTTTTATTATCGTTCAATTCATGCGGCACCCATTTATTCAACTTTTTGGACTTCTCTATTTGCTTTAAATGGCGAACGACTGTTGAGTAGTCGACTTTGAGTTTAACAGCCACGTGTGGTTTTGCGAGGAGCGGCTTCAATTAAACCTTCCAAATGTTCGTTATCAACCGCAATTAGTCGGCCGCAACCTTCTTCATCTTCGAGCCTCTCGTCACCCTTGCAAAATTTTTTGAACCACCGTTGTGCTACACGTTCGTTAGTGGTTCTTGGGCCAAACACATCATTGATATCACGAGCTATCTCAGTAGGTTTTCGGCCTAGTTTAAACTGGAACAAGAAAATCGTACTGATTCGAATTTTGTCCATGCTGTCGAAAAGCCTGAAAAAATAATGAATGAATAGATTGAGATCGATAAGGAATAACACGATTCGATAGAGCGAAGAACACGCTTCAAAATGTTGCATAACATGGCTATATATATATATATATATATATATATATATATATATATATATATATATATCAATGAATTAATTCAGAAATCATATATAAAATTAATATATCCGAAAAAACAATATTGTAGATTATCTCATTCCACGCCCGATTTGGCTAAAGCCCGATAGTCGACTGTTCACTCCAACTAACTAAACTGCATGTCTATATCTAAAACTATCTAATTTAGTACGCCATCACCAGTGCTATGACAAGAGAATATTCTTATCATTGTTTTAACTCTCGAGTATATATCCGACACACTTAGACACAGTTAATCAATCGAGAACAACATTACTCTATATAAAATCATATAAGATATTAACTGACATATAATCGAGAGTCAAAATAATGAAAAGAATACTCTTGTTATAGGCCTAGTCATCACTTGAGCATATTTTTTTCATTATTTTGCCTCTCGGGTGTATATCCGTCGATATCTTATATGCTGTTATATAAAGTGATGTAGTTCTCGGCTGATTAACTTTGTCTAATTGCGCCAGATATATACTCGAGAGTCAAAATAATGAAAGAATAATCTCTTGTCATAGTCATAGTCATCACCTGATGATTTTCACATAATCCAGTTTTTATTATTCTCATATTCCAACTAGCCACTTGATTTTATATTCCTCTTCCAAATGAAAACATAATTGTCAGACAGAAAGTAATTGCTATGACAAAAGAAAATACGTAGACATGAAAATAAACGGACGAGAAGTCTTTTTCTTATAAGACACCGGAAGTGATTTGTCGTTAATTGAATAGGGAACTTTAAAAATAGGTTGACCGAAGTTACAAAATACCGATAAAATAACCAGGTGCGTATCAGGAAAATATTAAAATTCAGAGTAGAATTTTTAACAAACGTGACTCTTGAAAATAAAACGCACAAGACGAAATTGTACGTGTTCACATGACGTAAAACTAATTTATTCGGTATAAATTGAATTATCTTATTCAACCTATGAAAACGTTTTGTAGAGGTGTGAATACGGAAAAAGCAAATCAGAAATTTGCAAATGAAATAAAAAAGTGTTTTAGAAGGACTTGTGTGCTGTAAGAAAACTGAATTGAAAAGATCAAACCCGTCTTCAAAACAACAAAAAATGTATCGTTGTTGTCATTAGAACTCGTTAAAAAGATCAGAATCATTGGAAAAGGTGATTATTTGTATTGGCCAACTCCAACAGTCTATGTTAAAAAAGGAATAACAGGTTGAGATTATGTGCTGATTTTTTAGCTGGTTTACATAATTATATAAAAGACCATAGCAACCCCCCTCCTACTCAAGAAGATATATTTTCCATATTAAATGGAGGAAGAATATTCACAAAAGTTGATCCGCAAGAGGGCTATTTGAAAATGAAGGCAGCGACAAGTTTGTTCCAACAAATAGGATTGGCTGGGCTGGATTCTGCGGTTACATATTCTCACCAAAAGTAAAAATATGGAGAAACATAAAAACAACGGCAGAATACAATAATACGGGTTTAAGATTTCGTTAAAGAAAGGTGATATTTATTTAGATAAAATAGAGTATATGGGAAAAATAATAAATATAGAAGAAAAAACCCAACCTAAACAGATGTGAAGCAATAAAGAATATGCTAGCACCAGACAATAAAATGAACTTACAAACATTTCTTTGATTAGTAAACTATTACAGTCTATACATTCCAAAATTATACAATTTGAGAGTGTCACTGAATAAATTATTACAAAAAATTTCAATAAAATCTACAATACTGCTGGTCAAAGGGATTTCAAGACTCATTCGCAGAAAATATTTCATATCAGATCAAGTATTAGCTCACTATGATCCAAACAAATAAGTAATTGTCGAAGCAGACGCAAGCGAAAACGGAATCGGTGCAGTACTTTTGCATAAGTTACGTGACAAATCAACTAAACCAATTGCGCAGAGTTCGAGAGTGGTAATTCCGACAAAGAAAAATAATAACCAAATTTAAAAGTGGTGTTTGGCTATAGTTTTCGCTGTAAAAGAAGCTTCGTTAATATGTTTACGGTAATTAAGATGGCTATTGAGATGCAGTAGCATAATATTGAATTATGATTTTAAAATATTATATTTGCCATCTAAAGACATTGATCAAGCTGATGAGATATCAACATTGATACCAAAATGTCCAGAATTATTGGAAGACAAAACAAAAGAAAAGGGAAATAAGGGAAATACTCGCGAATTAACGTTAATGAGTTACCGGTTACGTTTGACAGTATTAAGAAATCAGTACGTACGGATAAGTACATAGTAAAAATACATTAAAACAAGTGAAGCATGCATACTCCCCGTGAGTACACAGTGAACGAGGCATAAAACAATGACTAAGTTCAGCATTTGCCCCTCCCCCATTTAGCCTCCAAATACCCAGGTGACGTCAAATCCTGGGGAATATGAACAAACGGTGTAGTTTTACGCCTTAACATATGTAAATTTAAGTTCTGCACCATGCAAAAAAAAGAAATGACTAAGTCCATCATTTGCCTACCCCATTTAGCCCCAAAAGTCCCCAAGACCTTAACATATTTAAATTTGAGTTCAGGACCATGCAAAGCTGCTAAATAGACATACACAGAAAATTTTGAACAAATATGGTAAAATAGTCCCAAAAATGGAGTATTTTTATTAGCCTTAAAAGAACCCCTGGGACACACCCAAGAGTTATCGCGAAGTATAGACAAACAAAATTATATATCAATCAGTTAGTTACAATTTTTCAGAAAGTTTTAAAAATCCAAGGCATCAATTTTTTTTGATAAGCACAAAAGTGTCAATTTTAGCCATTTTAACTCGAAGGTACTTCTAGGAGGGGGGGCACACGGAGTTTTCCCAGAAAGTCCATTCTGTTACTTTTTTACTCATACTATGTTTAATGTTTGTGCAAAATTTCAAAAAATTCTAAGGCGTAGTTATTGACAAAAGTGCGGACAGACGAACGGACGAACGGACAAGGGTGAATTTACAGATCCACCCTCTTTTTGTAGGGGGACAAAAAAAATGTTTGGTAGCATGAACACAAGAAAAAAGAGTGAGGATGTCTTTATTTTCTATTCGTGGTGATACAGTAGTTGTTTGCCTTATATTTCACCAAAGGATTTTAAAAGACTTTCACTTAGGTCACTCTAGTATGTTTAGGGTGAAAGCATTGATGCGAAGTTATGCATACTGGTCTAAGATGGACAAGGATCTTGAGAATGTTGTTAAATGTTGCAAAGTTTTCCAATTAGCAGCCAAAGCACCGCCAGTTAAAATTCAATCTTTACGTAAATTGATGTTCCATGGACACGGCTTCACAATGATTACGTATTAGTATCTAGTAATAACAGATAACTGCTCGAAGTGCCAGAAATTCAAAAGCATTAGCACCTACATCGGCAAATTCAATAAAAGTTTTCGACGAAGTATTCAGCTGATTCGGTGTACGAGACACAATAATAAGTGATAATGAGACAATTTTCACTGGAAAAGGAATTTGTAAGTCATTGATAATTGCCCTTGTGACTTCTCCGATATATAGTCCGAGATCTAATGGTCAGACTTACAGGTTCATTGTTAACTTGAAGAGAGTTTAGAGAAAAAAAAATCAAAGAACGCTTACTGACGAAAGTATTCAGAAATTTCTGACTATTTTCACGAAAAAAAAAACAAAAACAAAAAAACAAATAGCGACATAGTTGAGAAATTATTACCGGTAGAGATGATGTTTGGACGTAAGGTTCGACCAATGTTTTAATAGAACACTTGTTTAAAAAGAACGAAAGAAAGATTTTAGAGTTACAAGGTTGGTGATAAAATTTTCTATCGAAACTATTGCGCTGGCTAGAAAAATAGTACAGTTACTCAAAGGACCGAGAGAATGATTTATATGACAAAAGGATAGAAATGTATATGTAAAAGGCATATAAATCAATTAAGGCCCCGGTGAAGAAACGAAATTCCAATGGAAGTGCTCTGCGAGACATTTAAAATAGAATCTCCCTAAAATACTAAAGTACCGATGTCAGTAAAACCAGAGCCTAAAACTGATCCGAGAAAAAAAAGAAACCAACTCTGACGTTACTAAGAGAAAGGCGAGTTACTGAAAGAGAGAGAGAGAGAGAGAGAGAGAGAGAGAGAGAGAGAGAGAGAGAGAGAGAGAAAGAGCTTAGGTTATAAGCAAATTTCAAACAAAGAATTTTGCTCAGGTTAAGGTGTTTTAATTGAGGAACTGTTCACACGGCGAACTACGGAGTTAAACTTACTACGAAAAGACGACAAATAGACGACAAATAGACATACGGACGTCTCTATGCTCGACTCTCATAGTGTTTGTTGTGTGGACCTCTTATATTTGTGCCGTCATTACAATGAATCTAATTGGTTGATTCATTGTGTTTTGCTGTCAGTCGTTACCGCTCAGGATTACCACACCTCATTTGTTTGTATCGTATTTTCACGACATGACAGAATAAAATAATGTAAACATTATATTTTCTGAGACCTCAACACTATATGCTTTTTCCGTTAGAAAAGAAAAGACTTCTTTGAAAAAGCTATATGGTTCACAAAGTCTCGGAAAATATAGTTTTATTCATTTAATCAAACAAACATTATATGACATCATTTCGCAGTCTAAATTCGCTACATCACTTTACGCAATGATGTTTTCAATAATATGACCAATCTCCTCTATTCAAAAATACCACCGACCTGACAAAACACATAGAACACAGAATTGCTATAATTTCTCAATAAGAACATGCATTCTCCTCATTGGCCTTACGTGCTATGTGTCACTTCAATATATTACATATCTATGGTAAAAGGGAATATGAAATTAACAAAAGTAATATTTATTCATCATTAATTTGATTTTCTATGAAAAAAGTTGAAAAGCAATACAAATGCAGGGCTCAGAAAAGAAAAACAGCTTTTAAATGATCTAGAAATTTAGTCAATTAGTTATGAACGGAGTGCAACAGACCGAACAATTACAATAAAAACCAACAAACAAATAAACAGGCAAATAAAATTAAAAAAAGCAAAACTGATTTGAATAATTACACTGAAATATGGTAATTTATTGTTTAAAAGTAATTCACCAATTAAGGTTGGATATTGTTTATGACATGATCGTTTGATTCGTTTTATTTGCTATTTACAACCCCCTTCAGTCCACCCGGCTGTAGCCATGCCGCCATCTTGTTTTTTTTTATTCTTTGTTTGCGTAGCGCATTGTTTGGGAGTGAATCGATGGAGCGATGTCGACAAATGATTACTATTGCATTATTAGCGAAACAATAACAAGGTCGAATATATATATATATATATATATATATATATATATATATATATATATAGTAATTTATATGGCGATTAAGCTACACTGAATATTCGGCATTTAATCCACTCTAGGACTCCTCAGGTTTATGCGCGAATTCTGTGGTTGTTTATCGTTTTTATATGCTCCTCTTCTATTGAGATTTTAGTTAGCTAATCAGCTTTCTAGTATCCACCGCGCCCCTTCCTATCAGCCAATCGGCATGCATTTTATCGGACAAAGGATCTGTTTTAAAACTAGGTTAGTGTTTTTTTTAAAACAATTTTTTTTATTGTTAGTTTATATATAAATATATATATATATATGTGTACATACATATATGCACATATATATACATATATATGTATATATATACACATATATGTGTGACCGTTTATGTATATTCATGTTTATTTAATTTATTTATTTGTTTATTTTCTATTGTTTTTGTTAGTTTTAAAACTATTTTATGCTTACTAGTTTTAAAACTATTTTATACTTACTAACTAGCTCTACCTACGTATTGAGCACTTTTGAAGTAAATACTTAAAGTTTACGCATAAATCTATAATTTCGTATATTAATTTTATGTAAGTAAATTAAGTAGTTATATATATATATATATATATATAAACAGTGGGTATATATATATATATATATATATATATATATATATATATATATATATATATATATATATATATATATATATAAACAGTGGTGTTACGAAGATATGCGTCCTGTGAAGATATGTCTTTATTTAGTAAAAGCAAGTAAAAAGTAAAAATTAATAAAAGAAAAGAAGAGTGAAACGTATTAATAATGTAAGTCATTGTTTAAGAAATATTCTCGTACTGAAACAGAATACTGTCCTAAGTTCTGTGAATGACAATTTACTATTCGTTTATTGCACCAATCTATAAAAAAATATTTAGAATAACTAATCAAAACGCCAGAAGAAAAAGATATACTGAATAGGATTTAAAAAAATTTTTTTTTTTTTATAGAAAATGGAATGTATTAATAGACGATAGCAATGGCGACAGGAATAAAATAATAGCGGGGTTAGGAAAAGCAATTTCTCTGTGAAAAAGACTTTCCGATGTAAATCTAAACCTGAGAGTGAAAATTTCCGACTGTCTGTGCGATTGACTATTTTAGAAGATGACGTTGAACTGAATAAAATGTAAAAGTTATTTAAAGCGAACACAAGGGAAGGAATAAGGGGTCCAAACATCCGTAACAAAAATGTTACAAAATAGAATGTTTTGTTCATTTCGATTTGGTAAGTTATTTTTTTTTTTGGGAGGGGGGTCATTTCATTTCGTTCATTTTTTAAATTCTAATCAATCTAAAAATTGCAATTAATGATCATTGAATATTCTTAGAACATCAAATTTAAATATTTTGATTGATTTATAATTTTTTATATAAGAACACAGACGTAGCTGGTAGCACAACACATAGCTTCTCATTTCCTATCACAGACGGTTACATTTCCGACAAGTTTCCCAGACCAGCAAGATCAACATGCCTTATTTCTAGATCTATTTCTGATCACAATTCCCGATGATTGTATAACGAATGCCCACATCCCATTCGGGAATGCTGATCACGCTGTAATAATGGTAGAAATCGCCCTAAATTCTCGATCCAAAACCGAAGACCCATTGCTCAAAACAACGAGTATTTACAAAAAGGCTGACTGAGAAGCTATGAGGGATCTCATCAGAGATGCCCCATGAAGAAATATCTTTTCACTTCCAGCTGAACAGTGCGAAAATGAGACCACTGAATGGTTCAAAACTGTAATTGAAGCACATGTTCCCTCACGGAAATTCTATAGCAAGCCCCACTCTCCTCAACGGCTTACTTCTACCTGTGCAGCTGCCATTGCTCAAAGGCAGTATGCGTACTGCAGATTCAACCGACATAAGTCCAGTTCAAACAGACAGAAGTATATAGAAGCTAGAAGTAATTGTAAGAGAGAAATAGCTATAGCTAAGACAGAATACACTTAAACCACCAGAAAACGTATCGAAGCACAAAAATTAGGAAACCGTGCTTTTTGGATAATCTACAACAGTGTAGTAAATAATGGGCAGTCAACGATTACCCCACTATCAAACAATCATGAGGTTGTTTGTACTGCAACCGAGAAGGCTAACCTACTTGCCAGTCGGTTTGCCTCAAACTTCACATTGGACCCGGCACACCACCCACTCCCTGACTTTCCTTTGCTGACAGACGCCGCACTAGAAGATTTGAAAATCGTCCCTTCTCAAGTACGTAGTATCATAAAAAACCTAGACACCTCAAAAGCATGTTGACCCGATCTCATTTCGGCTGTGCTATTAAAAAGTGCTCCGCTGAGGTTACTCCAGTTCTTTCCAAACTTTTCAACAAATGCCTTAAAGAATCTTGCTTTCCTGACTGCTAAAAACCGCTTCTGTGGTACCAGTTTTGAAGAATTCTGGTGATAGAACTGGCCCATTAAATTACCGCACCATCAGCCTCCCACTTTTCGCCAAAACATTTGAGTCCTTAATTAATCAAGCCCTAGTCCATCATTTTGCAGATGCTAAACTCCTGACCGAAAAAAATATAGATTTATGCAAGCCCGTTCCACAGCAGATGTAATCTCTGAACGTATATACCGTTCACTAGACAGGGGAGGGTAGAGCGGTAGCCCTCGATATATCTAAGGTTTTTGGCAGGGTATGACACGATGGTCTTCTAAGGAAAATTAGATAATATGGCATCACTGAAAGAATACATAATGTAATTAAACCCTTCTTAAGTAAGAGAAAAATCCAGGTTGTTCTCGACGGTCGTACATCTAAACAATATGATATAAATGTGGGAGTATGTCAGGGGTCTATCCTTGGACCTTTATTATTCCTAGTATTCATAAATGACCTCCCTAATAATATTGTTTCGGAGATGGGTATATTTGCTGATGACACCACTCTCTATAACAGGCACGAGGGGAAAACAAATGAACACATATCTAAGGAAATGGAAGAAACATTAGAGGATGACCTCAAATCTGTAATGGAATGGGGACAAAAATGGATGGTCACATTCCATGCTGCCAAGACTAAGCTTGTTTCCTTCAATAATTACAAGAAACGTCCTCTACCACCAATAGCAATGGCCAAGAACACATTACCCGAAAGTACTTCCTTTAAACTCCTCGGCCTAACGTTTACAGGGAACATGAACTGGAATAGATACATTGAGCGCATTGCCAAGGCTACTGCGAAGAAGGTGGGCTCTCTCTACCGTGCTAGAAAACTACTTACGCCTGAAAGTATCCTGTACCTGTATAAGGCCACCATTCGCCCATATATGGAGTATTGTTGTCACATTTTGGCTGGTGCATCTGCTGCTTGTTCTCACTCCTGGACACGGTTCAAAAGAGAATCGTCAAGGTCCTGAACTGTCATCTAGGCTTCAGCCTCTGTCCAACCGACGAAATGTTGGATCCCTCTGCCTGTTCTACAAGTACTTTGATGGTGAATGCTCTGACGAACTTGTACCCCCTAGACGTGAATACCCCCGAGAAACCTGACAAGCAGCTAAATCCCACCCCTTCACAGTAGAGATCCCTAGGTGCAAGAAAACCTTCTACTCCAATAGTTTTCCCTCCAGAACTGCTAGACTTTGGAACTTCCTTCCGGGATTCTGCTTTCCCAACTGTACTGATATGCAGAAGTTCAAGTGTAATGTGAACAGACATCTTGCTACTCATCTCCCTTCATAATAACCCTGAAAATTATGTTCCCGATAGTAGCCCCCTATTTCAAAGTGGCACCTGTGCCTTATTTGCGGTTAAAATTGAATTTAAAAGAAAAAGAAAAAGTACTTTGTCAAATTACTAAACCTGATTAATAAATGTAATGTTAAGGTTGTCCCGATTGTTTCATAGTTTTTTTTTGTTAAGCATTGATACCTTTTGCAACATTCTGGTTATCATTAAATACTCATAGATGTACGAAGCAAAACGAAAAGTGAACAAGACGAAACGATACGAAAAGTTTCGTTTCATTTTCATACAAGATAATGAAAATAAATTAGTAAATATTTTGAACGAAACGAAACCAAACGAATCCAGACTTGCAAAATTCTCCTATATGTAAGTAAACTTTAAGGCGTCATTGTAAAATGGCAAGCAAAAACGATTCGCAGGCAGTAAATAATTCCATAAAGAGCAGGCAAATTATTAAAAAAAACAAATGTTTTCCTACTTACCACTGGTTATCCTAATCGCGCTTTAAATTAGGTTAAATTCGGAAAAATTCGGTCGACTTCTATGAGCGGAGGTCAAAAAGCTCGGAAAACACAACTGGCTACGCCCTTGAGCGAACGAAACAAATATATTTTGTTTCAAAAACACGCATCAAAATTGGGCTAAATCGATGCCAAAAATAGACATTCATAAACGCTGATTTGGGGAAAGAAAACGATACTGTTCAATAGACAGGAAATAAAGTTGCTCTACTTTATCATAAAGATACTTGACTTGGTTTTATAGACATGTGACTCAGAATGAATGCTTTATACACAATTAATGGTTGAATATGATTAAATGTGTACTCAGTTATGCATTAAGTACTAATTCCTAATTATCATTATCAATTTCTACTGTACATTGAATGAACACCATAAATCTTCGTTCGCCTCACCACAAAAGGTCCATATAAAAATTCAATCAGATCGGCCCAGATAATTTCCAGCAAAACTTCTTGAGTAAATGTGGTATTCTGGTGACTAATCCCTGTTAATTCCTAATTGTGTACCGATTGGATATCAAAATATTCCGCTGCACCTCATCACAAAAAATTATCATACAAAATTTCAGCCAGATTGGTCCAGTAGTTTTGGGGAAAAGTAAAAATGGACAAACTATCTGTCTGTCTCTTCTACTTTTTCCGAAAACTAAGAGAAATATAATATAAACTCTTATGCAGTTCGACAATATTATCACTACACGTTTTGATTGTGTCTTCACATTCCGTTTTCCATGTTGATCATCTGATGTATATTCTAGTGGAAAACAATACGCAAATAATAAAACTATGATTATTTCTAGAGGTACTATAATGGACGTCCATGTCAGGTAGCAACAGCTGTAAATAAGTCGGCAAGTAACCCGTTAATGGCTCGCTATGAGTTCGCATTTCCTACTTTCAGTTCCAACTACTAGCTTCGCTCTACTTAATTATACGTGAATTGTAGTTACAACAAAATATTGCCTCACGACCAGCTGTATTTTGCATGCCTCGCATCAACTACTGACTATTACGTTTTTTTTTTTTTAATCTCGGGTGATTTTTCTTACCAACCAAAGCCTTTTACACCCACCAAAATTTTGACGCTTAATAGCTTTTTTGTGTATTTCTTAAACCGATGACACATATAATATGAATGGAAAAATTTCCCGAAAATGAGAAACAGGATAGGAAACAAATCTACCACCACATTTAAATAATAATATAAAAAACATACGATCGAATACTTTATTTTTTGCGATTATTATCCTCATCTTTCTTAGTTGTTGTTTTATAATGTTTTGGCCAACTTTTCCCCTGGCCTTCATCAGGTGGTAACCGCAATGGGATAGGAACTCCGAATATCCTAACTGCATTCTCAGCAATTACTGCCATCCATAGTTGTTGTCATCTTACCACGTTTTGGCCAAGTAATCCTCTCGCCGGCTTTGGGTAGGTTATTTTCAGACAATTCTCACCTGGAATGATAGAGATTCAACGTCGCGGTTACCACACGACGAAGGCCAGAGGAATAGTTGGCTGAAACGTCGTGAAACCACAACTAAGAAAGATGAGGATAATAGTCCGCAATAAATAAATTAATAAATAATACTCATCTCAATAATGAATTCCAATTGAATAAAATATATACGATTGAATATCTAATAAAAATTAAGTTTTCCTACAATTCAACTACATTTATAATAAATCAACTTCAGTCTATTTCCACCAAATTTCTGTAATAAATATCCAACAGTCTTTGTTTTATTTCTATTCCCAAGAAATAAGCAAACCTGGATACAACGTGCAAAATTGTCAATGATTCTGACACAGTCCTTTCCAGGCAATTTCTTTGTTTTGCCCGTAGTGGCATTCTTCGGTTTAGGAATGGGTTGAGAATCGTTCTGATAGAAATTATATCTGAGATAACGCCACAAATCTGAAGAATTTAAGATCTGCTAAATATGAAGAATATTTAGGATCACACGTCTTATAGATGAAACGATCACCAAAGTGCTTCCTCGTATCATTCAACGGCGACTGTTGGAAATCTATATGTTATCAGATGTTGCATAGCAGAACACTTGAACAGAAATAAATCCGTTTATATTTTTATAAGTACGGTTTTTAGTTTTTATTAGCGGCGGCGGGGATTTTGCCCTGACGTAAAATACGCTTAACTATGATATTTTAATTTGTCCAGATTTCGTATACATTATTAGAGAGTCATGATTTCAAAAGTAAAAAAAAAAAAAATTATATTTGGATGCCATCAGTTAGAATCGAAACCGAAACCTTCAAAGCTGGTGATGTTACTACTGTACCATCGTAACACGCATATGGACTGATTAAAAATTAAAAATTAAAAATAAACTAAGATGAATGTATAAAATCTATAACGATTTTTTAAATTTTGACCCATTAAAAACTATTTTAACAGTCCATAAAAAAGTCCAATCAATTGAGGCCCCTAGTGCAATTCTACGTCTTTTAGTTTCGGAGGAAATAGAGTTTAAAAATATGGAGACAGACAGACATATAGCATTTTATATATTAGGTTAGTGCAAAAATAATATCGTTTTTTGACATGAAGTTGGACGTCAAAAAACGACATTATTTTTGCACCAACCTAATATTAGTTTAGCTGTTATATTAAAAATTTGAGCAGTTATGACCCGGTAAGTATGGAACTCATTCAAGATAACTCCTCTTATTAATGAGACCATCACAAATTTCCCCTATATATCATTGAACGGCGATGAAACAAAGACTGTTGAACAAAAGTCCAGCTGACAATTCATATCTAACTAGCGGTGGGGGGGGGGGAGTTGCCCGGCCTTGCCCGGTCGTAAAATAGGTTTAAATTGATGCAGATTTCGTATTTATTATTACATAGCAATTTTGTATTTAATATTTTATTGTACCTAATATATAGCACTGATTTCAAAAGTTAAAAAATGACTTGGGTGTCATCAGCTAGAATGAAAACCAAAACTTTTAGGGCTACAGCGTTCCTTACCGTTTGAGCTATCGACAAATAAGAAAAAATTAAAGTTAAATCACTTCAAGCTATGAATGAATTTGCGCATGCGCAAAAGTAATAGAAATATGTCGGCAAGTTGAAATGAACATTTTACATTTCAACTTGCCGACATATTTCTGTACGCATTATTCATCCATGCAAATAACGGTTTTACTCGTTATAAGCTATTCATTATGTACTACTTCCTATGAATTTCAGTGTTATGTAACCAGTAGTTTAAGATTTTATCGGTTAAATATTTTCACAGAGTCACACGCATACATCTACTGTTTTATTTACATAGCTATGTTTGCATTGTAAAAACGGATTGTGGATTTTGGAAGGGGTAAGCATCCTTTAAAAAGTTGATTCAAGATTCTACAGTATTTTAACAATGCTTTTCGTCTGTTTCTATTTTAGACACCTCTTATAGTTCATTCGATTTATTCCAGCTATTACTTGCAGCAATTACTCATACTAAATAATATACCATAACACTTTGGTGATCGTCTGATCAGTACGGTGTGTGACACTAAACGACATTAACACCCCAGATCTTCATCTGTGGAGTTATGTCAAATATAATGTCTATCAAAGCAATGTCCAGGTTATTTTGGAACTGAATATAACCGTAATCTTCAAAGTAGGTGCAATGCCAAGACAGAAGAATGACAAAGTTAGAAACACTTTCCATGCCATATCCAAACACGGTTATCATTGAAAGGCGATAAAAGAAAGACTCTTTGATATTCCTTACTGAATACTGTAACTTGGTAATTCAGGCATGGTATAAAGTGTATGTGCACTAAAAATGGTTGTATTGCAGAAATAATTGCGAATTTTATTCAGGATTCAATCGGTAACAATTTTTGGTGTGTAATTCTCTAGAAGACTAAGATATGCGCGTCAATTATTAATTTTCATTTATATATTATTTAATTTGAATTCATTATTGAGATGAGTATTATTTATTAATTTATTTAGTTGCTGTTTCACGACGTTTCGGCCAATTATTCATCTGGTCTTCGTCAGGTGGTAATCGTGACGGGATAGGAACTTCGAATATCCTAACTGCATTTTTAGCAATTACTGCCGTAGTAGTTGTTGTCGTCTCACTACGTTTTGGCCAGGTAAGCCTCTGACCGGCTTTCAGTAAAACTGAAACTGCTATCTTCAGACAATTCTCACCTGGAACCGTAGAGATTCAACGTCTCTATCCACTCCGCCACGGGCCCCGAAGGGAGATCTAGATTGAATTTTTAGTCTTATGAATCTACGTCTATTTACTATCTGATCTTCGATGGTCGGGCCCGTACCCGATGGTATATATATTATTTAATTAGAATTTATTATTGAGATGATTATTATTTATTAATTTATTTATTGCGGACTATTATCCTCATCTTTATTAGTTGTTGTTTCACAACGTTTCGGCCAACTATTCCTCTGACATTCGTCAGGTGGTAATAATTGCTGAGAATGCAGCTAGGAGATTCGGAGTTCCTATCCCATTGCGGTTACTATCTGACAAAGGCTAGTGAAATAGTTAGCCGAAACGTCGTGAAACAACAACCAAGAAAGATGAGGATAATAGTCCGCAATAAATAAATTAATCATTTTCATTTTTTTCATCTGACATTGGAAATTCATTTACAGGAAGATTTTGCAGAGTTAAGCCAAATTGGTTCATTACAGTTTTTACCCCTGTATTCCTCTTACATTACTAGTATAAAAGCCAATTAATCCAACTAATTGTATGCTACATATAAAATCTCCTTCACTATTCAGGTGATTATCACTTTATCTCGACAATATTTTAACGATAAAGCATTCCACTGTCACTCCACTAAAACCTATGCCATGTTCCCATCCTGACATCTGTAACAGAGCCGTTGACGCGTATTTAGCAGCAGCAGCAGTAGCAGCTGTATGACATGTATACAAATGACCTTGCCGTTGCGCGAGCTCACATCACAGTGCTTTAGATCAGAGTACTAAATAATCTTACGTAACGTGGTAATTACATGTTAACACGGACCCACACGTTGCATGGAGAGACAGTTGCAAAGGAACAAAAAAAAAAAAAGAAAGGCATTAGACCCACGTTTTTCTAGTTGAAATAAAAGGCATTTATTCATGGTACTTTCCGAAATAACGCATTTTTTTTTTAAAAGTCTCAGTTTATCATGTAGTTGTCAAAAACTCTGCCGTGTCGAATACGTTCTTTAAAATCTCTCACGTCATCACAAGGCCACACGTCTTATCTCACGCCGACACGCCTTACCGATACTCTAACAACGTGGTGCCTTTGTTGTTTTCCCTCTGATATGTCTGCAGGTCGCCCCACGACACATGGTCGTCCGACCATTTTTTGGTCAAAGTTCGGATTGTATCCTGTCTTAAAAGTTCTTCTTGCACTGACTCGTGCTTCACAGACCTTTAGTCGCCACGTTGTTCTTCGTTGTCACTACACACATAGTTTTCCGTTGCTTGCTGCCCACGTGTGTTCTTTTATATTTCTGCTTTTCTTTTCTTCTGTTGCTTCGTTCTAACGTCAGCTCGCGCGTATCATAAGACTGCTGCCGCAAAATACTCGTCAGCAACTCTGTTACATAGCCTTACCTATTCCGCTACAAGCAGCCTCATTCCTACCATCATATCACTGTATAAATAGAAATATCGGTACGTTATTCATCACAATTTCTTGATGAAACCTGTTCGAGGCGAAATATTTTTATGTTTATTTCTTGTAGATAACTGAATCTAGATCAAAATGAAAACTGTGTAATTTGACCAGAACATATAATTGACAAAGTGACGATGTTAAATTTGAAAAAAATTATGGATTTGTGTTTTACAGTCAATATTAGAAGATACACTTTCATTATAATGCTGCGTTCGTTTGCGCTATAAATTTTGAAAATAGAGACACGTCTATAGATATTTCTGCGAGAACCTCTACTCAGATTCTATGATTGGTCGATTTAAAAATCTACGTTCATGAACGTATATTTTTTAAATCGACCAATTATAGAATCGGAATACAGTTTCTTGCAGAAATATCTATAGAAGTGAAAACTTGCCGCCATTAGACCTGCGTATAACGTTGTAGTGTAATTACTAGGGCAATATGACAAGAGAATATTCTTTAATTGTTTTGAATCTCAACCGAGAACCACCTCACTCTATATAAAAGCATATAAGATATCAACGGATACACACCCGAGAGTGAACACAATGAAAAGAATATGCCGTTGTCACAGCCCTAGTGATTAGTTGAATGAAAACGTAAACTTGTTGATATGTAAGTTTAATTTGATATGCTCGAATGTAAGCGGAATTACATAACTCGTCAGTTCGGCTCAAAAATTGCTTCCCTAATTCTCAAGAGAAAGACAATTTTTGTTATAAAAATAATGCCTTTATTTCTTCTTTATATTCGTTTACAAATGCACAAACAGATCTTTTGTCACGCCCCTCCCTCTCCTTTTCACGTTAGGGTCAATTTTATCGTTCCACTTTGTGAAGTCGTTGGATAAAGTCCATCGTAGAGGAAATAATTCGAATTAAATGTTATTTTTCTAATAAACAAAGAAAATAGCTATGAAGAATAAGCATTGATTTTGTAAGACGAAAACTATCAATGACGCACTTTGAGAATCCGAATAACTTCACTTTATTGTATAAATATTCAACATACAGTTATTTTCATAGTAATAAGAAAAATAGTATTTATAATTTTAAAACGATTTAAATTATGACAATTTTCAATAGGATATATATATATATATATATATATATATATATATATATGTGTGTGTGTGTGTGTGTGTGTGTTTTAAGATATATTTATCCATGAAAGTGTGTTTTGTAAGACTCATCAGCGTGACTGAATCTAGCAAGATTCCAACAAGGCCGCCGAATCTGAAGCTTTAAAACTGAGCCAATCCCTGCTCCTATATTAAATGTATTATCATTGTGTATATGTTATTTATTTGTTTTTTTACTTGCTTTAACTTATAATGAAAAGCACTATCCAAATACTAATTGCTAATAATTTTCACTTATTGTCACTTAATACACTGGTGATTGCATAAACATGAAACACTAGTGTCTGTATATACACAAATAATTGCTTATATTTATGTGTAAGGATATTATCTTCATAAAAAGCACCTTTAAGGAACTAAGGTTGAGCATTCCTTATGTAATTAAGAAAATAGTCCCTAACCTAAGCACTAAATTCAATATTCCAACTCTCTGTCGTTGAATACATTCTGACCGTTTACTTTATATGCACACTGACTTGGCATTTATAAGAATTTAATTCTCGTGTTAACTACGGAGTCAGGTTAACTTGACTGCGTTAGAATCTCTAGCGTGGCAATAATTGTCATTTCCTACACTGCTTCTATAACTGCATAAGCATGAACCACTAGTGTCTATAAGTATGACAATAATTGTTAATATTTTCTTGTACCAATACTCTCTCTCTTTCTGTCTCTCTATATGTATAGATATATATATATGTGTGTTGTGTGTTGTGTGCGTGTGTGTGTGTGTGTGTGTGTGTGTGTGTGTGTGAGAGAGAGTATGTATGCGCATAAACTTTTATACGTTTCCTATGTTTTCGTTTCAGATCGCCATGGATCGATTTTTTCTCAGCTGAGACAACAAGTTGATAAGAAGCTGGAAGCGGGTGACTTTTCCGACATCTTACCGCATGTGGCCAAGCGGAAGACATCAGCGTTGAATATGATTGCCCATGTCTGCTGCAAGATGGGCTGTCTTATTTCTGATATTTGCCCTTGACTCTTAAAAGCACGTCCTCCATCGAACCGCTGGATAAGCTTAACATTCTGTCCATATTTCGAGACCAAACAGCCTTAGTACCCTGTCCTCCGTAATAAATGGCTGATTGCACTCTGAAGTCAACTTGTGTAACCCTGATTCTTTGTAACCCAGAAACGACTCAACACCGACAACCGTTTAAGAACATTAAAATGTCGTATTCATATTGTTTGTTGCTATTTTTGATTCATCGTTTTCATATATATATATATATATATATATATATATATATATATATATATATATATATATATATATATATATATATATATATTCCTTACAGGTATATATAATATTTTTACGTACATAAAAGTTATCCATGGACGCGCGTTTCTTGATAGCTAGCAGTCATCAACATTGCTTAATTTTACGAAGATCAAACGCATAACTACATTGCAGTCTGACGTTTCCGAAATAACGCATTGCATCTTGTTTTAAAAGCTTTACCTGAAAATGAAGCCTTACCTGAAAATGTGTACGTATTTATCGCTTAAATGTTAAGATAAATAAATAAGAACTCGTGATTTCTGAAAAATCTATAATAGTGTAGTAAATAAAGGGCAATCAGTAATTCCCCCACTGAGCAACAACCAAAAGGTTGCATGCAGGGCAATGGAGAAGGCGGAACTGCTTGTCCGGCGATTCGCCTTAGAGCCAACAATCATTTCCCTCTCAAATTTCCCTACGCGGACTGAAGCTATATGAGATGATGTAAAAATCACCCCTTTTCATGTCCGTAATATCATAAAAAAGTTAGACACCTCATAGGCGTGTGGGCCTGATCTTATCCCTGCATTACTAATTAAGAAATGTTCGGCCGAGCTAGCCCCCATACTTTCCAAGCTCTACAATAAATACCTTGCTGAATCTTCCTTCCCTGATAGCTGGAAGATGGCCTCTGTGGTACCAGTGTACAAGAATATTGGTGAAAGAACAAAACCTCTCAATTATCGCCCCATTAGTCTCCTCCCACTCTTCACTAAAATCTTTGAGACCTTAATTAATCAAGCATGTGTTCACCACCTCGCAAAAGCAAATCTCTCTGAGAAACAGTATAGATTCAGGCAATGTTGTTCTACTGCAGATATTTTAACATTCATCTCTGAACGCATTCACCATGTACTGGATAAGGCAGACAAAGATATATCTAAGGCCTTTGACAAGGTCTGGCGTAAACGGCTGCTAATGAAAATTAAATCGTACGGTATAACTGGACGTATACTAAGTATAATTAGATCCTTCTTAGACAATAGAAGCATACAGGTTGTCATTGACGGACGTACACCCATACAGCATAACAGTAATACGGGAGTGCCACAGGGGTCGATCCTTCGACCATTATTATTCCTGATATTCATAAACGCCCTCCCTGATAATATTGTGTCCGAGATGGGTATATTTGCTGATGATACAACACTCTATAATATGCATGAGGAAAGAAGAGATGTACATAAATCTAAGACAATGGTAGAATTGTTAGAAAATGCTCTTGAGACTATAGTGGAATGGGGTCGCAAATGGTTGGTTGGTTGTTTTTGTTTTACGGCATATCAACCCTTTTCGGGTTATTTAATGCCGAATCCAAAGATTTTGAAGAATTTTTTTTTAATAGAATATATTTGTTGTTTTCATGTCGGTTTCTATTCAACCCATAGTTGGGACCCTAACAGGTACTATCACTCCGGGTCAGAGTGGACCTGGGAGCAATGGTAATTAAAGGGTGGCTCCACACTCCCCAAAGCCCACAAGCTGGGGCCTCACCACTGGATATATTTTAAGGTCATATCCAGGACCCCCATTGAGGGACTTTTACCCTCTGTAGGGGGGCAGTCGGCGTATTCTAATGCCCCACCGACAGGGCCGGGGCCGCAAATGGATGGTAACATTTATTGCTAGTAAAACTTAGCTGCTCTCCTTTAACAATTACAAGACGCCTCCCCAGCCCCCTATATCCATGACAAATAGGATCCTACCTGATAATTCTACCTTCATCTCCTCGGCCTAACATTTGCGGGCAATATGAACTGCAACGAATACATAGAGGACTTTGCACAGGCTGCTGCAAAGAAGGTGGGTTCGCTCTATCGCGCTAGAATACTACTCACATCTGAGAATATCCTGTACCTTTACAAGGCCACTGTTTGCCCATGCATGGAGTAGTGTTGCCACATCTGAGCTGGTGCATCTACCACTAGTCTCTCCCTCTTAGATAAAGTCCAAAAAAGAGTTGCCAATCTAATCGGTCTCACTTTATCAACTAAGCTCCAGCCCCTGTCTCATCACCGCTGTAATGTA
This sequence comes from Euprymna scolopes, assembly GCF_053919585.1. Lineage (NCBI taxonomy): Eukaryota > Metazoa > Mollusca > Cephalopoda > Sepiida > Sepiolidae > Euprymna > Euprymna scolopes. The sequence continues at coordinate 74,488,602 of NC_136498.1, forward strand.
GCATCACTGTGCCTGTTTTACAAGTATTTTAATGGAATGTTTTCTGATGAACTTGATTCATATGTGCTCCCTCGATGGCCATATCCCTGACAAACCCGCTTAGCAATAAGATGTCATCCCTCACTGTTGTTGTCCCTAAATTCCAGAAAGCTTTCTATTCTAATAGTTTCTTTTCTCGAACAGCTAGACTTTGGAATTCCCTTCCTGCTGCCTGCTTCCCTGGCTGTACTGATATGCAGAAGTTAAAATGTAACATAAACAAATATCTTTCCTAGACATGAGCCCAAATAGTAGCCCCTTACATCCAAGTGGCAATATACTTTGTAAGGGGTGGACATGAGAAAAAAAGTTAATTTTATTTTTATTTGTTGGTAATAGTAGCATAGCAGCGAGTAAACAGTGTCTTTGATAAGTGAATTTGAATACAAATGAGGGTGTTCACAGAGATAGGATCGCTAAAACAACAGAATTAGCTATTTATCAGAGAGGTGGTAGCACTCTCTATATAGGGATGGCCCGTACACGCCTATATACGCCTACAAAACAAAACTATCCAAATCTCAACTAAAATACACTTATAAGTTTCAAAAAGCACATATTCTTACAGAGAAGCGTCTTACGAATCCAGCGAGTGTCAGAACGTCGGTTAAAATGTCAAAAGAGAGCAAAAAAAAAAAAGGGTACAAAAATGGCCAAGTGTTCTTCTTTGTTCTTCCTTCTTTCTTCTTCTTCTTTCTTCTTTCTTTTGAGACGATGTATCTCGGTGTACTAACGGTCTCTGACAACAGTTCAAGCATCAATCGACTGCTCTTTACACGGAGAAGTGCAGTGACCCATCGCTTTTTAGCTAACTCCATAATTAAATAAGATTACGTGTAATAACAAGTTTTAAACACTATATACCCAATGTAGACAGACCACTTCGAACACGGAACTTCTCTCAAAAGGGACAGCTCCAAATAATACACCGGATGCTCACAGACGTTCCAGTTTGCCAGTGGCCTATATTTCTTGGACGCTGAATATTTGAGGTGAACGTTAAGGTTCTTTCTTTAAACAGTAACCCACCAGCGTTAATGAAACCACGAAATATTTATCTCAGTTGATCAAAATTGTTATAAGAGTAACCTATCAGCAAGTACGACGTCAAAAAACAATGTTATAAAAACAAATAATTCTTCAGATTTTGGACTGTAAAATATGTACAAAATGTCAATGCTGTGACCAGGATTCGAACCTAGGTTAGCACGGCCACAACGTGGGGTCCTAACCTCTAGACGATCACGGCTAACACTGACGTCTGTCGCTCTTGGCAGAAAGACACATGACTACTGTCAAACTATTGGAAAATAAGGAGGAAACTTGAAATTCTCACGCATGCGCAAAAATACACTATAGCAACCATTGTTAAATGCAGCTGAATCTCTTCGCTCGCTAAGAAAAGTAGATCAGACCAGTTCTTCTAAGAACTCACCAAACGCCAAGGGAAATAAGTTAAATTAACCGCAAAAGAAACTGCAAGAAAGTCATCTTCTAAGAACTCACTGGAAGCTGACCAAAAAGAATCAAAATCCAAGCCCTAGCCACAAAAATAACTAGATATTGTGGCTACTACTAAATAAAAACAAGTAAGTTTTCTAAAATAAACTACAATAAATTAACCAAGTAACCTCACACTGTCACTGATTAGGACTTCATATAAAGATAACAACTGCACTATTGGTGTATATACCGTTCCACACTTTAACTATTGGTGACGGGGCAGTATCTCAAGTCTACGTGAGTTGTCTTGCTATAAGATAAGTGATATTATAGTAAGATACACATACGTGTTATGTGTTTACATTTAATAAAAAATGCCAAAGTCAGCACGTAGTAAAAAAGCTCAGAGAAATATAGACTATGAAAAAAACAAAGTCAAGGTATTATCTGAGCAAAAAGAATACTATCAGAAAAATGCTGAAATAATAAAAATTAAGTATCATGCAAATCCTGAGGCAAAGAAGGCTGCCTAACGTGCTGACTCAAAAGCACGGTATAACAGGGATCCCGAGGGGAAAAACTGCCTCACGTGCTCTTTATAACAAAGAACCAGAAAAAAAGAAGGCTGCCTCACGTGCTGACTCAAAAGCACGGTATAACAGGGATTCTGAGGAGATAAAAGCTTCCTCACGTGCTCTTTATAACAAAGAACCAGAAAAAAAGAAGGCTGCATCACGTGCTCTTTATAACAAAGAACCAGAAAAAAAGAAGGCTGTCTCACGTGCTGACTCAAAAGCACGGTATAACAGGGATTCCGAGGGGAAAAAGCTGCCTCACGTGCTCTTTATAACAAAGAACCAGAAAAAAAGAAGGCTGCCTCACGTGCTGACTCAAAAGCACGGTATAACAGGGATCCCAAGGAGGAAAAAGCTGCCTCATGCACAAACTATTTAAATATATAAATATCAAAAACTGCCAAATCTTTGCCAAAACGCCAAAGAATGAACCAAGAAAAATTTAATAGTAAAGGTATGAACATTTTAGAACTTTATAATACTCTAATTGTTTTATCAGAGAGGCGGTAGCACTCTCTATGTAATATAGAACCGATGGAGGACTAAGAGGCAACTCCTAAGGCTCAAAACCCAAAGACCTAAAACCCAGCAGGAAGCGACCTTCTACTAATGGAGCCTCCTAAAAAAGACAATACTATCATGAATGTAAGTTTAAAAATAAGACTGTAAGTAAAAATACTAATTAACAAGAATAAAAAAGCATTGGAAATGCAAAAGGATATAGGGATGGTATGCCAAAAAGTATACAAACAAGATAGCTATGAATGGCTAGGCACATGGAAATAGAATTGCATCCAAAGTATAGCCCTATAGCTTTTTACAACCGTAATGATGGCACGGAATGAAGATTGGAGAAAAGCTATAGGGCTATACTTTGGATGCAATTCTATTTCCATGTGCCTAGCCATTCATAGCTATCTTGTTTGTATACTTTTTGGCATACCATCCCTATATCCTTTTGCATTTCCAATGCTTTTTTATTCTTGTATACATAAGCAATGCCTTAAAGAGCTGTTATTCAGGGGAGATAATCCTCAACAAGGAAGATAACTTAGTATATAATTCTCTACAGTGTGTATTGTAGTTAATAACCATTGTGCCTTTTACATTTACTGTAGCGATATTACCGTATAGTCGACGATAGCCAGAGCGTTAAGGCTCAAGAATTTAATTCGACTCTCGCCCAATGATGCTGCTGCTGCTGTTGTTGCTGCTGCTGCTGCTGATGATGATGATGATGAATTGCGGTCAGAGTTAGGCAGAAGATTTCTTTTGGGCGTGAAGAGAAATATAACTACCCCCCCCCGTAAAAAGGGCTCTTTGTATTGGGTTAAAAATAAAAAAAATTATATTCTAGAAAGATTTCTCCTTTAATGACGTAGGGCAGATATGATGATTATGATGCCCGTCTTAGTAGTTGTTAAGTCGTTCATGCAGCCATCTCGAATTAGAATCGCATGCCTATCGACCATCAACAAAGTACTCAAAGTACAACGGCACCTTTTGTAAAGGTTCACATGTTTATTGACATTTAGGGAAACAAAACTAGCGAGTGGTGATTATTTAAATACCCCAACTCATCCAATACAACGGTCCCGGGAAAGAGGTTTCGACTGTCACAACACTGACCACCGAGGCACACCTCGACCTCAGGCAAGATTCAGGAGAAATAGAGTGAGTGAAGCTAGAAACTGGAGCGACCTCATTACACTTTTGGCTTTGATGTCATTTTCCACGATTCGATCGCCCACAGGGAAAGATTAGACGGAAGACCGCCTAATTGTAGTATAATAAAATTGTAGCATCGATATTCCTCATAGTAGGTCGGTATAAGAAAAGAAAGGACAATTATACAGAAATGTCATTATAATCACCCACATTGCACAGTTCGAATAGTCTAACTGATTATAATATAAATTTTGCTCATTGATTGCATTACCTGCACGTGTTGATTGGAGCTACATAAAGACCCAGCTGTCAGAACAAATAACCTATGCTCATATAAAGCAAACCACAACAAAGCAAGTAGATTACAAAATGTACAAGAGATGCGATATCAGCTACCTAAACTTTAGCTTTCATTCGGCCACGACCTGATGTTTATAATATAAATCTCACCTGCTTGTTTAAATGTATGTATTTATGTATGTATCTCTGTATGTCTCGCAAAAACATTCGACAGAGGCGACGGATTTTCGCGAGATCGGTATCGTTTTGAAGCTCGATTCGTCGGACGACAAATATCGAAAAATTGGCTAAAAACATTAATTTCTTCACCCTCAACTGGGCACTATTCCTACAAGGAGGGGTTGCTTTTATTTGCAGATATTTTCGAAAGTCATCCCCTATTTTTGATTGACTAGCCTTGATTTAAACCTTCGCACCTTCCGATGAGTGCGACGGCAAAGACGTCACTTTTTTTCATGTTTTTTCCTCCCTAGCGGTACGGGTTCGAGCCTTCTTGCCTACTACATTTTTTTTGTTCAACACACACCTCCAAACACCCGGGCAACGCCGAGCACCCAGGCTAGTTAATATATCAAAGGTAGAAGCAAGATATATATACTTTAACTTGCACACACCAACAATATTGTAATTCAAAAAGAACTTAATATTGACATTTTTAGGACAATTAAATGCATTCATAGTGTTATACGGTTGCTGCAGGCGATCGTCAAATGTGTTTTGCAGACTATATAATTTCTAAAAAAAATGTAATTGTCTCGATATATACACTTGGTAGCAAAATAATAATAATAAGCTCGTTATAAAATATTTTGTTTGTTCAAAATAACTTTTCTAGTTTCAAAATGACAGTTTTGACATTACAGATGGCGCGAGGGGCGGGGTTGATGTGTTATTGTAGTGGAGAAAAAGTGTGTCGCTTAGCTTGCCGTCATGGGCGCTCTCTCCCTCTTTCCCTCTCTCCCTCTTTCCCTCTCTCCTTCTTTCCCTCTCTCCCTCTTTCCCGCTCTCCCTCTTTCCCGCTCTCCCTCTTTCCCTCTCTCTTTCTCTTTCCCTCTCTCCCTCTTTCCCTCTCTCCCTCTTTCCCGCTCTCCCTCTTTTCCGCTCTCCCTCTTTTCCTCTCTCCCTCTTTCCCTCTTTCCCTCTCTCCCTCTTTCCCGCTCTCCCTATTTCCCTCTTTCCCTCTCTCCCTCTTTCCCTCTCTCCCTCTTTCCCGCTGTCTATTTTATTGGCACAGATGACGTCCACATTCCAACATGCATTGTCTTGAAAATGTCGTTTAATCTTACTGGCCTAATATCCGGGGATTCTACGTCGCCCATTTTGACCTTTTTGATGTCATGCAGGCTGCTCACCGACTTTTCTGTTCACGTCATTCCCGGGCAACTGGATTGTCAAACAATATTTTTTTTTACGTCTTTTGACTATACGTTTAAGTTTGCTGTATTATCATTAAATTTTCCTTCATAAAAGGGGAGGGGGGTGTTTATGCTTGCTTCCCACTTGTGAATTTTCTCGAGAGGAGTAACTGAGTATTTTATTGAATGAGGCGAATATGATTAAAAGAAGATCGGAGGTTATATCGACCGAAACAGTAAATCCAGAAACGAGTAACTATAATAAACATATTTCTGAATTTTTGAGATGACGATTATTTGAATTCAGCGTCATTTTCACAACATTTCGGCTGATGTAACCTTTGACCTTCTTCAGGTGTATGTCAGGAATGTTTCTGTCGAAACCGGAAATTTGGACGCCGTTAAGAACGGAACCCTTTATTTACTTGTTTACTTCACGGGGGAACTGAACTTTTGAACTCCTCTACAAAATAGCGTAGTGGTTAGAGTACCTGAAAAAAAAGCAATTGTAAAACTGATATTCTCCTGCAAGTCGAAGGTTAAATTCTCAGTGTGGGCGACCGAAAAATGCAATTGCGAATTACTTAAGGCGTCTATCCAATCATGGCTGACGGAACAAGAACATGCTACCCCTGTGATGTAAATAAAGAGCCCCGTTCGAACTTCCGTCCAAATTCTTGAGTTTTAGAGAAACTTTCCCAAGTTCGACAAGATACACCCGAAGAAGATCGGAGGTTACAGCGACCGAAACTTTGTGAAAATGACGTCCAAGATGAGAATAGTAGTCCGATGAATCCAAATAATACGAATAATTAACTTGTTACTGCGGCTCTATACCTAATTGAATCAAAGTTTCGTTTGTAAAGCCGGTTTTAAAGAACTGACTAGAAATGCCGGAATGAATTAACTATCCGAAAACTGATTCAAAGCTCAGGCCACAGCTTTCCCCTGTTGATAATGACAACTTCGATATGAAAACTACTTTTTTTTTTACACAGGCATCACCACATTATCAAGGCCAAGAGTCCACTCGAGGATAGGGGTTAAAGAGTGTACAGTAGAAATTGGACAATATAGTAATCAATTCGGTAAATTTGTTAACTTATATGGAACGGCTCATCAAGAACTTGTTTACGTTAGACTTGAAGACAACCATATTGTAGTCAGCCGGAAAGCGGGAAAACGGAAGACAATTCCACAGGTGTGCAAACAACATTTTGTATTTTTCCTAAAAATATTTTAATGTGAAAGGTTAAAATTCAGATAACTAAACTACTATTCGATGAAAGGTGAGTGCCTGTTTACTACTTTTTGAACTAAAAAAGAACATGCGATTTGGTAGGAATGATCCATTCCTCATATGCAAATGCCATTTTTATGATATCGCCATCTCTTATGTATACGCCATCAAGAAAATATTCATATATGCAGAGAAATTTTTAAAAGGATTTTACCTATATGTATTAGATTTCAACACGAATTGTTCGTCATTTTAGTGGATAATTCATATACACGCATATACATATATATGTACATACGCATATATGCATATATACATATACTATACATTATAAATATACATATACATATACTATATATTATAAATAACATATTAAAAAAAACATTTTTATTTATAAAAAAAGGAGAATTGTATGCGTTTATGCCAAAAGAGAGTAATTGGCTAGACGGAGGAGAAAGATGCGGTTGAGAAGATGAACGGGGTAAGTACACACACACACACACACACACACACACACACACACACACACACACACACATATATATATATATATACATATGCATCTACACATGCATACACACATACATGCATATATACAAATAATATATTCTAAAATGCATCTATTACTCGTAATATCTATCTATAGAAAGGAGACTTATAATTGTATGTGTGTATGTATAAAAAAAGGAATGGGCAGTGCGGAGGAGGAAGATGCGGTTTAGAAGATGGAGGAATGAAACGGTGGAGAGAAAAGATAAAGATAAAGAGACGGATAGAGAGCGATAAAGAGGTGGAAGTTTTAATAGAACTATGCTACACTTTTAACCCAGATAACGCCGTGTAATCCTACTAATAGCAGATAAAGAGTAAAGGGGGAGCTACACGTCATTTACACACACATGATTGACACTAAAAAAAGTAGCGTTTCCATATAGACGAATGAAAAGATAGCCAAGAGTAGGGGCCAGCTTTTTCTTGACTTTTTGATTAGAACCAAAGGTTAGTATCTGTTCTGATTACTGGTGAGAGAATTACAATATTTTTCTGATTCCGATACAATTACAGATTTCGTTCTAAATTCCCAATTCCGATACAATTACCGATTTCGAATCCAATTCTTTATACACCGCTAAGTATTTAACTATACAGTTGTTATCTTCCCCATTACCGTAAAAACTCATGTCAAAAATGTAGATATTTTCTCAAGTGTAAAAAAAAAACACACTTGTACGTGATGATCTGTAGATTTTAGTTTAACTTTAAAATCAATAAACATTTATTTTATCATCATTACCAGCAGTGGAAGATTTTGCTTTAAACTAATTCAAATAAAAAAAAAAGACAATTAAAAGAATTGTTTTTGGCACCAGAAAATAGGCACAAATTTGTCCATTCCGATAGCGACTCTGATAGCGATTCCGATACCGACTCTGATACCGATTCTGATACTAGTAAAAGTTCTGATTTTTCCGATTCTTGATTCCGATTAATCATCCAAAGACTACATTTTTATCTTTTCTGTCCTCTGTCAGTGAACGAGTAAGCCTTCTAGATTGAGCTAATTCTTATTTTTTGTCCTAATATAGTGCCCCTTCTGGGGAAACTGCACGCCCTCCACAGGCAAAACCGTCGTTGTGCTTAAATCTTCTCCCTTGGTAAGGCAAGTAAACAGGGACTAATTGCTGTAATTTAAACGATGGCAGGAATGTTTTATGAAAATAACCTCAGACAAGGAGTGAAAAGATCTAAAATACCACTCCAAGGTAAAAAAAACTAGATAATCATAAGTATTAGATGGGTTGATTCCAATCCAGAAACGGCCCTGTCGGTGGGGCATTAGAATACGTCGACTGCCCCCCTGTAGAGGGTAAAAGTCCCTCAATGGGGGTCCTGGATATGACCTTAAAATATATCCAGTGGTGAGGCCTCAGCTTGTGGACTTTGGGGAGTGTGGAGCCACCCTTTAATTACCATTGCTCCCAGGTCCACTCTGACCCGGAGTGGTAGTACCTGTTAGGGTCCCAACTATGGGTTGAATAGAAACCGAGGTAAAAACAACAAATATATTCTATTAAAAAAAGTTTTCTTCAAAATCTTTGGATTCGGCATTAAATAACCCGAAAAGGGTTGATATGCCGTAAAACAAAAACAACCAACCAACCAACCAACCAATCCAGAAACATCACTCATGGAATGTGAGGACTAAAGGACAAGGTAAGTGAAGTAAGAGTTGACAACAAGTCCTTTTCAGTAGATGTAGCTATCGTTATATTCTGAAATATGCGGATTAATTTTACCTTTGACACCTAGAGGAGCAAGACTCAGCACTTGCAGAAAAAAAGTAGAATGTTAAGCTGATAAAATACAAAATATGTCTGTGGCACATGAATTCATATGACCTTAACTTTCACTCCATGGATTTGTAATTCCGATCCTGACAAGCCATACAGAGAGAGAGAGAGAGAGAGAGAGAGAGAGAGAGAGAGAGAGAGAGAGAGAGAGAGAGAGAGAGAGAGGGGGGGTCAGAATATGACGAATCCTGATGTTTACTCCTTCTGTTAACCAAGTAGTTCTGACATTGTAACGCTTTCACCACTTATACCACGATGAGGAAGAGTTGGGCAGTAGTGGGTGCTGTTGATGTCAAATGTTTGCTAAGAATTTACAAAAACATATAAATTAAAATGACTTTTTATAATTAAACTTTAACTTAGAGCAATATATAGTGTTACATGTTGGATTTAGAAATATCAAAGTTAAATATTTAGCAGGCACGTCAAGCCGATGTACTGCATGTAGCCGTTTACAGACATACTTATGAATTGCATAAAATACTTTTATTTTATCATTAGCAGGGAGACCCGACGTCATCTGGGATTGAATGAAGATCAACAAATGTTTCATGCTCCCATACTTATCGAAATCGATGAAATCTATTTAAAAAAATCAAATCGATTGATTGCCTGCTCTGGTTAGAACACCCCCTGCAGTGTACCAGGAATCAGTTTTACATTTTCGATTATCGATTTTCGATACTTATCAGACGCATTCCGATACAAAACCTACGTAAAAATACTCCCAGACGCATAAAGCACTTCTGTGTGAAATTTCAAAAAAGTCGGCTCACCGGTTTCCGAGTCCATGAGGATTCTCTCTCTCTCTCTCTCTCTCTCTCTCTCACACACACACATAATTCTTTTTATATAATACTAGCTTTGCTCGGGCCCTATGTACTGTTCATAACTTTATATGTATATATATATATATATATATATATATATATATATATATATATATATATATGTGTGTGTGTGTGTGTGTGTGTGTGTGCATATATATATATATATATATATATATATATATATATATATATATATATGTAATCCTCGCCAGCGAAAGTCTTTGTTATTGTTATTCTATTATTCTATTATTATTATTATTATTATTATTATTATTATTATTATTATTATTATTATTATTATTATTTAATTTCGCGCGAGGACTAATATATATATATATATATATATATATATATATATATATATATATATATATATATATATATATATATTAGTCCTCGCGCGAAAGAGCAGGACACAAAATGTTTTAAATATATGTATGTATATATATATATGAAGTTTGATTCATGTACAGGTAACCTACATCAAATGTTTCAAGTGTTTAGACCCAAAATTGACGGAGGAGTTTGGTAGATTCTACAAAGGTCAACTCTTTCAACTTTGACCTCTTGGCAGCCAAATTTTCGCCCCAAAACTAGATAAAAAGCTTGCTGCATGTCTGAATACACTTTATGTAAAATTTAAAATGTTTATACCCAAAATTAGCTTAACCGCAAAGGTCAACTCTTTTAACTCTGACTCCTTGGCTACCAAATTTTAGGCCAAAAAAACAATTGCCCTATGTCTGAATACATTTTATGTAAAATTTCAAATGTTTAGACTAAAAATTGACTGCAGAGGTCAAATTTTTTTGGGGACTTAAACTCCAATTTTGACCCCCTTTAACATTTATTGTTTTGGGCTCAAATCAAATTTAAATGCTTGATCCATGTCCAAGTAAGCTACATCTTTAATTTCAAGTGATTAGACCCAAAATTAGCGGAGGAGTTTGGTAGAGTTTTCAAAGGTCAAATCGTTGAACTTTTACCCCTTGACAGCCAAATTAATGGATTAAAACGATTTTCCCAAATCTCAATACCTCTTACGTCACTTTAGACTGAAAGTTGACAGTGTAGTTTGGCAAGGAAATGTACACACACAGACACACACAAACAATTTCACTTTTCTAGATATATAAATTAGATAGATAGATAAATCGATTTAACAGCCGAAATTGCAGTGTCTAAAGTTTAAACGTCATAACTGTGCAATGGAAAACAATGTACTTTTCTTTATTCAGAATGTTTAAGATTTTATCGAGGACATGGGAATGCATCCCTGACGTAGGTGTGATCAAAATTTCATGTTTTTCTAACCGGAATGAACTAAAATTTCAGAAAACTGAATAAAAATATAAGATTGTTTGTTCTGTCAACCGTTCTACGCTTACACTGTATTTAAACGATCCGCAAAACTTGACTGTTGATGCAATTTAAGTAAGGAATTGAGGTAAGTGGTTGATCGATAATTTTTTCTTTGACTTGGTCCGAGAAAGCGTTGTGTTAGTTTATAAGTAAGATTTTCCGTAATGCAGCACCCAACATTTTCTTCTTCTTCTTCTTCTTCTTCTTCTTCTTCTTCTTATTATTATTATTATCATTATTATTATTATTATTATTATTATTATTATTATTGAAATCAGTTCGGGCAAAACGTGAAGGCACTAAGAGAAACGAAAGATAATTATCACAAAGACAGAAGATGCTTATTGGTTTTACTTTGTTAACAAGCAAGTTCAATGGAGTTTTTGTCTTTAGAATGTACTTATTATTATTATTATTATTATTATTATTATTATTATTATTATTATTATTATTATTATTATTATATGTAAATGTTTTCTGTAAAGATAGTTTAAAGGGGAAAACTCTAAAGAAGAATCACAAACAAATTATTACAGAAAAACATTTATATTGGCTTCCCTCTACGGGGGATTCCGTGGGAGGTCTTAAGGTTTCGAAAATTGAATGTTTCAAGTTCGACCCCGCTAGATTTTCACAACATCGAAGGGCATATTTGATATAATTCCCAAAACATACTTTTGCTATCATAGATTCCTAATTATATATTTTCAAATCTCTTGTTGATAGACGCGATTCCGTGCGGATAATTATGCCGTGTTTGTTGAATATTCGCTCGCTGACAAATGATGGCCTATGACTCTCAAGAGATCCAATTAAACATCAATAGCATCTGGCAATATTTCTGAGAGGTGGAACTCATACTTGCATTATTTAACTTTTCGGCTTTTTGTACTTAGTTGTTCAACCACTTCCGGAAAAACTTGAGGGCACATTTATTTAATTAATCACTAGATGGCCAAAAATTTTGGAATACATAATGAAGTCAATCTACACTAACAAATAAAATAACTGGCTTGTATTATTTGGATTATTCGCATTACTTGTCTCATTATTTACACAACGCTTCGACCGATGTAACCTCCGACCTTCTTCAAGTGTATTTTGTCGACATCGGAAATCTTTCTGTTGAACACGGGAATCTGTACGGCATTTCGAGCGAAACTCTTTATTTGATCCATAGGAGTAGCTTGCTCTCGTTACGTCGGCCATGACCTTATAAAAGTTCTAAGCATTCTTTATTATCGCCCGCACTAGGGATTGAACCTTCAACCTCCAGAAAAATGTCATTTAGAACTGATTTTTTGTTTAGTAAGGACTGTGGCGAAACGGATACAGTATAAGTTACATTCAGTTTTCATCTAAAGAATTTCAAATTCAGAATAGCGGATACTGAATATTGGGTTGAGAGTACCAGAAATAGCATTCTGCGGAAATAGATAAAATCTATTTCACACAAATATTGTCTGAAAAAAAAAACAAAACTTATCTGATTGACACGGAAACATAAATGACCGTATAAAATATCTCGTAAATTTATCCAGTTACACCTCCGAAGTCAGCTGTAGACAAAATACGCCATCTCTAAAAAAAACGCTATACGGGTGGAGAACTTTGACAGTGAAAGTTAAATTCCTGAATGGACATTTAAAGTGGCTGCCTTGCTGTTGAAAAATGTTATATAAACCAGCACAAAACTTTTAAATTCCTCAGCGTAACGTTCACAGGGAACATGAGTTGGAACAGATATATTGAGAGCATTGCGAGGGCGGCTGCGAGGAAGGTGGACTCTCTCTACTATGCTAGAAAGTTACTTACGCCTGAAAGTATCCTGTACCTGTATAAGATCACCACTCGCCCATGTATGAAGTATTGTTGTCACATTTGGGCTGGTGCATCTGCTATTAGTCTCTCACTCCTAGACAGGGCCCAAAAGAGAGTCGCCAATCGGATAGGTCCTGAACTGTCATCTAAGCGTCAACCTCTATCCCATCGACGAAAGGTTGCATCCCCCTGCCTGTTCTACAAGTATTTGAATGGTGATTACTTAGACGAACTACAAGCACTTGTACCCCTTCGACATAAATACCCCCGACAAACCCGACAAGCAGCTAAATCCCACCCCTACACAGTAGAGATCCCTAGGTGCAAGAAAGCCTTCTACTCCAATAATTTCTGCCCCAGAACTGCTAGACTTTGAAACTCCCTTCCGGGATTCTGCTTTTCCAACTGTACTGACATGCAAAAGTTCAAGTGTAATGTGAACAAACATCTTGCTACTCATCTCCCTTCATAATATCCCTGCAAATTATGTTCTCGGTAGTAGCCCTCTACTTTAAAGTGGCACTGTGTCTTGTTTGGGGTGAAAATTGAATTTAAAAAGAAAAAGAAAAAGTACTTTGTCAAATTACTCAACCTGATTAATAAATGCAATTTTTAGGTTACCCTTATTATAACTTTTCATTTTTCATATTTTTTTGTTAAGCATTGATACCTTTTGCCACATTCTGGTTATAATTAAATACTCATAGATGTACGAGGAGTGAACAAGACGAAACGATACGAAGAGTTTCGTTTCGTTTTCATACAAGATATTGAAAATAAATTAGTAAACATTTTAAACGCAACGTGCCTTTTTTGGGGTGAAAATGGAAGAATAATAAAAACAAACAAACAAACAAACAAACAAACAAACAAATAAAAACAAATTGTAATCGAAGGCTCGCGAGTTCAGGAGATCAACCCCCGTCAATTTCTATATTTTTTTTATCCACCGTCTCTCTCTTTTTCACCACACTCTTTCATCACACCCGAGAAATAACGATGTATCTTTGTATTTAAATATATCCATGCTTATCGTAATTCTTTTAACCAAGAAGTAATGCAACGCAGGTTCTTTTTTAAATTTTGAGAAAAAACAAAAACAAAAACCAGCGAACACGTTCACAACTTATGTAAGTGGTTAATCGATAATTTTTCTTTGACTTGGTCCGAGAAAGCGTTGTCTTGATTTATATGTAAGAATTTCGTAATGATATTTTATCCGATATTTTATTTTTGTAGAAAATTGGTCCAAGCAAAGCGTGAAGCCACTAGATATAAGGCACTAACAGAAAATTTTTATTCACCTTATGTTGTTAACAAGTAAGTTCGAATAAATGTTCGCATTCAATAATGATAATGTAGAGCACAACGACAAAAACATGAAAATGACATTAAACTAAAAACACATATGCAAACAGTATGCACTCGAATAACAGTTTTGAAATACAGTTTATCAGGAATAAATTTCTGATTTATTTACTTCAATCACGTAGACATATAAGTTCTGGTAAGATCAACGAAGTTAAACGATTTTTAGCTTGGTCAGTACTTGGATGAATGACTATTTGAGAATATCACTTGCTGTGTGCAAAACAGTGCCATGTTTTAATATATATATACTTTAATGAATGTGAATTATGGTAGATGGTGGACTAATCTTCCGGAGTTGTGAGGGCGCTGCATTATTTTACGAAGCGTGTCGTGGGCCAGAATAGCCTGGCGGTGCTCACCTCTCTCCAGGCTGCAGAGCACACATAGAACATGGTTTTACTAAATGGTCACCCAGTTTAGTATTGATCGGGTTAAACTTCGCTGGTGCACGAGCATATTCATACTTAATGAGGAAAATCATTTATTTCAAATACCTCAGTGATGAAGTAATGGAAATGGCTAACTAGTCTTTTTAGTGATCCCTGAAGTTTTAAAAAGGGGCATGAATGTATAACGTAGTCGTTACATGGCAATACTCGGGACCCACACGTTGTATGCAGACAATCGCAAAGAAACAAAGACAAGGAAAGAATTCGACTCACTCTTATTTTCATTGAAACAAAATACATTTATTTACAGGTACTTTCCAGAATAACGCCTTGTCTCTTGAGCAAAAGTCTTCTCGTACTTCAATGCTTAACAAGATGCCCTATCATTGTTTGACCATGTTTAGGACTCTTTTTTTCTATCGTTCTCAGTCCACGTGTATAACAGGTCTATCTCTGTACTTCACCGGGTCACGCTTTTCATGTTTTATAATCTTTTTATTTCAGTGTTTCTTGCCGTGACATCACCTCGCACACGGCTCAGTCATTTGCATACAGCTGATGCGGCTACTATACGTGCGTTCGACCTATGTTACAAATGTACAATGTGTGTTTCTGAGATATATTTAAAAACACATTCTCATCTATCTATCTATCTATCTATCTATCTATCTATCTATACGTGTGTGTATTATAGATATGAGATAAATAAATTTAAAAATGTATCATTTACGTGCTCTCCAATAATTGAACATAAAATTATGTACGATCGTTTCAGGGATGATATGGGTTTTTATTTACATCATCTTCAGCTTTTGGTCAAGATCAAAGTGTAGTATCTGTTCTTCAGATGCTGCACTTCATTTTCTTGTTCTCTTTCGGTGGAGGAGAAATCCTTCACGACTGAGACAATTTTTATTTTTGTACCTTTTCTCCACGTTAAAAAACGACCCTGGTGGCTAACTCTGTCCCGTGGGGAGGCATAGTAAATAGGTACATCATCTTCAGCACAAGGAATTAACACTAAGTTAAAACTTGAATGTCTATTGTCTATTGTGAAGATATTAAGCAGTCATACAGAAAATCCAGTGGTACACTCGGGTAATTATAACTTTATTAGAACAAGTTACAAACCTATAATATCCAACATAAGAGCAAAAATAAGGGGGGAAAAAACTCTTCATGTTACAGGCATCCATAAAAGAAACGTACATTACAATAGCAGTTTAATAATTACTGATTTTTTTTTTCAGGAGAAAACTTCGAAATATGAGAACCAATAGTTAAAGAATTAATTAATAGGTACATTCACTATTAACTAATACATATGGCAAGGAAACTACATAAAAAAGTTTGTGTTTTATTCCCAAAAGAATAACTGCAGAGATTTACATGACTATCGGATCGAACTGCCGGATACTTTGTATGTACCTTCGTTATGATAAGGTGCAGCGAACTTAGTCTTATGGTAGCCGTTTGATCAAACAGCCAGGGATTAATAGGAATTATCATTTAATGCAAAACATGGGCAAAAATTAAACCATATTCAACCATCAATTCGACATATCTAGAAACTCTAGGACACACATGATATTATAAGGTAATATAATATTTATTGTATATATTTTCGGTATTTACTTCAACAGTACTCAATAGCGAGTACACCTTAGTAGTAGTAAGACTAGTAGTAGTAGTAGTAATAAAGTAGTAGTATGAAAATATATCTATGCCAATTAATCTACATAGATGCGTCCAGGTTTCATCAGGCTAAATATGCGAACTTATTGCACACATATTTATTTTCAACCTCGATACGGGTAAAATTAATTCCATGAACAGAACTGTTTTGCATCACGTTTATGTCTTACTACTATCAGGGTGTAAGGTGATTTTTGGTCGTAGAATACGCTTTCATATCATATTTTTATTTATGGAGATTTTGTATTTATTATTATAGAGCCTATTCTCCATTGATTATTATATTGTACCTAATATATAGCAGTGATTTCAAAAGTAAAAAAATATGTATATGACTAGGGTGTCATCAGCTTGAATCGAAAGCGAAATCCAAACATATAGAGCTTCATCCTTAATGATTACCGTTTGAGCTATCGTCAGTTGGATATGATATAGCTAAAAATAAACTAACGTTAGCATATATAATATATATATGCGCATGCGTACAAGGAAACTAAGTCGACTTAGCCTGTCAAGTTCAAATTTCTTTAAATTTTCAGCCTTTAGCAGCTATTGTTACCGGCTAAAGACCCATAACAAAACGTGTCACAAAAATGCAACCATTTGATTCATGTCGGACAGCTATGCACCTCGCATCTCAGAGGAGATGCAGTTTGAAAAAAAAAATGAAAATAAACAGACAGACAGGCTGAGTTTTATATGTCAGATTATGAAGATTACAATTAAGATGAAATGGTATGAAAATTTATATGAAATCCTTATGCCAGTTTTCATTAAAATTACAAAATTGATAAAAAATTAAGGCTTACGCTTCAGGGTCTTAAGAACGAACTAAAATTCACGAAACATTGCTCAATTTGTGTCTCATGACGATAGATAGAAAATTAAAATAGTTGAATTTCCCAATGGGAAATTGAGTCCATATTATGCCCCTAAAATCACTTTGAAATACTCCAAAGAAAATTTGTTATATAGTTATTATTATTTGTATTAGACGATACCACTTGTGCGCGTATGTTACGTGAGTTCTTATCAGTAAAGATATGAGTCTTAGTGAGAGTTCTTGTCTTATTACATATGATGTTGTATCTTAGAGAGAGAGAGAGATGTTGTTGTAAGAGAGATTGTTCGTTTATAACTATTCCTATATTTTAAATGTTCATTACTTAGACGTGTAGATATGAAGAAAGCTCTTAGAATGATGAGATAGTGTTCAGACAGTATTAGTGTAGATATGATGTAGATTCACATTGTGGATATGAGATGTCGAGACGTGTATGTAATGACATTTTATAACACAGACATATAATAACAATACAATTTACCTTTTTGTAGAAATCACAAACACAAAGATGAGCTTTATCACAAAACACATGATGAATTTATTTCCTCACGACAGGTCGTGATTTCCTCATTAAGAATTCAAAGTTTCACATTTTAGTTTCTGAAGTGACGTCTCGCTTCAGACGTCCGTCCGTCTCTGAGTTTTCTCACTGACCGTCTCCCCGACCAACTAACTCTCACTTCCTATATTGAGAAATCCATGCATCCCGGCCACGTGAGCAAAATTCACGTGTTTCAACATGCGCGACTTTGCACGTTTCCGACATTGATTTCCCAATAACCTATTTTTTCTTGTGTTGTTTCCACAAAGGAATTCAACCTACATATCTAATTTATTTAACCCATATTTTATTATCCACATTCTTTTAACAATTGAATAGTTTATTTATTATTTATTTCATCCGAATTAACAATTTACTGGACATTCCATTTAAACCTATTGTTCTTTAAAACTTATGTCCAGGGTTCGATTTCTGCTTTTCTCTTATTTTCATTTTAACTAATCTCTCTATTTTTATACTTACATGAACAGGGGACAGCCCTTATCATGTAACATCCCTCCCTTCCATATTTCACAAAAAAAATGTATGCATTTTTAACTTTAGTACATTTTTTATTTTTACATCTACGCAACCACACGGCTAGAAAGATCAGGCTAAAAAAACACAAAAAAAAATCTCTTTCAGTCAGCCCTTCACGGCCGACTTCACAATTATTTATTTTTTTTATAAGATCAGAACCTTTCTGATCTTTGTGGCATTTACTTTTTGGGTGTAGGGTATTTACCTATGATTCACATCAGCTATTTTCCAGCCACCCATATGCCGCAGACTAGAGGTTTTCACCTTTCTCGAAATGGACGACTTCCTTCGTCTCAAAAGTGTTCTGATCTCTCTTTCCGCATGGTTAGTCTTATCAAGTATGGCTCTGTTTTTTATTCTATAACTATCTTATACGGGACATACCAAAGCTCATATATTTAAATCTTTGTGGTTGGCTTCAGAAGTTTAAGATATACCTTTTTTTCTCTCATACGGATTCACTCGGATTTCCTTGCTTGGATTCTTGAAACTTCGACGAGGATTTAGAAATATCACCCCTAACTAACTAACACCTTTCCTGCGCCCAACAACTTAATTGCGCCTAAATTCTATCTAATTGCCCGATTTTTTTTAAATTTTTATTTTTTCTCACCAGGGCTTCCAAGATCCAGCAGATATATTCCACATTCATGCTTCTCTAAAAAAAAAATACAAGGTTATATCTTTCTTACGTAATCTACGGCATATTTTTGCCTGTCTCTTACTTCATTAAGCTATATGTGATTGCCTCGGGACTACCTCTCATCGGTTTACTGGTCCCCTTAAGAATTTTCGTATTCTTTCCAACGCCTGTTTATTAATTAAGCCAAGACTTACTTACTACTTTGCTTGGAGTCGGTACGTGCAACCAGCTTATTTTAAGCACTTAATTAACCAGGTTCCCAAATTTTTCGTATAGGGGCACTTCTTGTGCTTATCAATCCCTACCAAGTAACTTTTCTTGGAGAAAAATTTTTAGGATCTCTAAAAAAAAAACAACAAAACCAAATGCTAAAACAAAACATCTTTCTTACGGCTTATCACATCTAAAAACTCTCCAAATACCCGTTTACGTAATTTTAATTCTTGTCCCCCTTCTAAAATTCTAACTGAATCTGTAAGCCAACCATACGTCTTAACTTATTTTCTACTAGATCATTTTAATCTAATTTATATTTACTGCTGACTTTGAATTCTTGCTGTGAAAATCAATAACATTACATACATAAGACAATTTACAATATTTGTTCAACATCATAAAAACATTTTCAAAAAAAAAATACCTTAATACATTTAAACATTTTGCAACAGTTATAACTTTTTTTTTTAACAACAAAAAAAAATCATCTGTAACAAACAACAATTCAACAGTCTGTCCAAAACAATTGTCCCTTTTTTTTTCAAAAACAAAATAAATGAACACACAAAAGCCGAAAAGTTCAACTATGAACAAAAAATGCATTTCCAAACAATTTACACGCTGTTTCAGAGAGTACATGCGACCTTTGAAAAACTCCTGTTTTGATTGATAGATTAAATTCTACAATTCGTCCAAACGATTTAATATTGACACAGATTTTCTAATGACACTTCTACAAATTTCAAAACAATAATGGGTGACCCCAAATCTCTGCCTTTGCGTGTATGTGTGTGTGTGTGTGTTTTTTTTAACAGAAAAATTCATTTATCAATGAATTATTCATGGTGACTTGTTTACTATTTTTTCCATTACTACGAATTTCTTTTTACGGCATATCGGCCTTTTCTTCTTTTTCTTTTTAATATTTCTTGTATCTTTTGTTCTCTGTGTGCGTGTGTGTTCAATTTTTTTTTGTTCTTTTTTTTTCTTCGCATTTCTGTGATCGTGTAATTTTTTCTTTTTCCGTGGTATTATTTATTTATTATTATTTTTTTAATTATGTTGGACCCTTTTAAAACGTTGTGTTTCTTTTTCTTTTTCGAATTCTGTGATCGTGTAATTTTTTCTTTTTCCGTGTTATTATTTATTTATTTATTTATTTATTTTAATTTATGTTGGACCCTTTTAAAACGTTGTGTTTTTAATTTTTTTTTTTTCGTGGTATCGACCCCAGGTTCGGTTTCTTTTTTCTTTAAACCTACACTTGCTGGGCGGTCTGGTCATTTACGGCATCAGATTGGGAGTTGTTATATATTTATTATTATTTGTATTAGACGATACCACTTGTGCGCGTATGTTACGTGAGTTCTTATTAGTAAAGATATAAGTCTTAGTGAGAGTTCTTGTCTTTTTACATATGATGTTGTATCTTAGAGAGAGATGTTGTTGTAAGAGAGATTGTTCGTTTATAACTATTCCTATATTTTAAATGTTCATTACTTAGACGTGTAGATATGAAGAAAGCTCTTAGAATGATGAGATAGTGTTCAGACAGTATTAGTGTAGATATGATGTAGATTCACATTGTGGATATGAGATGTCGAGACGTGTATGTAATGACATTTTATAACACAGAATATAATAACAATACAATTTACCTTTTTGTAGAAATCACAAACACAAAGATGAGCTTTATCACAAAACACATGATGAATTTATTTCCTCACGACCGGTCATGATTTCCTCATTAAGAATTCAAAGTTTCACATTTTAGTTTCTGAAGTGACGTCTCGCTTCAGACGTCCGCCTGTCTCTGAGTTTTCTCACTGACCGTCTCCCCGACCAACTAACTCTCACTTACTATATTGAGAAATCCATGCATCCCGGCCACGTGAGCAAAATTCACGTGTTTCAACATGCGCGACTTTGCACGTTTCCGACATTGATTTCCCAATAACCTATTTTTTCTTGTGTTGTTTCCACAAAGGAATTCAACCTACATATCTAATTTATTTAACCCATATTTTATTATCCACATTCTTTTAACAATTGAATAGTTTATTTATTATTTATTTCATCCGAATTAACAATTTACTGGACATTCCATTTAAACCTATTGTTCTTTAAAACTTATGTCCAGGGTTCGATTTCTGCTTTTCTCTTATTTTCATTTTAACTAATCTCTCTATTTTTATACTTACATGAACAGGGGACAGCCCTTATAATGTAACAAATTCAAAAATTTGAATTATTAATTGATGTCTAATAATTATTGTTAAAATTTCACAAAAACTGGAGATATCTTCCCTTTCATCACACAACCTGCACGTAATGTTTGATGGACCCAGTGTCAGTGGTTTGTTCCTGGGCTGCTATTAAAGCGCTCTTAATAGATCTTTTAAAAACACTTCTGACCAACTAATTTCAGTGGTCATTATGTCTAAAGAATATACCATGTAGTTTCTTTCCAAAAATGTTTCCTTTCCCTCTTTCAAATCTCTGATTCTTTTTCACCCAATACCTTAGTATCTTTTCCCTTTTCGCTTCATGAAGAAGTATCTCATTACTTTACTATATTTAGTTAGACATCCGTTCTCTGTATTGAACACATCTTTAACACTAAATAAGCCTCGGCCACTTTTTTTAATAGATAGATACAAGTGATCTTTATCTCCTTTCTAAGCAAAAGCCATATAACTTGTTTTATGTGTTTTCGTGTGTCCATTCATTTGAATTCACTTATATTCCAGTTAAGTATACAAGCGGTACATCGTAGGATAGCTACCGATCTGGTATTGATTGACAGCGAGCTGGATTTTCATTTCCATGTTCTCAATCTTATCGGATACCAGTATTTCCAAGTACTTGTAGTCTCTCTCACTGTTAACATTCTGTATCAAATTTATTGTTGGAAGTTCAAATCCTAGTCTTTTTATTGCAAGGATAGCACATCTGCTGATGCCAAATTTAATCCCTATGTCGTTACTAAACAATCTAATCGCATTCATTAGGGTATCAAGTTAGTTTTCATTCCTTTCTAAAATTTTAAAGTCATCCATGAATAATAGATGATTGATTGCAGGAAGACCTTATCCAAGTCCATATCCTTGCGTTCACATTTCGTAACGGGATTATCATCGGGATCAAATAAATGATAAATAGCAAAGTGGGAAAAACTATCGTCTTGGAAAATCCCTCTCATAATTTTCGTTATGTGCAATGCAATATTTCCTGAAGTTAAATTGATTTCTCAATTTTCCATGCCATTCTTTATCTAGTTATTCTTTAAGCCGTTGGAATATTGGAGTAATTCCAGAAATTTTTAAGAATGTACCATATCAAATATTTTCTTATAATCTACTCAGCCTATGACAAAGTTAGTAGATCTTCGTTTGCTGCTTTTTGGTACCACGTGATCGTTGTCGGGAGCCTTTTTGTTCCTCAGACAGCAAACTGTTTTGGTCCAAATGACTATAGATACTTTCAGGCAATATGCCAGTGAAAAGTTTCCAACTGAACTGAAAAGCAAGGGATAGGTCTAAAGTTTGTCATTTCATCTCGTTTTGTCTTATGTTTCATGACTATGACTCTAGTGCCCTTTATCTCGCCAAACAGTCATTTAGATGAAGAAGTAGGCGAAGAGCTGGAAGGTTTTTAAACCAGTATTGATGGCCTTCGCCAGATTCAGGCGTTTTCCAATTTGAAAACTTTTTTAACCTTTACTTTCAGCATCTCAACTTTGACTATGATGTTTATTTGTTGCCATTTTCTATCATCTTGATTTTTACTTCCTTTTTCCAAATACATTTCCAGAAAAAGACGTGATCAGCATCAGACATGACGTCCTTCTTTCTTTCAATTCCTTGTAGTTGATTACACAGAAGTTTCTGGTTACAATCGAACAGTCTGTTCTAACGATATTGCTCAATTCTATATCTGTAACGTTCAACTTTAACTATTTTAGCTGCGATATGCTGTTTCAGTTGTTTTGTTACACATTTGAAACTTTTTTTTGGTGTATGCCAAATTGACGGATTAAACACTGCGACTTTTGAGTTAGCCATTTCTAGTAGTTTGTACTTTGGGTAAATCCTTTCTAAGTTGTTGCCCATTTAAACGTTTTCGCCAACAATGCACTTTCTTTACATTTTTTCCGGGGTTTTTATTTTGAGTAGCTTTAACATAATATTGGTAGCAGCTTTAGTAACTTGATTGGATTGATCTAAATTATTTACTAATAAAATTGACATGACTATTTATTTTGGTATTGACAGATATGTCTATTCTCCATTGCCAGCTCTTAGCTTGTCGTCAAAAAATTTCAAAATATCAATTTCTTTTTTGTCCTCCTATGTTCTATTATACATTTTGCGATTACCCTGTGGAAAATGACAATATTTAGTTTAAAAGTTGAGTTGTTTTTTTCTAGACTCGTTCATCTCATCGACCACATAAAGGTTATTGATGTCCACAATATTATATTTTTTTCCCATAATCTCTCTTTTTATATCTTCAATTTCAATAGCAGGTAACATATGATTTTTTGTTATCACACGAGCTTATTCTGAACGTTTTGCTCTGTTAATTCTAACAAGGCTAGCTCATTCCATCTTAGATGCATTCCTTGTCTATACCGTCTCTTAGAGAGATCAGTTTTCAAATAACATTTCATCACATTTTTATTTAAGGTTAATTTGCTTAGTTTTAGCGTTAATGTTTCGAGGGTTTTTCTGGGAAACCTCGTTTTCCCTTGCCGGGCATTATTATTTATTCACAAAGAGTAATCAGACAGGCCATCATCAAAGTTTTATTTTTAAGAACAACCTGTGGTGTTCTGTGGAGACTGCGTGACAACAAGTCTCCCCAGATTTCCAGTACTCTCCACCTCTTTAACATTTGCAGATGAATTTGCGTTATTACAACAACCGTTTACCATTAATTTCTCATAGGAATCGACCGATGGTCTTTACGGGAATTTGGGTGGCAATAAGCCTCCTCAAAGTTCCAGTCCTTTGCACTCATCCAGCGGAGGTCTGGTTAGTGCTTTCTCTCCTCGGTCTTTCCAGCCACTCGACCTTCTTCTTCTTCTTCTTCTTCTTCTTCTTCTTCTTCATCATCATCTTCTTCTTCTTAGCCCACAAGAAGCTTTCATACAAGTCATCAAAGATATCTCCTTGGAAACAACCTGTAGTGTTCCCTGGAAGTGAGTGACAACATGTCTCCCCAGATTTCCAGTACTCCCCACCTCTTTCGATAACATTTGCAAATAAATAAATAAATTATTATTATTATTATTATTATTATTATTATTATTATTATTATTATTATTATTATTATTATCATTTAAAGTAAAATATTTATTTATCCTAACCAAATCATTGTGCATGTTTTCAATTATATACGGTAGTTTAAAAGCATTTTTACAAATTATGTTTTCCGTCAGATATAAAAAATCTCTCAAGAATTGAAGTCTTTTGAGATGTTCATCGCAAATCGTCTGAATATCTGACTGTCTGTTGTGCTCCCCGAAGCTTACGTAACATCATGAATAAAATAATAATAATAATAATAATGATAATAATAATAATAATAATAATAATAATAATAATAATACTCCTTTTTGAGATATCTTTTGAAATTAATGAAATATTATATTAATGCAGACCTCACTGTGAGACTATAGATATAGTTTATATTATCAAGTATTATGGAGTATTATATATATATATATATATATATATATATATATATATATATACATGTATATATATATACATGTATATATATATATATATATATATATATATATAGTTTATGTTTATTTTATCAATGTTTTATGAAAAGGAAAACAAAAAAGCATCGATTACATCACTAGGTCATATCTCAGTAAAGAGAGTTTTCTTTTGAGAAAATACAAATATTTCACTTGAAAATTAAAAATAGGATATATTGGTGACGTCATTTATTCGCAAAAGAGATTAATTAGAAACACTGCATAGATTTAATAAATCTCTGACGTGACAAGCTAGAGAGAAGGGAATTTACTTAATCTCAATCGATGTAAAGTTAGGTATGCATATCTATATAATTATATCTTTGGGATTCACTCGACAAATAATTAATTAATTACTCTGTATTTTGGAAACACAACTGCTAGGAATACGGGTACTTAACGTGAGCTTTAATTAGTGTAATTTAGTTTTATGAAAAGGAACCAAAGAGGGATAGAAGGCCTTGGTAAAAATTCAGATACCTTCAATTTTTGCATTTTGTCTAATAAATTTCCTTTGAAAGCTGTTAGAGAGACGACAGGATCACCATCATCATAACAACAACACAGCAGCAGCAGCAGCAGCAGCAGCAGCAGCAGCAGCAGCAGCAGCAACAACAACAACAACAACAACAACAGCAACAGAAACAACAAAAACAACAGAATCTACGATAAAACGAATCCAGTCAGGTTGATACTGCACTCATTTTTACTTTCTAAAAAATTATATTGGATCTGTTGCGTTCTCTTGCATATTATGGTGAAGTGGTAATGGTAAACTGTCTTACTCTCACAATGGCAACCTAATCGTTTATTATCCAGAAATAAGACTGAACTGGAACTGCCATAAAACGGTATAATTTTTCATTTTATTAATGGTGTGAGTTTTGAAATTTAATAGTAGAAAATGGTTCCAGTTATACAATATTCTGAGACGAATACATTTTCATTGCAAAAGAACATGATCCAAGAAAAAAATCAAAGAAGATGTGTTGTTTAGACTGCAGTATGGATAATTTAGGGCAAGCTTTCAGTAATAAGCTTTGAAAATTAGACTCGCTTTGTATATTATATTGCTACTTTTAAGCTCTGCATTTAATAACGTTTCCAAGTTTTTTTTCATTTCTCGTGTAAAAAGGCTGCTTTTATCTCTGTAAATTTTATCGAACGTAAATTTTATTAGAAAAAGTTCAGATGTTTTTATCTGTAAACAGATTTTTAAAATGAATAATAAAAATCCAAAAAGAATCACAAAACTGAGTACTGAGATCCGGGAAAATATTTGTAATCCGTTTTCGGCCAGAAATTTGGCTGTTAAGAGGTCAAACTCCTCCGATAATTTTGGGTCTAAACACTTGAAATTTATTTTAGATATAGGTTCCTTGCACGTGGATCTAACTTAATAACTTGATTTTAGTCCAACACAATAAATTATAAGGGGGTCATAATAAGGGTCAAAGTTAAAAAATTGATCATTTTTTTTTTGCTAAACACCTCCAAACACCTGGGCAACGCCGGGCTGAAATACTAGTAAAGAATAAAAACAAAGAGGATTTAGCTTCGCATAAAAATTACAAAAAACAAAGAGGAATATTCTGCAGCATACACACCACGAAGAAGTATGCTTCAGATAAACCATTTGATGATAGTTATTTGTTTGACATTTCCCGTGTAAAAAAGGCGGTTTTTTCAACTTATTGCACGTAAAATTTATTAGAAACGGTCAGATATTTTTTTATACGTAAATACATAAAAGCATTTTTAAAATGAATCATAAAAGACGCCAGAAAGAGTATTTTTTTAGATAAAGAATGACAAAAACCAAAAATGATTTTTTAAATAAAGCATAAAAACAAAAAGGATTAAGCTTCAGATAGAGATGAATAATAAAAAAAAATGAATATTGTATAGCTAAATAATACAAACCACGAAATTAAATTCCATAGATTTATTATCAAACTAGCTATCACTATAAGATGGACGGCATAATCGCGTTAACACACAGAGGTTAAGTACCAGGTGGGTGACCATCTAGAAATACTAGGCGCTGTATGTCATTTTTCTATGATCGGGATGTACACCGGCAGCTTATGAATTTGATATTCCGGTAGGTTCTTCTTTTTTTTTCTATAGGGGGACAAATCCTTTCTAACCTCTCCCACACTCATGATATCAATCTTCTTTATGAATGCACACATAAACTTTAAGTTATGTTAATGTATTAGCAAAGGATGCTTCAAATAAAGAATAAATATATTAAACAGGAATATTGTTCAGATAAAGAATAACACCAAGGAGTATTTTTCATGCAAAGAGTAAAAAACAAAGAGTATTCTATAGATAAATAATACAAACCACAAAGTATGATTCATATAAAGAATACATATATCAAACGGGAGTGTTGTTCAGATAAAGAATATAAAACAACGAGTACTCTTCCTGTAAGGGGGAAAACAAAAAGGGGGATTTTGCAATTAATTCAATTTGCGTATTTAGTGATGAAAATGCTATTTAAATATAAGTATTACAGACAACCGAAGATGCTATTTCAAGCATAAGAGTAACAGACCAACCAACATTGTAATTTTAATTTAAGCCTGACAGGAATACTATTTCAAACATGAGCATAAAAGACCAAGGAAGATTATATTTTAAACATGCGTAACTCTCTATCCAGTCCCCTGTATGCATGATCACAAATAGTAGCCCCCTTACCCCCAAGTTGCAATATGTCTCATTTGGGGTGAATAACAGTAAAAAATGAAAATAAATAAAAATAAAATAGAAATCTATCCGTTTTCTGTATCAAACAATAGCATAACAATGTGATGTACTTCACGGCACGTAAAGGAGGGAAATCGTTGTGGTATAACAATGTATCCAGGTTCCGATGAATCTTAAGTTATATAGACTGATCTCTCCTTCCTTTTTCATCCATTCATATTTTAACTGATCACAGTGATATAGTTTTTCGCGACCGAATGATATTTATTCCGAGTATTAATTCCTATTTTAGTCACGTAAATTCTTTCGAGTTTAGAGCAAACGACGTCGAAGTTGTGTGTGTATTTCTACCACGACAGAAGCGTTCGCTTATTCCCATAGGCTTCAGCACTTTTCTTTTCTTTCTTTCTTTCTCAGCCTAAACTGATCATAAATTCGCACGCGAAGAATGAAACAACGTCACAAGCGAACCGATACAAACATTTCACAATTCAGCCCTAACTCTTTCCAGCGTAAACCGCTGCGCTATCGTAGAATCGAGACTTTTTTCTCACAAATCCGTCCCTTTAATTGACCGCCTGTCGCCTTATACGCAAATTACTGGCACCTGCATAACTATTTAAAAAAAAAATCAATCTATAAAATTCCGTTCCACTTTTTTTCCTTCTACCCTCCCTGATCCCCTCGCCTAACAGGCCAAACAAAGGCGCAGTTGCTTGCTCGAGCAATACCTTCTATTACAGATAGCATATGTACATTTAGCATTATATCTCTTACTTGACAGAAGTTTTGTCACTTAATTTCTGCATTTACACGTAACATTAAATAAAAGAGATCGTTAACTTACAATATACACGCTTCGTCAATAACAGATGTAAAACAGGTGTCTACTTCTTTCTAACAACGGCAAAATATGACACAAGGCCGGTAAGTGGAGATGCTAATTAAACACGCACTATGGCCCCCAAAACTGTCTCGAAGCCCAGTCAGCATTCCCAAATAGGAGTATCTCAGACGATTAGCTATAAACCAACTTCCATCAAAGAGATAAGGTAAATCCATAGATGGTGGATCTCGTAGGACTATCCAGAACAAATAAATTCGCCCGACAGAAACAAAAATGGCCCATTCTCTATCGAAATGATTGTCGTATTCAAGACTGGTATTAATGTATTTGAATAAAAATTCAATGATATGATCGGTGCCAAACACCACATTGCCTAGTGTTGCTATAACCTTAGCTATAATCTACTATCGTGCCATGTGCGAAGTACTATTGCCACATTTGGACTCGTTAATCTTTGTTCAAATTAAGGTGCAGAAACGTATCTGTAATTTGGTTCCACCATCTTTCTTATTTGCAACCCCCCCTCTCTCTCTCTCTCTCTCTCTCTCTCTCATAGATAATACGTAGCTAGTCTCAGTCTATTACGTCATGTGTTATTCGGAATTGTCTGATCTATTCCTTGCTTTCTTTGTACCAGCTCGTTTGACTCGTTGGTCAATTGATCTCCGTCAATTCGCTGTTTTTTATACCCGCTTGTAACACAGCTTCCTAGCTTGTTCCCAACAACCGCAGATTTATGGAACTTTCTGCTTGTTGATTGTTTTCCTAGTACATATAGCTTTGCTCTTTTCAAATTAAGGTCAATAAGCATTTCATGTTTTGAATCATCTTTCGTTCTTGTTGGCTCCTTACATAAAGTGGCTTCACGCCTTGTCTCGGGAGATTTTTATAAAATAAATAAATAAATCCATGTAATTTATAGATATTAGGAGTCCGGGTGACATTTAAACAGCAAATACAGTGTTCTTCTTTATTTTATTAAAAAAGTCAATATTTACAGCGATAACACAAGTATATGCGGGTTCAGGATGGAAGCATATGTTTTATTATTTCTATTTGTTATAAATCATTGTTTTCTAAAATAGCCTGTTTTCCTATTGATTGCGGTATACTGCTGGCCCTGCGCAGTTCTAGGAGGTCTACCCTCTCAGGCTTTGCCTTTTCTATTTGAGAGGGAGTTGGTTTGTTGTCTGAGGCGCCTCTATCGGAGAATGCCGACGGGATTGCACAAACATTTTTTATTTAGCCCAGAGTTCTTCTCATCTGGAGCAGTGGTGCTTCCATCCCACTTTCGAACTCTAGTGTCAGATAAATACTCACTGATGGACGAAGTTCCATATTCCCATGCTTAGACATATTTAAAATCAAAATAAAACTATAAAAGAAACGTGTGATTTACTGGCGAAGCGAACCGACAAATGGCGGGAAATGGGAAAGGGGGTGAGTTAGAAAAGAACGTTACATTCAATGACGATATTCCAGGAAGAAAGCTAAAGCGATTAGTGCGAGCAGAATTGCTGGTTTCGTTGAAAATATCGTTTCAGAAATAATAACCTAACACGAACGTCTCATTCGTCTCAATTCGATTAAAATTATAAAGCATGCCAAGTGGCGACACATCACAGACCGATTCTGCCGGAATCGTACTTTACAAGAAGATGCCATAGGAAAGAAAATTAATGCCGTCTCTTTACAAGACAATAACAATTACATCGCGAACTCTTGGGAAGCTGTCAAAAAATGTCATACATTTGAGTACCGAAAAAGATTTCGATTGATATCAATGGTTGTTTTCCTTTTCTAAAGGAGTAAAAAAAATCTTCTAATACGATTAATTACAAATCTAGAAAAATAAATAAACAAATCTAAATAAAATAAAATAAAACAAGAAAACTTTGATTTTATCAACAATATTTTAAATTCCATAGTTTTATTATCAAACTAGCTATCATTATAAGACAGACGGCACAATCGTATTAACACACAGAGGTTAAGTACCAGGTGGGTGACCATCTAGAAGTACTAGGCGCTGTATGTAATTTTCTATGATCGGGATGTACACCGGAAGCTTATTAATTTTATCTTCCGGTAATTTTCTTTCTTTTTTTCTGTAGGTGGACAAATCATCTCTAACCTCTCTTACACTCATGGTACCAAACTTGTTAATGAATGCACACATAAACTTCAAGTTATGTTAATGTATTAGCAAAGAATACTAAAGAGATAAGATTAGAAATAAACCTAGAGAAAACAGAATGTATGTCTAAAGCTACATCACAGTTTAATCTAAACATGACTATTCACAGTAAACCCATAAACAGGTCACCGAATTCATTTATTTAGAGCATAAACTGATTTTCTCCAATGATCACACGACGACATTGAAATACAGAATCGAGCTGGGTTGGGCAGCTTTCCAAAAACACAGCACCATTCTAAAATTAAAAAGGGTACCGATAACGGTTAAAGTAAAAGTTCATTTAATTTTTGACCTCTCAGTAATTTTATATGGCCTTAATTTTATCACATGGACTAAAAAACTAGCCATTCTTATTGAGATGCTTCAAAATTACGTAATGCGTTTCATTACGGGACATCGTCTGATCGAAAACCTAAAATATCCACCATCCGTTTAACTAATTCCCTACTCTCTCTATTTTGATAAAATCAAAAGCAAAACCCCTGAACTAACCCATGTCAAACCCATGTCACACGATCAACCACTGGCCTGTCAAATGCTTTCAGTCTATGTCAGAAGGCAAAAGAAGCAGAGGAAAGCGAAGCAGAATGTAGAGATAAAATGTTTTTGATTGGACTTACTCTGGACCGGAAAAGAATGGCGAAATATAATTTACGTGAGGCTGCAATCCGCACCTATCGGAATATGCGATTTATGATCCTCCTTCAGAGGAAGTCGGCATAGTCCGCTTAGGTTTAATGCTACACCAGGTATTATCGGTTTGTTTCCTTATTAAGCGTTTATTTTCCTTACTTCTGCCCTTCTACCCGATCATGGCACGCGTAACGAGGACATTCTGCCCTTGTAGATAAAATAAAAGTTTCCATTCAAAATTCCATACGAATTATGGAATTCAACGTAAGACGCACCTGAAGAAGATCAGTGGCTACATCGATCGAAACGTTGTGAGAATAACATTCAAGGTGAAAACGGTAGTTTGAATAATCTAAATAATTAAAAAAATCATTTTTATTTATTTTTTTTAAAATAATGTTATATGTTTTTTAATTAAATATTTTTATTTTAAACTAGCGATACCGATTTCAGCGTTGCCCGTAAAAAATGAAGAAACCTTAGTGTTAGATGAAACAGATTTTTATTTAGAGAACATATTAGAAGGGAAATAACTCTGGGTGATTTCTAAGTGGCTTGCCTCAAAGACATTTGGAAAGAAGAGTTTTATCTACTACCAAACAAATAGGATCCTGAACAGAAGTGTGCGTTCTAACCCAACCATTATCAATGGACCAGAGGTCATCTCGTCAGCGTCAGACAAGGCCAAACTATTTGCAAAGAACTTTGCAGCTAATTCTACCCTATGCGATGAAGGCCATCAACTCCCCATATTTCCTCCTATAACACAGAACAAGCTAGGTAACATACAAATATCAGTGCATGAGGTCGCCAAGCTAATCAAGAACCTAGATTCCAGTAAAGCAACTCGCCCTGATGGCATCCCAATTATAGTGTTAAAAAAGCTTCAACCAGAACTTGCTCCAATACTTACGAACCTATTTAAGCGCTGCCTTAAGGAGAAGTGCTTTCCGACTCCCTGGAAGACCTCATCAGTTTTCCCTGTATTTAAGAATTCAGGTGATAAGTCATCTCCCTCTCAGTACAGGCCTATAAGTCTCCTGTGTGTTATGAGTAAGTTGCTGGAATCCATATTAAATAGAGAAATAGTCAACCACCTCAGCAGGAACAACCTTCTTAGTGACACACAATATGGTTTCCGTTCTGCAAGATCTACCGCAGATGTGCTGACGGTTATATCCCACAGGAGTAGTGAATCTCTTGACAAAGGCTTCCTTTCTAGGGCAATTGCTCTTGACATATCAAAGGCCTTCGACAAGGTATGGCATAAGGGTCTACTTCACAAGATTTCTAGCTACGGTATAACTGGAAATGTTTTCTCAATCATTAAATCATTTCTCTCCGATAGGCTCATAAGAGTAGTGGTAGATGGACAAAAATCGGAGGCCTGCAATATAAATGCTGGAGTCCCTCAGGGGTCAATCCTGGGCCCAACTCTCTTCCAGATCTACATAAATGACCTCCCTAAACACATACTTAAATCATTCGTTGACTTCTTTTCTGATGACACGACCATCTACGGCAACACATCAAAGGCTGTAAATGACAACGTTCTCTCTGATTCTCTCTCTTCTGATCTTGAGCGCATGGTTCAGTGGGGGAAGACGTGGCTGGTTACCTTTAATGCATCCAAAACCAAACTCCTATCCTTACATCATCAACGCTCTGATCCCCATCTGGCATCAATTGTGATGGATGGCTCTCGTCTGGGAGAGGCCCCGTGTTTTGACAAGCTTCTGGTTTGACCTTTACTCCTGATCTGAAATGGAACACGTACATCAAGTCTGTTGCCAAGGTCGCTGGAAAGATGGTGGGATCCTTCTACCGCTCCAGAAGATATCTCACTACTGATGCAATTCTCTATCTATATAAAAGCCAAGTACGTCCAAGAATGGAATACTGTTGCCATATCTGGGCAGGAGCTGCTAAAATAGCCTATCTTGCCTTGACAGAGTACAAAATAGACTTCGTGGCTTAGTGGGTATGCCCTTTTCTCTACCCTGCAACCTCTCTCCCACAGAAGAGACGTTGCGAGCCTATCCTTGTTTTATCGCTATTTCCATGGCAGGTGCTCGTCTGAACTTCAATCTCTGGTCCCCCCTCGCCACTTTCACGAAAAACACCCGTCTAGCTGAATCCACTGTGAAAAATTTCCCCCACTCTATATTTGTGCCTAAATCAAAACGTGGATTCCATGAGCAAAGCTTCTTTCTCAGAAGTACACGATTGTGGAACTCTGTTCCGTCTGCCTGCTTCCCACTTGGATGTTTTCAAGTCCAACGTTAACAAATTCCTAATGAACCTCCCACTTAAGTAAACACTTCATTAAATCTCCACACAAACGTACTGTACATGCAATGACCCTTATCCCTGAGTGGCTTCCGGTCCTTGATAAGTGGTGATCACTGTGTAAAAAAAAAAAAAACATATTTCAGAAAGGATTAGCACGCGTTACATACCTTTCTTAAACTGAGACGTTTTCTTGGGGGGGGAATTATATTTTTCACTTGTAATGGAGAATAAATGGTTCATTTATACAAGAATTATATTCAATTATTTTAATATCCGTCCTATATCTCACAAATACCATCCCTATGAGCAATAGATTTTATAGTGACGATATCGTAACGTAATGGTAATATTGGTGATGAGTGTAAAGTCACTATAACTTAAGTATAATATTGGTGAAATGTATTTTAAACCTTACGGTAACGTTGCTATAACGTTATAATATTGTCAGTGATGTGTATTTAAATTTTTTCAGTAACGTTTCTATAACGTTATAATAATGTGTATGAGGAGTACTTAAAATTTATAGTAACGTTAACATAACGTTGTAGCAGGTTAAACTGGGTGATTATTAAAAATTCGAAGCATCGTTTCTGTAACGTTATGAAACTGTTTATGATGAGCAATGGGATTTGTAGTAACGTTATCATCACATTATGGTAATGGTGGGTAAAAGTATTTAAACATTAACTTAACTTTTCTGTAACGTTATTTCCATGTTGAGATGAAGAATTATCCATTACAATCTTGTTACGATGAAAACTATTATATTATTATGTTAAGATAAAGATGTAGTATTTACAGTAAGGTTAGCATAATTTAATGAGATCGCTGAACGTCGCTGAGTATTTAAATTTACATTAGATTTCTATCTAGCTATATTAATATTAAGATGCGTACTTAAACTCTAAATTGATATCTTTGTAACATTGTAATGATCTTCGTTATGCGTACTTAGATTGTATAGTAACGCTTTTATAACCTTACAATGATGTTTATGAGCAATTCAACTTTACAGTAACGTAACCATAACGGGATTTTAATATAGGCGACGAGCAATTAAAATTTACAGTAACGTTGTCATATCATCGTTACAATTGGGATGGTGAGCAATTGCGCTTTAAAAAACGTAACGTGTGGCCGCAGCCGAGATTGAACTCACTACACGAGTTTGGAGTGTAATTCAAATCTGGCCCGTAGCTGAATACTTGATGCTTCGCCAGGGCTATCAAGGGTACTTATTCGTGACGCCATCACAAGATGGCTTGCCCACAACGGCTTAAGAGAGGTCCATCTACCTTCTAGAGAAGGATAGACCGCATCAGTTTCCCAACCTGGTATTTTACCTCGCGGTACATACAGCGCCACGCCTTCCAAAATGGTCAACCATCTGGCATAGGCCACGCTCGACGTTTCTTACCTTCGGTGATCTGGTGAGAACTGCTGTATTAACGTGATTATATCGTGCCACGCTTTATAGTAACGTTATTATCACAATATGATAATTGTCTAATGCGCAATTAAAATTTACTGTAACGTTTTAATAATAGCATTTTAATGAGGCTGATCAACAATTAAACTTTAAATAAACGTTAATAAAACGATTTTTTTAATGGGGCGACGAGCAATTAAATTTTACAGTAACGTTAACCTTAAGGTATAATAATGGGATGATGAGAATATGTGCTTTACAGTAACGTTACCAGAACAGTATTACAATATTGAAATCACTCGTTAAACTTCAAAGTATCGCCCCTATAATGTTATTAGTACCAGATGGATACCCATGAGTAATAATACTTTACAATAACACTATCAATGCGTTATGACTATGTTGCGAATGGGTATATGGGATTTACAATAATATCATATAACGTCGCATATATATCCGAGACAAACAAGGAAAACTACAACGGGTTCGCAGCATTACAAAGAATATTCCGTGTTAACTGGGCATGAAAGAAACCATTCGTGAAATTGGCTGCATCCATTTCAATTA
Organism: Euprymna scolopes; assembly: GCF_053919585.1. Taxonomy (NCBI): domain Eukaryota; kingdom Metazoa; phylum Mollusca; class Cephalopoda; order Sepiida; family Sepiolidae; genus Euprymna; species Euprymna scolopes. The sequence continues at coordinate 74,524,287 of NC_136498.1, forward strand.
CTCATTACTTTGCTTTTATTAATGTTTAATGTTCAGCCGACACACATATCAATTGTATTGGGAATTATGCGATGAGAGCCGCATCCACTTTTGACAGGAGATTATATCGATCGAAGCACGGCTTAGAATTATTTAATTCATAATTATATCGTAAATGCATTAATTCTACAACGAGATTCCGTGAATTTCGAGCAAACAGAGAAAAACATACTCATTGGTAATTAGAAAATGAAACTAAAAAGAATTTACTTCCGATAATATGTTATGCGTAACCGCAAAAGATATTCTACACCGAATGTAACATAGCGCAAAGTGACGTCACTAAGAAAGAAAAATGACTGTAAGAGTAAAAAAGAGAACGATCATGGAACAAACGTGGATAACGTTCGCGATCACGTACGAGGCGTAAAGGATGCTTGAGAAGACGATCACGCGCGGGACGTCACAGCGGTAAAAAGAGAACGAGGAAATAAATGTTGTTGCAACAAAGAACGAGCGAGTTGGAGTTATTTCCTAATGTTTGTCTTGGTCTCCTTTGCGACTAAAACTGGACACAACGTGTGTCGGTTCCCGGACAATGTTACACTAGCACATGTTCAACACTTAGCAATCAAGATGATGTCGGGCTCCTCCATGCTTATCTTTCAATACAGAATAAATAAATCCGCTCCAACTTGAACAAAGATAAATGCGAAGTGGCTTGCTTCTGGCGTATAATATCATCAACGGAAATTTAAATCAACATTTCAAGAAATTTATCACCCCAGGGCTAAGTTGCAATCTCCGTCCCCCAAAAGAAATTGTACCATCGTCGCTTTCGCCTCCCACGTTTTTCTTCCGTGTAACAAGCTATTGGAAGAGGTTGCGACGATGACTACCATATCCAAGTTTACATTGGATAAACATTCATGCTATATCTGCATGTAAATATCTTCTACATGTATATTTGCAGCGAGCCAACAGCGTGATGTTTGGGTAAAATTTGATTATTTAAGAAGACAGCTCAACAAGAATTTGTTTACATTAAACATGAAAACGATCATATTGTGGCATTTGATTAATTGGAATTCTGATTGAGTAATTTATATTATTTATTCATTTATTTATTGCGGACTATTATCCTCATCTTTTAGTTGTTGTTTCACGACGTTTCGGCCAACTATTCCTTTGGTCTTCGTCAAGTGATTAACTGCGACGGGATGGGAACGCCGAATCTCCTAACTGCATCCTCAACAATTACCGCCCTCCATAGTTGTTGTCGTCTGACAACTAAGCCTCTGGCCGGCTTTGGACAAAATTGGCTTAGTTAGCCAAAACATGGTGAGACGGCAACAACTATGGAAGGCAGTAATTGCTGTAGAAGCAATAGGAGACTCGGCGTTCCTATCTCGTCGCGGTTAACCACCTGACGGAGGCCAGAGCAATAGTTGGCCGAGACGCTGCGAAACAACAACTAGGATAATAGTCCGCAATAAATAAATGGATAATTGAACATATTGTAAATATCTTCTACACGCATATTTGCAGTGAGACAACACCATGATGTTTGGGTAAAATTAGATTATTCAAGAAGACAGCTCAACAAGAATTTGCTTACATTAAACTTGAAAACGACCATATTGTGGTCGGTTGGAAAGCAGCCCGCGTTATTGTGTTCCACAGACGGGCAGTTCTAAAAAAGAAACGTTGATCATAGAAGTTTCGTTTTGTTTTAAGTAAATATAGATAGGTGAATAGAGAGAAATAAAGCAATGCAGACGGAGAGAGGAGGAAACTATTAGCAGTGGTTATAGCTACACAGGTTTTTGTTGTAACTGTTTTGCAGGAGCATAGATTGAAGCTCAGTCAAGCATCTACTATGAAAATAACAGTAGATTAGCAACGTCTCTTCTGTAAGAAAGGGATAATTGGGAAGAGAGGAAGGCATCATCCACCAGATTTCTAAGTCAGATTCTAGAAAGACAGTTCTAAGTCAGATTCTAGAAAGACAGTTAAGGGGCTTTAAGCGAACCAAAGTTGGAGAAAAACAAAGAAGGCCAACGACTCTCATAATGTTGAATGTACCCGTGACCTTCTCGTTGTGAAAACTAATAATTCACTGGTGCTGGATGTGACGTTGACGTTAAGTGCTCTGATATCCGATGATATAACAAAAGGAGTTTATAACAGGTTAAAAAATTGTTATGCAAATTATGATCGCATTTAATAGACTGTGGTTGCAAACCATCATGACACATTTTCTTTTTTCTTAAAAATGAAAATCCGAAGTAAATCAAGTCTAACACATCCCTGGTATTTATTTGATATATCTCAGTGCTTGAGAAGCAATGGAGCAGTTTTGCAGGCTCAGTGATTTAGCAGAAAAATAAAAGTTTGTGTAGTTGCCTTTCATGAGTAAAAAGTTGTGAGAATAGTTTCAAGGTGGTTGCAGATCTGAAGGAAAAAAACTTCTAAACTTGGAACAACTTTTTGTTGGTTCAGTATTCTTGAAATTAGTAAGTGATCAGACAAACTTAATAGTTATTGCCCAACAGGTGTATGCTAATGCTATTGAGAGGTTTGTGAAGGCTACCTGACCACAACTGCCTAACGCCTCATGTTTTATTTCAACGCTGTGCACATGTTTTTTTTTATATAAACAATGTAAACAAACAGTTTTTGTTACATGTCTAAGTCCATACAAAAAAAAAAAAACGCTCCAAGGAGTTACAGAGAAGTAGACAATGCCTGGGAAAACAAAATAAAGAGACATGTAAGCAGACAAGTCATGAAGCTGAAGGAACAGCATTGGAAAACTGACTTAAAACCTTATTCACATTGAAGGATCATATTGGAAATGTATCAATGTTGCTGATTTTAAGTGCTTGAAGAGTTGTCTACCTTCGACGGTTCTAGATTTCTGCTTATTTTTCAGTGATGTAAGCAAATTAGTGTTGCCCCCCTTATCTGTTAAATGATGACGTACGTTTTTAGAGTTGAGTAATTTGAAATTGTTTCCTCTTTGACTGTATTTATAAAAATACGTGTATGTGACATGTCCCTTTCTCTTCTTGTTGTGAACATGTAAAATAAACAGGGTGTCTTTCTGCGTCTCTCTGTGTGTAAAAAGGCTAAAAAAATGTTATCTAGTTAACTAATTTTGTCATCTTCGATATAACTTCCAGTATGAAATCTTTTATGGAAGAAAGGTATGTTTTCTTTATTTAGTTTATAATGAACTTAACAAAGGTTATTAATTGACTTAACACCTAGATGTGGCAACAGTATTCCATGTTAAGGCGTATTTTGAACTTATGTAGGTAGAAGATTGCGCCAGGAGTGAGATACTTTCTTTTCAAGCGAACTTCGAAACGAGGTTGGTGTAAGCCTTACAAACAATGCAAATAATACAACTTGTCACTCGTCGTCGGAAATTTGCCGAAAGTTATGGTAAATTGTATGTTATAACTCGTTGCAGATGATCACATCACATGGACTGTTCACAGAAATTGGAGTAGCGGAAATGATTATCTTTCTTGTTTATCACACCTGGAGCTATTCGTTATCTTTAATATCAGATCTTGTATGGAATAATTCGGTTGATCAATTTTATGTTCCACCTGAAGGTTCCGGAGAAGGTACAGAAACGTATCTGTAATTTGATTAGTCTCTCTCATCAGTCTTCTCTGCAATATCTCTGTTTCGCAGACGTGATGTTGCTAGTCCCAATCTTTTCTATAAATACTATAATGGCATGTGTGTCTTATCTATTCCAAGTTTCCTTTTTTTCAACTCATTTAACTCGTTGGTCTAGTGGTCTCCATTAATTCATTATTTTGATACCTCATTGTAATACAGATTCCTGTCCCAGTAGCTTATTTCCAAGAACACATTTATGGAACTCTCTTCCAGCTTACTGTCTTCCTCTCACCTATAAATCATGTTTTTTTTCAAGACTAAGACCAATAGGAATCTTTTGTCTGCAATAATCTTTTTTCGTTTTTCATGTCAAATGGCTTCACGCCCTGTATGAAGTGATTTTCATTAAAAAAAAAGAAGCAATTATATTAAAATCCTATTTATCTAAAAATAGACGCTAAGTTTTGAAAAAAAAAAGTAAAACATTTTATTTAAATATTAAGTTTTAGTATCAATTTATGATGTTATATAACAGGGGAGTGAACTCGTGGAAGTACCAGAGCTGAAAGAAGCTTGTGTGGCTTTGACGTCGCACAAAGGTTCAAAGATACAATGTGGGTTTCTAACGAAATAGTGAAAGGGACATAACTGAACTAATTACGCTTGAGGTGCCGAGAAACAAAATGTCAAATACATATTCTTAACACAGCCCGTACTGAAGATTTAAACGTCAACTTCCAGTCGACTGTCATTTAGAACTGATTATCACTTAAGGCTTTCATCACGGCTAAAGAACGAGAACAATATATTCTTATGGATTAAATAAAGGGATTCGTTTAAAATTACGTACAAATTCCCGAGTTCGACGAGTCACACATGAAAAAAGTTGGAGTTTATATGAGTCGAAATCTGAGAGAAGCAGTCGGAATAATCCAAATAATACAGTCTTTAATTTAATCCAATAATTATCTTCCTCTTATGGAAGGAAGACGTGGCACAAAGTCGAAAAGTGGGGTTTAAAATCAGCATAATAAAGGAAGAGCACTCTGTCCAAACAAAAATTGCCTGGGTAGCCTCGTTGATATTCCAGAGTAGGGGCGCTTCAAACGATTAGCAATGTACTAACCGCTTCTATATATACGGCATAATCACGTTGACACACCGGTTACCGTTATATCATCAAGGAATGGGAAATTGAGTCTACTAGAACTACATAGGACCCACCCTAAAAAATAGCTTAGTCTCTGCTGGTCCAATTTTAGTACGAAACTAACCCCTTTATTCAAAATAGTAACAGTATCGAATAATTCAGCTAAACTGTGTTTACATACCGTTTCACTACATCTGAAAAGCAAATTTATTATGGAATCTGTATTAAAAAATGGCCTAAGATCGGAAAGTCTTTAAACGTCTTTACCAAGTCAGAAATGTTTGCACTTGTCGACTTATTTACACGCGAAAGTATCTTCATGTTATTTATTGATTTCCCCTTCATAATTTCGTGTATTACTTTTAAAGTATTTAAGTAAATCTAGTCTGTTATTTTTGTTCGTTGGTATTTAATTTTTCTGAAGCGCATAGACATTAATATCCTGACCAGAAGTTCATCTTTGACAGCAAATTGTTGCTATTCGGGGAACGCTAGAATCGCCTTTTTGAAATGGCAGTTTTCGTTTGAACCTATTAGCGATTTCAATTTAATGTCCGAAAGACAAAAATAAATAAATGATCCAATCCAATTGCACTCAGTACTCTTCTAATAAATAAAATAAAGTGAGTTGAATCTTTGTAGTGAATAGCATATTTTTCCTAAGACAACCCGGTCTGAATCTGGTTCGTCGGTGATTTTCGCGGCCAATATTAACGTACTTCCCGTATAAGTATGATGAAACACAAGGCCACGAAGATGGGAGGACAAACCGGCGATCTTGGCGACGTAGCAAAGCTGACCTCTAAAAGTAGCCTAGGGAGCCTAGTCGTCATTTTATTGTAGGACGCCTCAAATATTTAGTGATAAACCAACCTCTTCCCAAGAGGGAAAACAAAATATGGACCTCTTAGGGCTACACTAGACGTATACCACAGTCGGACAGATAAAGAGAACATACGAAGTTTTCTACTTAAAACAGAATGATTACGCAAGGAGATAGTGACAGTTCTAAGATTTCCAAATCAAAGACGGAAATCAAAGACAGAATCGGCCAATATTAACAAACGATCAATAAAGTATAATGCGACACAAGACCGAAAGGTAGGAGAAGAAAAGGCGGAAGACTTAGGCAGACTTCTAAAACTAGCCTGGTCATCTCAGTTGACATTTCCTGCTAGAGACACTTTAGGCAGTTAACAATAAGCTAACCCTAACCCCCGACTGCTTCTCAAAGAAAGGAAGCAATGTCTGGGAAGGCAGACCCCCCTAGAACTATGTGCATAGGAATTATTTACTTCGAAAATTACGAGGCATCACTTACCTGCCTAATAATAAGAAACGACTTCTGGGTCAAGGAAAACCTATACGCAGCGGGCTTTGTAGAGACACTGGGTTGTGTTCGACGCGGATTCTATGCAGAAGACATCGATCATACTTTTTTCCACTACAGTATTGTATGAGTTAGTTGAATGCTGGACGATTAGCATGTTAAACGGACAGTCATTTTCAAGTATCGCCTGAAAATGCGTATTAATCTGGAGAAGATGAAACTCTCTTCGGCGAACTTCAACAAAAGGCGGAGGAAAGTTTTGTGTTTTCGTCAAGTGAATGGAGCTAATCTCGACTGGTATTTACACGTACATTGGGTAAAAAAAAATATTAGCCGGTACAAACATTGACACTATCAGTCCGGTTATGCGAGAGTGGGTTAGTTTAGGTTTTCTTTCTTTTATTTTAAATTCAATTAGTGCATACATGACGTCATTAAACCCTCTTTATTTTCGTCGTTTTCAACCCTGTTTTTTTTACCCCATGTTTTGTTTGATAATCCCCATTCCCGACCCCAATAAGGTGACAGATTTGCTGTTTTGTCAAAAATGTATGCCAACTTTCTATGTGTTTGAATAAAGTCAGTTTTTGGAGAACCTACACATTTTTCGACGGGCGAAACTGCTTATCTGCCACATCCTTAGTGAGCGGGATGTTTATTATACTAAAAAACAATTCATTTATCGTAAATATATCATTCATTCATTGTATATAAATTGATTATTCCCCCAACTCCCCACATCATGTATATATTGTCATTTGGCGTCTTAACTAGGTTTATATGGAGTGATTCTGGTTTGTGGTAAAAGAGACTAAAGTGAAATAAACCTTAGACGCGTGAACATTATACCCCACTCCTGTTTTTGGCCTGGTTTCACATTGGGTATTATATTTAATATTGTATTAAATATTGTGTTAATAAGTATACTTGTGCACTTCGTAGTACGCCATATTGACGTTAAGTGCTACGACTGTTGTCCTCTATATATTCTGCTGTATATCCGCATTCGTCACTTTATTAGCGGCCCTTGAGATTGATAATTTGTATTGGATTATTGTTCTAATCTCGAGCGTTATTCGCACTATATTTCAGCCTGTATATCTTGACGAACCCTGGTTGTTGAACTCGAAATCTACACGGAATTTCGAACGAAACCATATTTTTTAATCCTCTCGTGTAAAATGCTCCCGTTCCATCAGCCATGGCCTGATAGAAGTCTTAGGAAATTCGCAATTGTATTTTTCGTATCGTCCCTACTGAGGATTGAACCTTCAATGTTCGGAAAAATATTACTTACAACTGAATTTTATTTGGTACTTCATCCGTTATCCTATGAATTTTATTTGGTACTTCATCCGTTATCCTATGAATTTTATTTGGTACTTCATCCGTTATCCTATGAATTTTATTTGGTACTTCATCCGTTATCCTATGAATTTTATTTGGTACTTCATCCGTTATCCTATGAATTTTATTTGGTACTTCATCCGTTATCCTATGAATTTTATTTGGTACTTCATCCGTTATCCTATGGATCTTCACGTTCGAAATTCCGTGCAGATTTTTTAGATTTTCATCAAGGAACCATTTTTGATTTTTTTTGTAAATATGGAATGAGTACAACTTTACAACTGATTACACCATGGTTTTACTGGTAGTTCACCACAAAGAAAATCTAATATGCACTTAAATAATTATGAGAAGAATTTGAAATTAAAAATGTCCAAATAAAGTCTAAGATGTAAAATGTTTCAATACCTGTAAATATCAATAACTTTATTTTATTAATTCTGTGTCTGTGTTTATGAGGAGAGTATGAGAACTTGTGATTAAGGGTGTAAAAATACCGCAACCCTTTAACAGCTAGAATAAGAATCAATCTTCAGGATTGGAGATCCTATATTTAATGAAGAGATAGATAGATAGATAGATAGAAAGGGAGAGGGAGAGAGAGAATGAGAGGGGGTAGTTTATTATTTTAAGAAAAACTGATCTAGCGCATTTTAAAAAAAATTACTCGCGTATTTTTTTTTTTAATTTAGCTTGCATAATTTTATAACCTCGATTAGTTTTTTCGGTCGGGCAAAGACCACAGTGTAGTATCTGTTCTAATACTACACTTCATCTTTTCTGTCCTCGGTCAGTGGAGGAGAACACCTTCATGAGATAATTTTTATTTTTGTTCCTATTCAAAGTACCCCTTTTTAGGGAGCTGGACTTTTCCCACATTAAAAACCGACCTTGTATCTAACTCTACCCTCGTGGAGAGGCAAGTAAATCGAAACAACAATATTTACGTTTCGTATAACAGTAGGCAATCGATTGTTATTGAGAACAAATTACTTACTACTCTACGGGCCAACGCCGGGAGTTCCTGCTATTAATAAATAAAGCGCAATTATTTAGTAAGGATGCATGTCTAAGTGTGAATGCGTTTGTGCATTACATATGGAATGAATATGTTAATCGACATTGAATCAGACGTTGTTTTTCGTAACCGTTTGGGCGCGTGCCTTGAGTCTATGTATGATGTCGTGCAGGGAAAATTCAGAAGAAAATAGAATTTAATGGAACGGATTAGAACAGGTCCGAATGTGGACAAGCCGAAAGGGAAGTTAAAATTAACCTGACTGATCTGGCCTATACACTCAGCTTAGGAAGATCTATTAAAATCAGACCAAATAGAATCTCGAACAGAAATCAATACGACAATAACGGACAATCTAATTTTGTTTCTGAACCGAACATATGTAATTACAGACGAAAAGTTACGATACAAAATATTATCCTTATTGAAATAAATACATTATATTCATAACCACATCTTAAATATGTTGAACATAAAGTGTATATATATATATATATATATATATATATATATATATACATATATATACATATTAAGTATAAAGATTGATAATTGTAAATTATCAATTAGTTTAAAAAGGAAAAACAAACAAAATCAAATTGAGTGTACGATCGTTTCAGAAACTATATTCATTTTATTAAAATGGAGAATAAACATTGACATTAATTGACAAATACTTATGTTTTCGAATATAATCTCCTCACCAGCACAAAACAGGGGGGAGTTTAAGACATAAAATAAACAAACATTTTTGTAGTAAGTAAGGTGGATAGTCCTTATTGATTTTCATTAGAATATACCTATTGAGCTTATTATATATCTATATTACTATGAGCACTGTTCTTTTAAAGTATTAATACATTAAATTAAACTTTATACTTTAGACTCCAGGTGTATATATATATATATATATATATATATATATATATATATATATATATATATATATATATATATATATATATGAGCGAGATAAGACACTGATAGAATTCAGATGAAAATCCTGATAGATATTACTTATCCACAACTACTCAAAAAACTATTTTCAATAATTGTGCTGAAAAGCAAATAGCGTCCACTCGCAGCTGAACATTTTGCTAAGTGCATTTCATTGCCTCTGATGATATGAGCCATTGTTGAAAATCCATGGATTAAGGAAATTATAATAACCCCTTCTATATATTCCTTTGTTAAGCAATAAATTCTTAAAACGAATATATGCCTCTATATGTTATTTTTTCAGAATTTAAAATTAAACCACTAAATTTATACATACATACATACATATATATATATATATATATATATATATATATATATATACATAAAGACTTCTTGAATCAGCGCTTATCGCAAATTCAAGCACAATTAAACAGTGTAGGGGTTCTATAATCTATCGCCATTGGTAAGTAAACTCCTGTTAAAAGAACATAATCTAATTTTTGGCACATGTTAACTCTCTCACACTATAGAAAACATCATCTATAATAATTAATACATATAATCAGTTAATAAATTACATAACAAAAATACACTCATTTCATTTAAGTTACACATCCACATTGGAATTATAACGGTCATGTTTATTCTAAAAGAGTGTAAATTACATCACATCTTTTAAATATATTAACGGCTTTACGACGTTAAAAAAATTACTCTCTATCACAACGCTATAACTTTTGGAATATCCGACGACTTTTTTTCGTTCTGAAATAGAACACAGTCATACTTTTCATTACAACAAATATTTTTTCCAAATATTGTACTCGTATTTTATTTTCTTCTATTCATTAAGAAGTCTTACAATAAAGACGAAGCGTTGATGGACGTGTGACTTGGTTTGTTCCTTTTTTATCTCTCTCTCTCTTTCTCTCTCTCTCTCTCTCTCTCTCTCTCTCTCTCTCTCTTTCTCGTTTCCCTGTATATATTTGTTCAGAAATCAAAGTTTAAAAAATGAATGATTTCGAAACTCAAAGTGGATATATAGATATTAATGTTAAAATTAACATATATAGTACGATACTAACCCGATCAAAATGCTTAATATTCGGGATAGGGCAAAAGTATACAACGGAAAAACAAAAATTTTGTAAAATACATGTGTAACACTGTGAAGCGTCTGATGTTGAATATTAGGGAAGTGCGGCACGAGAAATCGAACCTGGCTCGTGGGTTTTATAATTACTGATACTTAATTCATAAAATAAAAAAGAGAGCTTTAAATGACATTTTTTTTAAAAAAAGGTCTAAGTTTTAAACAGAAAAAATAGGATGAAGGGAACAATAAAGAAAGTTGGACGAATCGACATTTAATGTGTAGGAATATGGTATCGAATTTATTTTATTACATTTTCATCCCAAAGAATGCACATTGCCACTTTGGTGTAGGGGGCTACTATCAGGGGCAACAACTACTGGGGTACTATGTTGGGATTTGGACAGCAAGATGTTGGTTCACGTTACTCTTGAACTTATGCATGTCAGTACAGTTGGGGAAGCAGGGAAGCAGGGACCTGGAATGGAATTCCAAAGTCTAGCGGTTCTGGGGAAGAAACTACTGGAGTAGAAAGATCTTTTATATCTAGGGATCTCTACTAGGTGGGGTGGGATTTAGCTGCTTGTCGGGTTTGTCGAGGGTGTTTACATCGTGGGGGCACAAGTGCTTGCAGTTCGTCAGAGCATTCACCATTAAAATACTTGTAGAACAGGCAGAGGGATGCAACGTTTCGTCGATGGGACAGAGGCTGAAGCTTAGATGTCAGTTCAGGGCCTACCAGATTGGCGACTCTCTTTTGAACCTTGTCTAGGAGCGAGAGATTAGTAGCAGATGCATCAGCCCAAATATGACAGCAATACTCCATACATGGGCGAATGGTTGCCTTATAGAGGTACAGGACGGGCGACACCGATAATTGACCGGTTCATACACTTGATACGTATGAATTGAAAATCAATCTCTAACCGGCGCTGGCCAATTGGTATATAAACACGGCAAGTCGCGAAGTCGCGTGATCTTCCCGTTTCTATTGGTTGAGGTTAAAACGTCGAGCTGACAAACCGCCGATCGCAGGATGACTGACGTCACGTAAAGTAGTACAGAAGCGAGAGGCCGAACGTGTCGAATCTCGTATCGAGAGAAGTCAGCCGCGCTCAACTCCTATCACGACCACGATAATGAACTTAGAAAATCAGACGTTCACGGTGTTCGACAATCAACGATTATACATTTCTGTAACAAGTAATTAGTGTTTTATTTTGTTTTTATAATACACTTAGACTTTTTACTCATAACAAGTCGTCCTTTTTTTTCTTCTTATGACGGCACCTTTCTGATTGGAGTGACTTGCTGGAGAATACCCGACTTCCTTTTCAGCGCGTGTCGACTTGGATTAAAGACGAAACGTGGGTAGGTAGGCAACCGCTGGAGTCATCCATACGACGAGAAGAAGCCGCGATCTAGAAAGCCCCCCTCATTCCCAGCAGGAACAGCCGGCCGGACGAGAAGAAACGTCATAAATGTAAAATAAATTAGATTTTACAACATTTATTAATGCGACTCAAGGGATGAACAATGAAAATTTCCACCCTCTATAGCGTTTAAAAAATGGCTCTTACCCTCATAGAAAAATAGTTAACAAAATAAACAGTAAATAGACTGACTATAATTTTGCTGGTCAGCACATAAATTGAAAACTTTTAAATGTGGGGAAATTATATAAGTCTAAAAGGTATTCCACGTTATAAAGCTGAAAGAGGGATTTAAAAAGAAAAACAACCCAGAATTGAAAATAAGTTGGTGCTGATGGGTTTTAAATGAGATGCTCAATTATTGAAAACCCGTATGTGTTGGCAAGTAGGTCCGTTGCTTGATATGTCCCATTTCTAATTTTGCTAGGTACGTGGTGTTGGACTCTCCCGTCCAATCTCAACGTTGTGCTTACTCCACATTCCATCTAACGATCTTGGAAACTGTTCACATTCGGTTGAGGAGGCCTTCTTTCTGTAAGCAGAGAAAATATCTCTTAGGTTAAAACGGTATTAACCTCTAGGATATTCGAAAATATGATAACGTTTCTTCATCTTAATCGCTTCCCTGTTTTTTTTTCACCCATGAACAGAACGCAACATACCTTTATATTTTTAATATTTCCTTTTTAAACTCCTTGAGGACGAACGCGGTCATCTGAACATGCCTTTATTTTTATTTTTTCTTCTTCTGCCCCCTTTTTCTAAAACGTGTTTCACGTATTTTACTTGTAATCATGAATAATAAAAGTCTTCTCTACATGATTGCAATATATATATATATATATATATATATATATATATATATATATATATATATATATATATATATATATATACAGGGTGTCCGTAAAGTTACTATACAGTCACGAATTACATCCTGTGCGTTTTCTGTTTTCCAATATCGCTTACAAATAAATTTGCGCTCTTCCAAAGTTAGCTTGCGTGGCATGCTTGATTAAATAAACCTGTAAAAAAAAATTTTAACTATTAATAAAAATATAATACAATAAAACAATAAGACTGTATAGTAACTTTACGGACACCCTGTATATATATATATATATATATATATATATATATATATATATATATATATATATATATATAAAGAGTGTGTGTGTGTCTGATCGAGTGAGAGAGAGAGAGAGAGAGAGAGAGAGAGAGAGAGAGAGAGACAAGAATACATTTCTGAATTTAGATATATAAACTGAAGATGGAACATTTATTTTACATACTCTTATAATTTTTTTTCGTGTATTGATATTCATATTAAAATCTTTTTTCTGTTTATTTAAAAGAAAATACAACTTTGTTATATATGGGTCGTGGAATTGCATTCATCTGCAAAAGATTTAGCTAATTTGGATAGTCTAATTTTAATTAATTCCCTATTAGAGTTTTTGGTTTTCTTATAGGATGATCATTGGTTAACTATTACGTGTAATTATATTAATGCAGATATTCTACATGATTTATACTTGCGTAATATTTGGTTATAAAAAGGTTATAGTAAACACAATTTTTTTCTATATATATATTTATGTATGCGTATATATATTTGTTTAAAATATGTTCCCTACCAAACTCCTTTTTCAGTGTTTGGTCTACAGACATGAAACTTAATATATAGGGCATTCGAACCCATGTGAAACTTTATACTTGACTTTTAGCCGGCAAAAATTGGTGCAAATGTGTGAAAGTTAAAGAAATGGAATTTGCCAGTGAAGGTCGAATGACGGAATTACGAATATGCATGCGTAACGTAATAGCTATTGGTTCATGTTTTAATTTTAAGCCTTGCAGAACGAAATCTGCATTAATCAGAAAATCATATTCAAGCGTATTTTACGAACAGGCAATGGTAGTGTTTGATATATTTTCCAACTTTATAAATAGATTTTTTTCCAACTTTATACTAGCCTGGGTGTCCGGTGTTGTCCGAGTGTTTGGAGGTGTGTGCTGAGAAAAAAAAAAAAAAAAAAGAAAAAGAAAAAGAAAAAAGAGTAGTAGGAAGGCAGGCCCGAACACGTGAATGTGGATAGAAGTGTTAAGAAAGGTAGTAGCGTGGGGCAAGAATCAAAACAGTAGGCAGCATATATATATATATATATATATATATATATATATATATATATATATATATATTGCATTCATTTGCACATTATTTTCCCATTGAACCATTGATTGTAGTAAGGGGTCTCGTGGTACCATCTATATTTTTGAATATAGCTCGAAACGAAACAAGTCGACTTTCACAGCCTGTAATTGCATTTGTTTTATCAACAAAAACAGACTTAATATGGCTCACACTTTTTTAATTTGTGTAAAACATAAGCTACTTCGTTTGAACCAATATCAGGAAGAAATGTGGGTGACAAATGTTCACTTTCATTTTGTGTCTCCCTTGTAATCATCAAGTGACGTTCGGATTAAAAAATTCCTTTGTCTATCCCCTCATCAACTCCTATGCAAAGCAGATTTTCTACATTTCATTATTCTTCATATGAATTTTTTTAATTATTCCATCAATTTTGCATTTACACACACACACACACACACACACACACACACACACACACACACACACACACACACACATATATATATACACACACATATATCTATCTCTCTCTCTCTCTCTCTCTCTCTCTCTATATATATATATATATATATATATATATATATATATATATATATAGCGTGTCCATAGAGTCCGTGTGCACTTTAAAAATTATAACTTTATTTGTATTTGCAATAGAAATAATCCGTAAAATGGATTTGAAAGAAGTAAATCTATCTTTTTTAAGCTTTTATTGAAATTTTATTTAACATTCCACATGCCCTCCATCATTAGCAATACAAAGGGTAATACGATTTTTCAGTTCACGAAAAACATTTGCCAAATGATTTATAGTAATGCCTGATATTGCATTAGTTATTATAGCTTTCAAATCTCCCAATGAACTAGGTTTGGTTGCATACACAATTGTTTACACATGTCCCCATAAAAAAATCTAATCGAGTCAAATCTAGCGAACGTGGAGGCCAATTAAATGGTCCACCCCTTCCGATCCACCTGTTAGGAAATTCCTGATTTAGAAACTGTCTAACACGCCGAGCAAAGTGACAAGGAGCTCCATCTTGTTTAAACACTGTATAATCTTTCAAGTTTAATTGTTCAAGTTGCGGAATAAAGTAATTCTGCAACATATCTAA
Organism: Euprymna scolopes; assembly: GCF_053919585.1. NCBI lineage: Eukaryota > Metazoa > Mollusca > Cephalopoda > Sepiida > Sepiolidae > Euprymna > Euprymna scolopes. The sequence continues at coordinate 74,539,497 of NC_136498.1, forward strand.
GTAGCTGTCACTGTTAATAACACGATCTTCAAAGAAATATGGCCCTATGATTCGATTTATTCCCAAAGCACACCACACATTAACTTTAAGAGAGTCCCTTTCATATTCAACAGTTTCATTTTGGGTTTTCAGTTCCCCAAATTCGGGAATTATGCCTGTTGACCTTGCCACTAATGTGAAATATTGCGTCATCAGAAAACAGTAAATTACTCACAAATGCATCATCATTTAAAAGTTTTTCATTGAACTGGTGACAGAAAGTTAGCCGTGCATAATAATCCTCTTCTAACAACTGTTGATGTAATTGAATTTTGTAAGCTTTCATATGAAGTTTTGCCAGCAGAATCTTATGCACAGTAGACTTTGGCTGCCCGAGCTCCAATGATGCCCGTCTTACAGACTTTCTTGGACTTGCAGTAAAGGATTCTTCTATGGAAGCAACACTTTCGTCACTGACACATGGCCTTACAGACCGTAGTTTATCATGGACAGAGCCTGTCTCTTTAAATTTTTTAATCCATTTAACAACGGTGTTCCTATGAGGCTCTTTTTTATTGTATTCAATTCTAAACTTTCTTTGTACAGCAATAGTAGATTTCAATTCAGCCAACCAAAGGACACAGTTTACTTTTTCTTCAATTGAAGCCATGGGATCAAATTGATTCTGAAAAACAGAAGAAAATAGTTTTACTTATTTTTTACTTATCTAAAAATTGTTACGAATTTTGTGGTGAAAAATTATTCAATAACTATACTTAAAACTAGATACATGAAACTTTATAACATTTTTTACAGATTATTTCTATCGCAAGTATAAATAAAGTTATACATTTTTTAAAGTGCACACGGACTTTATGGGCACCTTGTATATATATATATATATATATATATATATATATATATATATATATATATATATATATATATATATATATATGTATGTATATATACAGACCCAAGATTTGACATAAGGGGTATTGAGATTTAGAAAAAAATCTTTTAATTGGTTTTCGGCCAGAAATTTGGATGTCAAAGAGTCACAGTTCAACGATTTGACCTTTAAAAACTCTACCAAACGCCTCCGCAAATTTGGGGTCTTAACACTTGTAAAATTTTAATGTAGGTTACCTGGACATGAGTCAAACGTTGTAATATATATATATATATATATATATATATATATATATATATATATATATATATATATATATATATATATATAGGGCCCAAGCAAAGCTGGGCTGAACTGCTCGTGTAAAATAAAATGGAAAATAGTTTTTCATATTTAGTTTTAGTGCAGAAATTCATAATTTAAAAAATTTACACAATTTAGATATTTTGTGAAAAAAAAAAAACAGAAAATAATTTACTTTTTGTTTCAGATGGCAAATGCAGATAATGTTCTTAGTCCGATCGTTGTATTTGTTGCACTTGGCATCAATATTGTCACAGCTTAAAATTGACAATTTGCATAAACATGATGAGATTTAATATAATGTATACAACTTTTCCTTCCAGAAATCTTAAGGACAGCAGGGAGAAATTTCTATTTATTTGCTTTGTCTTCTGAAGCATACAATTTTCACGTTGTTAATAATGCCAAATTTGATTAAACAAAAGCTAACGAGGGTTGACAGCCGTCCAAATATCTGTGACTTCCTTTTGCGATGACAGGGTGAAATGAAAAAATAGTCGCCCTAGACATAACGACCTGATTCCATTTCCTTTTTTTATAAAAACCGGAGTTGTGTACAAATCCCAAGAGGAATAGGAACCTTCTATCATGTGTGAAAGTAACACAATATTCAACGAACGAGATAGGAGGTTCGCCGCTGTACAATTTATGCTCTCTACCGATCCAAGTTATGACAACAGGACCATTGCCAGCACTCTCCAAATTCAAATTCAGACGGTTCAACGCTTGGAGACACAGCTCAACGAAGTTACCGGCCCCGGTTATAGTTTTTCGTATGGTTTTAGTCAGAGAAATACGCAAAGACCTTAATAAAATCTGAAAATAAAATTAAATGAAAAGTATTTTTTACTTAGAAAACAGTAGTTTACTTCTAAGATTAACTTGTAAACCGACTTTTCGCTAAAAACACCAATTTTTAAAATATCAACAAATTAGAATAAATAAAATTAAAAAATATTTTTATGTTCATTCTGCTTAACATATAAATAAATACATATACATTTATATATATAAGCACATAGATACACACATACATATATTTATATATATATATAAATATATGTGTGTGTATTTGTGTGTGTGTGTGTTTTAATTAAAAGGGTAAAAATTAAACAAATCAAACTTATTAAGAGGAAGTAATAACTTCCGGTGAATGCCGAAAAATATCCAGTAGATAAAATGGCGTTTAATAAGTCTTTATTTTTTATTTTAAACTGCATATTTTATTGTGGTTTAGTTTTGGTTTTTAGTTATTTCATTTCAATTTATACAAAAATGGATACTAAAGTTAAAACATTAATTATTTAATGTATGCTATCTTTTTTTCATTAAGATTAAGTTTTAAATTTATGATTACATGTTTACGGTGATGCTAATGACTATGTCTTCAAATTCGATTTCTCAAAAAATACAAAGTTTTTGAAAAATATTTTGTGATAATTTCTAATGCTATTTTACAACTGTTATTCTATAAATTTATTTTTACAAATCTCAAATTGATCCAGCCTACTGTACATACCCGGCGTTGCAAAGCTGTCTATTGCCTTTCATTTTTTCTATTTTCTTTTGAGATAAGAAATGTATATATGTTTTTAATTTGTTTATCATTTTGTTTTAGATGGGAATGGAGCATCCTTTTTTGTTTTACAAAGGAATCACTACTACTTATCTAGGCTCAGAGGCCACTCGAGGATTAGGGTTAACGAGTCTACAGCAGTCAAAAGGACAATATCATAGTAATCGTTAGAAATGTAAATTTGGTAAATTGGATTACTTAAGGGGAACAGCTCATCAAGAACTTGTTTACATTGGACTTGAAGACGACCATATTGTAGTCAGCTGGAAAGCAGGCAAATGGAAGAGAGTTTCACAAATGTGCAGTTCTATGAAAGAAGCTTTGTTCATTGAATCTACGTTAAGGTTTAGGCGCAGATAAAGAGTGAGGGGAAAATTATTGATGGTGTTTTTAGCTAGACGAGTGCTTCTCGTAAAAGTTAGGCGAGAGGGGACCATTGATTGGAGCTCAAACGAGCACTTGCCATGAAAATAACAATAAAGAGACAGGTTGGCAACGTCTCTTCTGTGATAAAGACGTTGCCGCATGCAATCAAAACTGTACATACCCGGCGTTGCACTGGTGTCTATTGCCTTTAATTTTTCTATTTTTTTTTCTTGAGATAAAAAAATTTATATATGTTTTTAATTTATATATCCTTTCGTTTTGGATGGGGATGGAGCATCCTAGTGTCTGCCAGACATACACTCACTGTCTCATACATTCCACACGAGAGACCTTTTAACCGTCCCTTTAAGTGCATTTATTTGAATCTCTCTTGCACTTTGTCACCCTATATTGTGAACTGTAAAAGTTTACGTAACAAAAAGATCGAAATAAGAAGAAAAAAAAAACAACACGAAAACATAACGCAATGTCTCTTATTTCGTCTCCAAATTATCTTTCGGTGTTATTTCTGTCTCACTCGTATTTCTCTGTGACTGTATTTTTTTTTTAAAGTTAAAAACAGAGATGTTTCTCATCACTTTGCTTCCGGCTCTCCTTTCTCCTTTCCCTCCGCTTCATCCCCCTTAGCGAATAGATATTATTACTACAATACGATACGCGAGCAAAGACAGTTAAATATCATTTTTTTCCTGTTTATTCCGCTTGATTTTTAAATTTTAATTCTAAAGAAATTAAGGATTATGTCGTGAAAGATAAGGTGGAGGGCGACTATAATCATCTGATTTAGTGTTTGTTGGCGTGTTAGAGAGAAATCTTCTCTGAGACATTGGCCACTGGCACTGAGCCAGTGTTATGCAATGTTTGTTACAAATTGATTTTCTATGCAAGTGTGAAATGTTAAGCGAGTATAATTTTGTTTGTTGGGATGGCGTTCTGTTGGGATCGGCCAAGTGTTCTCGTAGGTCAGCTCAACCCACTGTAAGAATTGATATAAGCGAACGTGACGTCACATGGATCGAAAAGGGAGAGACGGAGATAAGGAAGCGTTCGATCGGAAGCTTCACGGTGTGAAAACGTGCGTTCAGAAATGTTCTCTGATGATGTGATTAACCAGCAGTTATCTTCTTGTCTCCTCCCAGTTCCGTAGGTTAGTGAATGAGAAGATGCAGTCCCAGGCAAATAAACCTCATATCGCCTTCAATTGTTGGTTGTTTATCTTTGTCATTTCTTTTGGGTATTAACGAATTTGTTTGAAAGCTGCGTTTTCTCAGTCCAACAGAGCAACACAAAGAATGCGTGCCGAGATAAACGACTGGCAAATTATGTTATAAAGGTTCATGTATTTTAATTGATTGTGACTTGTAAGATAGTATACCTCTCTTTACACAAAGCGATCACATTTTTGTGAATGTACTTTCAGTAGCCGTTTAAATGTCAATATATCGAATCATTTTTTAGTAGAAACTTTCTCTACCACCAATAGCAATAGTCAAAAATACATTACCTGAAAGTACTTCCTTTAAACTCCTCGGCCTAACGTTCACAGGGAACATGAGTTGAAACAGATACATTGAGAGCATTGCTAAGGCTGCTGCGAAGAAGGTGGGCTCTCTACCGTGCTAGGAAGCTACTTTCGCCTGAAAGTAACCTGTACCTCTATAAGGCCACCACTCGCCCATGTATGGAGTATTGTTGTTACATTTGTGTCGGTGCATCTGCTACTAGTCTCTCACTCCTGGACAGGATTCAAAAGAGAGTCGCTAACCTGATAGGTCCTGAACTGTCATCTAAGCTTCAGCCTCTGTCCCATCAACGACATCTTGCATCCCTCTGCTTGTTGTTTAATGGTGAATGCTCTTACGAACTACAAACCTTTGTACTCCCTCGACGTAAATACCCCCGACAAACCCGATAAGCAGCCAAATCCCACCCTACACAGTAGAGATCCCTAGGTGTAAGAAAGCTTTCTACTCCAATAGTTTCTTCTTCAGAACTGCTAGACTTTGGAACTCCCTTCCGAGACTCTGCTTTCCCAACTGTACTGACATGCAGAAGTTCAAGTGTAATGTGAACAGACATCTTGCTGCTCATCTCCCCCATAATATCCCTGCAACTTATGCCCCTGATAGTAGCCCCCTACTTTAAATTTGAAATGTTCCTTGTTTGGGGTTAAAATTGAATAAAAAAGAGAAAAGTACATACTTCACGAGCTCTTGTAATTTGAACAGATTTTGGAAGCAATGGAATATTCGAAAAGGAATTGGTGTATGATTTGAAAATGATGAAGTAAAATCGATTAATTACGCCAGTCTCTATCTTCTTCTTGTTGTTGTTCTTGCTCTTGTTCTTGTTCTTGTTCTTCTTTTCTCCCCCCTCTCGCTCTCTCTCTCTTTCTCAACACAAAGTTTAATTATTTCTAATCTTGAAAAAATTGCGAAATGACTGGTGCTGCAAAGAAAACCAACTTTTCAATGATTTTTGTTTTGTGTTGTACATCCGTACGTAGCAGTCGATGCAGAAGTAAAAACGTGTTCGATAATAATAAATGTTTTAATCTGCTATTCCGCAATTCAAGGCTAGCTTGTATAAATAATATATATGTGTACGTGCGTTTGTAACAACTACGCGTTACTCCACCGCCGACAACATTGTATTCATATATATTTCTCTTTCATCTAGCCTTCCCATTTTGTTCGTGTTATCGGTTTTCACGCTTTGACGTCTATATATAATTAAAACAAAATTAAAGAAACAAGAGAAAACACTGACTCCGACAAAGTCTGTAAATAGAAGTTGCATTCTGGGTGTATGTATGACACAATCGTGAGAAACTACAACCCAAGTACTAACCATAATATATTAGCTTTTGTGTGAAGGCCGAGTTCGTCGGTGGTTTCAGCTCATCTCGATTTCTCAAGTCTCTTCCGACCTGGTCCAAGCCACGCCCTGGCAACTCTAATACAACTCACTCCTAAAATTGATTTTAAAATTAAAAATATATTATATCTGTTCAAGATATAGACTTTCGATGAGATCATAGGTTGTTAAACTTTATAATCGAATCATTGATATGAATATGAAGCGTTTCAAATGTTTGTATGAATAAATATATTGATATAAATAGCTTTATTTATTATTAAACACTATTATATAAACATATTAGAAATTCTCTGAATATATATAGTACAAATAGATGGGCTGAGTGAATATATTTCTTCATTCAAAATGGCGTAATGGAAACATATTATGAGGTATTTACAGCTTCTCTTCGAATTTTCGGATTTTAATCATGTCAAAACGCACCCTGTTTCCATTTGATGGAAAATATTGTTGAATTGTTGCTATTTCCTCTGGTGAGTTAAGGGGGAAATAGATTCACTGATTGATATAATAATTAAGTGATTGATTTTGTGCTACGAAACAGATACTGTCAAGAATTGTAAATGTTAACTGAATTAAAGGAATAAATTATAAGATGGTCAACATCGTGAACTTTGGAATATAGACTTTTTTCATTCATTCACTATATCTATCTATGTATGTCTATCTATGTATCCATCTATCTATCTATCTATCTATCTATCTATCTATATCTCTCTCTCTCTCTCTCTCTCTCTCTCTATATATATATATATATATATATATATATATATATACATATATATATATACACGAACGACATTCCAAAGTAATGCCTCTTATTTTTTTTATGTCGCCCAAATGAATTAGAGAAGATTGCAAATTGAATTGTTATGAAGGTTGAGCTTATGCATTCATGACTTGTAAGTGTCGTCTTTTTGTTGCAAATATTGATGCAGGAAGACAGCTTTAATTTGGAATCAGTGACCTTCTATAGTATTTTTCTCCAGAGTCTTCGAGGCCTCTCCGGATCAATTCTAGACTATTGTCTCTGGGAACATTGCATTGAAGTCCGCCATTGAAGATTTTCCTTATCCCTTAATGATCTTTGAGGTTCGATTGAGGATTTCCTTACTAAAAATTCCTGCTCTATCAACAATTGCACCGAGATAACGGTAGTGCCATGTTAGAACTGCATAGAGAAAGATACGATTAAGTGTCTACGTATTTGGAATTTGATGTTTAACATTCAGTAAACACCTTCTTTGTTCGGACTACGCTATTTAAAATAATATTAATCGTTGAAACTAGTATTTTACTGCACATCTTACCCCGTAAAATCCGCTTTATAAAGTTGCCCCCCCCCATCACAGTAGACTCTTACATCTCAGTGGCAATATGTCTTGTTTGAGATAAAGTAAAGTTCTTATGTCCAGTGCCTTCCCCCAGGACAGAGTTAGAAATGTGGAGAAAAGAAACAAAAATAAAAATTGTCTCAGCCATGAAGGACTTCTCCACCACTGAGAGAGATCAAGAAATTAAAGTATAGCATCTGAAAAACAGATACTACACTTTGATCTTGGCCCAAAGGCCTCCCCCCCTGCGTGGAACTTTAATATAAGAACTGAGTGATGATAACTACTATTTTCTTACGTGCTTTTGCATTCTTGTCATTTTTAAGCATTATTTGTTTTCGGGAGTCTAGTCGTTCATTACCCATTTCTTTTCGTTACTTGATCAGTATACATATGCGTGTTGAGGGCATACTTATCTCGCACTGTCTCCCTCCTCCCCCTTCTTCTTCTCCTCCTCCTCCTTCTTCCTCTTCATTGTCACTGTCGTTTCGTTTTTATCTCTCTCGTCCGAGTAGCGGCAATTCTCTGTCAGTGGAGCTATATAAATACAACTTATTTTTCCCGTGCACAGAAAAGCAGACTAAGGCGTTCGTTTGGAGTTTAGTATTAAGTCGTTTTTTTTTTTGTTCTGGTGATAATTGTTCATACATGTGAGAGAGACTAATATTCTCTAAACAAATTAGTTATTTATTGTGTTAGCGATAACTGGGTGCGATGAGCGTGCAATAAGTAATGTCCCTGACCCACTTTCCATAGGAGTAGAGCAACGAAACTTGGAACAGTTATTAGTCTTTCTCTAGATAGGAACCACTCAGAGTTATGCATTTCTCCCATCGTTTGATGCAGCTCTGGAGACCGTGTTTTTAGAACACCCCAGGTTGATCCTCCAACCAAGACGTGACTTCAGAAATCAATGCTGCATCATCTGGGAAACACTTTTCTTTCAAAAATAACTTCATGTATGGGAAGAGGTGAAAATCAGAGGGTGCAAGGTCAAAAGAGTAGGGAAGATGGGTGAGGATTTCATAACCACACGCCTGTGCTTCTGATCTGGCGACATGCGCGTTGTGGACCAGAGCGTTGTCCTGCAGGAGGAGGGTAGCTTTGCTGATCTTGCCCCGCCTCTTGATTTTGATAGTTTCCCTTAATTTCCTCCAAAGTGAAGCATAATAGGCTCCTGTAATTGTGGTACCTTTTGCCAGAAAATCTGTCATCACTACTCCGTCCTGGTCCCAGAAGACTGTGAGCATGACCTTGCCAGCGGAGGGCTTCACCTTGCCTTCTTTGGAGGTGGTGAGTCCAAGTGCTTCCACTGCATTGACTGGGCTTTGGTCTCTGGATCATAGTGATTGACCCAGGTTTCATCCTGTGTAAATCAGTATTTTGAAAAACTTTGACTCATCTTCTTGGCACATCTCCAAATTCATCCCCGAGCACTCGATGCGTTCTCGCTTCTGGAATGCTGTGAGAAACCTGGGAATCCATCTGGCAGACATCTTATGCATATGCAAATGGTCATGAATGATAGTTTCCACAGATCCTGTACTAATGTTGACGTCTTGGGATATTTGGCGAATAGTAATGCGCCGATCTTCCAAAATGGCAGCCTCAACTTGACGGACAGATGCCTCATCAATTGCAGAAGAGGGGCGACCATGTCTGGGAGCTGTTTCCACAGACTTCTGGTCATGTTTGAATTCACGATGCCAGCGTTTTACAAGGTCATATGATAGGGCATTATCACCATAAGTTTTTTTTTCATTTCATCAAAAGTCACCTGTGGTGTGCATCCTTTCAAATACAAAAACCGAATCACTGCTCGACATTCAACAGGCTCTATTTCACACCTTACTCAGTTCAACTACCTGTAAAACAGAAATCACAATTAGTTCAGAGCTGTAATTTGCCACATAACCCGTAGAGATATAAATCAATGCACATGCAAAATTTCAGCTAGATCATATAACTGGAAGTGGGTCAAGGGCATTACTTATTGCACACCCCTCGTAGATACATCGGTTCATTTCGCTCTTGCCGATTATTAAACCTTTCCTTTCTGTAACAACATTATCGGAAATGTGTCAGTAATAACAGTATTGTCAATGTGTCCCGCACACTCCCCATAGACAGACTGGCTGAAACCTTCGTTTCTCTGTCAACCTCGCCATACCTACCGTCATATGGCGTGCCCACTGACCACTCTTAGTTTTACTTCTACTTTGACATATTTAATATCATCCGAGCTAACATGGCATCTCTTCACCTCACCTTCCGTGGGAACTAGTTAATTTACCCGTTGGTGTTACTTCGATCTGCACTTAGTTTGACCCTTGTCAATATTAATACTAGCTGATGTAATCGCTATCCGAAACCGAGTTATCCGTTATGTAACACTGTTTTTATTCTTGTTTCATTGATTTTAGCCGTAATCTTGTGATTAAGTTTTGGTTTATCATCGACATTTTAATGATTATCTTGTTGAGGTTCACTCAATTTCTTTTCCACGATTTCTCTCATACGTATTTTTATTTCGGTCAAATTATCACTAGTAGAATAGCGAGATCATATATCTGCTCCATGAATCAATCCCATAACTCGGATTTATCTCTCGTTTCCAGAGTATTTAGCATTTTCCGAAATCATTGTCTTGTTCCTAAGCCTGCCTTTTGTAGCTTTCCAAGACGTTTATTATCAGCTTCACCCTAATAAAGGCACGTAATGAGTGGTTGCCCTGCAGTTAAAATTATCTGAGTTTTGTTTTAATACCAGTGGGCTTGATTTTGCCTAGTTAAATCCAATTTCGGCCACGTAATTCGTTTTTCGGTTCTACGCAGAAGCCAACTTTCCTCCGCTTATTATCGGTGTTGATGTAAGGGCCATGTCGCCGAGTTATGATCTCATAGGTGATTGTCACAATCCAGATCTTGTTATCGAACTTTGGTGTTCTTATATTCATGTCCATAATTTCTTTTTGCTTATTTAATGGTGCATATATATATATATATATATATATATATATATATATATATATATATATATATATATATATATATATATATATGCACGTTTCATTAAATAGCACATATAACTCTTGCTTATTTTTCTTGTAATCCTTCTTTTCTCTTTGTCGGACCATTTTCGAAACGTTTTTTCCGAGTGAAAAAGAAATTTCCCATAATCGCGAACGTTTTCGCCCTCCATTGGTCATCATCAGGCTAGTAGTAAAAAATAAAAAATGAAAGTAGCGAGATGAAATGAAAAGACGATTAAAAGATGATTAAAAGGCGATTAAAATCGCTTAAAATCATTAAAAGACTCAAAAGCACTTGAGCGTGCCCTCCGTTTCGTTTTGAGTCTGGTCAATCGTTGGTTTATTAATGTGGATTAACAATGCCTCAAAAATCGGGAGGCGCACCTCGCAATATGAGACAGTTAAAATGGCCGTGTTATTTATTAATATGTCTCTGAACTCATTTTTAGGTGTGTGGTGTGCTATGAGGTGCTGATAGATTGAACTATTCGGGGAAGACAGGGGACAAACAACAAGTGTAAAAGGGGACGGAATATCATTTGGTTTGCACCACCACTTGCCTTCAACACAAAAACACGAGGAGACATTTATTCATGAAACTGCTAGACAGAAATTTCTGAATGCCGTATATACAAAATTTCAAGTTTGTAGATCAAAAACTTGTTGAGTATATAGGGTGAGAATTGTCCACATACACACACACTTTCTTATATATATATATATATATATAAAAAATTTTGTATATAAGGTATTCAGAAATTTCTGTCTAGCAGTTTCATGAACAAATGTCTCTTCGTGTTTTTGTGTTGAAGGCAAGTGGTGGTGCAAACCAAATGATGTTCCGCCCCCTTTTACACTTGTTTTTTGTTAGCTTATGTTGAATGACCCCCAAAAGAACTGTTTAAACGTCCGTAGTGAAACTCTTAAGGCCTGTAATTACCTCCCTTGGACCTGCCAGGGATAACCGATTAAGGCCGAAGCCATGCCAATTAGGAACAGAATAGGAAAAAAATTAATTTAAACATATATTTACTAAAAAATACATTAGATAAAAATTTTTAAAAAAATTAGAAAATTGATATTGAAATAAAATATATAGAAATAGAGATAAACTATAGTTAAATAAAAAGGAACATCATTATAGAAAACGTGCGGTCCTGCATTTTCCTCTAACAGAAAACAACATGGCCGACGAGAGCCTAACATTATTTATCATTAACTGGTCCCCCTCATGTTAGGCTTGAAACCAACGGTACCAATCTTTTTCTGACTTTCTGTGCAATTTAGAATAAACATTAAGCTCTTATATTGAATGATTTGTCTTTGTAATCGAGCACTTTGTTGGAATTATTTCCCATAAAACAGTAAACATATATATATATATATATATATATATATATATATATATATATATATTCTCTATTGCGGTGCGTCAACCTTCTTTGTGCCGGCAAAAGGAAACATCCAACGCATTGTTTCTCTTTGGGGGACTTTGAATCTTTTCTCCCGTTTTTTTTTCCTCCCTCGTTGTGCCAATATTTTAATCGTTTTTAAACGTTAATAAATTTATTTTAGTGTCCCCGTACTTTTGCCACATTTAATAAGTTCCCTATTAGAACTCTTTATTTTCGACACAATATTATTTTGTACGCTATCGATTTTCTCCTGATGAGATGATAGCCGAAAGAGCTCTCGAGAAACTTCCGCTTATTATTTTCAAAACTGTATATATATATATATATATATATATATATATATATATATATATATATATATATATATATATATATATATATATATATATATACTAGCTGATGGTAGCATATATATATATATAATAGTTGTGACCACATGCTGGATTTAGGGAAGCATAATACACATTCATTTTGGTCAGATTCAAACGCAAAGTAACTTTCATTACTTAAACGGGAAACAACCTAAATAAATAAACTTACTTCCGATTTAAACCAACTGTTCTCAGCTATAAATAATTGAAAAAAAAATTAATCAACTTGAAAAATATTTCTAAATAGAACAATTACAACGATTGTATTACAGCATACTTACATTCATATACATACTTATATAAGTATGTATATGAATGTAAGTATACATATAAGTATACTTATATAAGTATGTATATGAATGTAAGTATACATAAAAATCTTAACGAAATAAAGTGTATATAAGTCTGTTTTCAGAACAGTACGAAAATTATTTCGTGAAACATTGTACATTTTGTACATATTAATCAAATTGTAAACAAACAGACAGGAATACGACTTTATTATAATATATATATATATATATATATATATATATATATATATATATATATATAGAGAGAGAGAGAGAGAGAGAGAGACAACAAGAGAGAGCGTTGGGGTATAATCTTAAAAATAAATCAATAAATTCTCGGTCGCAAGTAGTATGTAAGCGGTTTATTAAAAACTATAAGACAGGATACGTCATAAACTTACAAAGGTTTCATTGGCATAATATATTATAACAAATCGTTCGAACCATCAGCGACATATGAATATAGAAACAAATCAAACAGTTCAACAATGCGATGGTCGTTAAAGTCTATTCTTCGATTGGTTTTCTGTAAAATTGATAATCTCTCTCTCTCTCTCTCTCTCTCCCTATATATATATATATATATATATGTATATATATATATAGTCTTGGAAGTTTTTAACCTTTAAAACTATATAAAAAGAAAAAATATCATCCGTTAGAAAACCATTTAGTCAGTAGGTCATTCAATCACCTGCAATCACTGCATCAACTTGCTCTCTCGAATTAACTATAGTACCGATGATAATTTATTTTCTATTATTATTATTTTTTTAATTTTTACAAATTTTTTTAAAGGGATCATCAGTTGTTTACCATGAAACACTGTTTCGTTAATTTAAAAACAAAGCAGTATATTACATCATAGCTCTCCGGCAGTGTTGATAATATACCACCTCCCTTAATCTTAGGAAAAAAATATGTTACAAATATTAGATCTAGTTTCCTATTCTTTATTACTTTATCTAACCTATTCATTTTATAAAAATGAATCTCTTAAATGTGAGATTCATCTATTTCCAAATTCAAAATGGATATATTCTTTTTTTAATTTACCAGTCTTGAATTTATAAGTTTAGGATTAATCCATTTTGACTACCTATCACCCCCACTATGATTAGTATTTTGTATATTTACATCATATATATATATATATATATATATATATATATATATATATATATATATATATAGAGAGAGAGAGAGAGAGAGAGAGAGAGAGGAATTGGACAAAATCATGGAAATACTTCGAAATTGTAAATAAATATATTTTAATACAGTGTATGATCTCCTTATGCAATAATAACTGATTGAATGTGACATTGAATAAATTCATACAAGCTTCAATTGTTTTTATAGGAATTTTGTACGATTCTTCGGATAAAACGAAAAAACAGTTCTTCCAATGATGAGGGAGGGAAGATATCGGATTCTCAGTCGTTTTTCTAAAATAAACCACAAAAGTTTAATAACATTTACATATGAAGATTGCAATGGCCAAATTAGATATTTTACTTCATTTGAATGTTCTTCACGCGATTATATTACAACTGTTATTGTCTGACTGGAAGCATCATCATCCTGAAGGATTTTATTTCTGTATGGAACATTTCTCAGATCATAAGATGAACGTAGTCACTCAAATTTCTCAAATAATCTTGGCTATTAATTTCTCCATGCAGAGAAACTATATGGACAGCGACTTTTCAAGATAAAGCCCCCCCCCAATCATTAACGATCAACCTCCATGTTTAACCAATGGAAGAAGGCAGTTTGGATTAAATGCTTCTTTCGGCTGTATCCAAACAGCCATGAAGGGAGAGGCTAGGAATAGAATAAAGGATGATTCATATGAAAAAAAAAATAACATTCTCTCACACTTCTAGGCATCAATCTTTAACGGTAATTTACCATCCTTTTCTTTAAACATTTGTGTTCACAAGTAGTTCTTTTATGATAACATATATTTAACTTATTTTTAAAACGAGAAAAAAAAGTCTCCCATGAAATTGAACATTTCCCAATTTATATTTGCATATTATTTGAACTCCAAAAACACGCGGATATTTTTCTTCTTCTAAAGTATGCATTACTTCTAGCTAGTCTAAAGTTAATACGTAATCCTTCTTAACCAAATTTTTAAACGAGTTAAAAATAACCAGACTTTTCAATTTGATAAAAGTTCTATTATAGCATATTTATTATGGGGTGGAGCTGGAACAGTCGAACATCCCAGCTCGACCCAGATAAAGGCAAAAAGTATCCATGCATTAACATGGGAGGGGAGACTATCTTCAAGTACTACCCAAAGCCGGGAATGGGGAAACGGACTTATAATAAGTAGATATTAATAAGTTCTTCTCAACGTTTTTTTTTTACTTATTTATTTTATTTATTTATTTATTATTTTTTTCAATGGAGATTAGATAATGCATGTGGATGTGTTATCGGCAGCTCCAGTAACTCTCGCTTCTCCTTTTTTGTCCTTCAGTCCTCATTTCCAATGAATGATTTTTCTGAAAAAGGCGGAAGAAAAAGCTGCTTTCCAGGTCGGTAGTACTTTGTAAACAGTAGCCTGAAATGTCGGAAAATTTCTGTTTCTATGTCTATCCTTGTGGTAATGTCACTAGTAAGGGTGCTGGAGGTAAACGTTTCAACTGGGCTGACGTTACCCGCCTGATAGTTAGGGACCCGAACCTTGGATTAACCACTAAGGAGGCTGTCCTATCAGCAGGTGCAAAGTACTGGGGCTGCTGTATTGCTATTTTGGTAAATGGAGTCTGGACCATACAGTAGTTTCTGGTAGGGCCTCTCGATGCCATACCAGTGGGTAATTGTTACGGCTTTACATTATCATGTGCTACAAAACAAAGATATTTCTTGTCTTTTTCTCTCTTATTTTCCCTCTCTGTCCATGTTCCAACCAAGTCTACCGACCTGCTCCACAAACCCCAAAACCTCAACAATCATGACAAATCTCCAAAAAAGAAACACGAATAAACCTAGAACCCCATCCCCCAACGTAGATCCCTACAACCAGGTCACCTTCTCCAACATCAGGGGTCTACGTTCCAACCTTCCAGAGATGGAAACACAATTACAGGAGACGAAACCGGACATATTCTTTCTAAGTGAAACTAGCATAGGGCCGACCACTTCTCTAGACGAATTCATAATTAAAGGATACTCTAACTTAACATCTAAATCTGACCCCCCAAGATCGCCATGGGCATGGCATATGTGCCTACATCAAAGATGGCCTTCCATGTGGTAGGGATATCTCCAGAGAAGACCCTAATTTACCTTATATGTGCTTCCGGGTTGCACTAGCTTACACCACTGCATTTATATTTGCCCTCTATCGCCCCCACAACAGTGGGGTTACTATCTTTAAGGGCATATCTAAGAAAATTGACCACATCCTGTCTGCTCATCCTTCGGCTATCATTCACATTTGCGGTGACTTCAATGTCAATAATGTGGAATGGCTGACCCACTTAAATAAACCGATGACGAGGGGAGGTTTTGTCATGATTTTGCCATTGTCTATGACCTCACTCAGATTGTTCACGAACCCACACGTGTGCCCGATACGGCCGGTCAATATACAAGCCTTCTAGACCTTTTCCTCACAACTTCCCCTGAGCTGTGTTCATGTTCCGTTCTATCTCTGGGATCCTCTGACCACTCTGTTGTAGCAGTTAAGATAAAAATGAAATGTAATAAATCTTCAGACGTACCTCTCCACCGTACTGTATATCGATATTCTATGGCTGACTGGGATAGCTTCCGTACATTCATATCTGACATACCTCTGCATTCCATGTTTAAAAAGGATGTGTCCTCTCTTATATCAGACCTGAACGAATGGTTAATTGTAGGCATAGACCGATTCATACCATCTAAAACATCCAACAGAAACCTTACAGCCTGCCATGGTTCTCCCCAGAATGTGCTGCTGCCATCGCGCACAGAAATCACTATTTCCATAACTACCAATGTAATAGATGTACTGAGACTAAAGCTGCTTTCAGGACTGCCAGTAACCACTGTAAAAGAGTAATACAACATGCAAGAGAGCTATATGCTCAGTCTGTTTAATCCAAAGTAGCTGAGCAGCGGCTTGGTTCCCACTAGTTCTGGCAAATAGTAAACAGGATTTTGAACAGAAGCGTGTGTTTTATCCCAATTATCATCAATGGACCTGAGGTCATCTCGTCAGCATCAGACAAGGCCAGAATATTTGCCAAGAATTTGTAGCTAATTCTACCCTATGCGACAATGTCCATCAACTCCTCGTATTTTCTCCTATAACAGACAACACGCTATGCAACATACAGATATCTGTGCGTGAGGTCGCCAAGCTAATCAAGAACCTTGATTCCAGTAAAGCAACTGGCCCTGAAGGCATTCCAGTTATAGTGTTGAAAAAGCTCCAACCAGAACTTGCCCCCATACTTACAAAACTGTTTAAGTGTTGCCTTAAGGAGAAGTGCTTTCCAACACCCTGGAAAATCTCATCAGCATGCCCTGTATTTAAGAATTCAGATAAAAAGTCATCTCCCTCTCAATACAGACCAATAAGTCTCCTGTGTGTCATAAGTAAGTTGCTGGAATCCATATTGAATATAGAAGTAGTCAACCACCTCAACAGAAACAACTTTCTTAGTGACATACAATATGGTTTCCGCTCTGCAAGATCTACAGCAGATGTGCTAACGGTTATATCTCATAGGATTAGTGAATCTCTTGACAAAGGCTTCCTTTCCAGGGCAATTGCTCTTGAGATATTGAAGGCCTTCGATAAGGTATGGCATAAGGGCCTACTTCACAAGATTTCCAGCTACGGTATTACTGGAAATGTTTTCTCAATCATTAAATCATTTCTCTCTGATAGGCTCATAAGAGTGGTGGTTGGTGGGCAGAAATCAGAGGCCCACAGTATTAATGCTGGAGTCCCTCAGGGGTCCATCCTGGGCCTACTCTCTTCCTGATCTACATCAATGATCTCCCTAAACACATACCTTAAATCATTCGTTGACATCTATGCTGATGACAAGACTAGCTATGGCAACACATCAAAGGCCGTAGACGACAAAGTTCTCTCTAATTCTCTCTCCTCTGATCTTGAGCGCGTGGTATAATGGTGGAAGAGGTGGCTGGTCACTTTTAATACATCTAAACAATGCTTCTATCTTTACATCATCAACGCTCTGATCCCCATCTGGCATCAATTGAAATGGATGGCTCTCGTCTTGGAGAGGCTCCATGTTTTGACAAGCTTCTGTGTTTGACCTTTACTCCTGATATGAAATGGAGCACGTACATCAAATCTGTTGCCAGGGACGCTGGGAAAATGGTGGGATCCTTCTGCCGTTCCAGAAGATATCTCACTACTGATGCAATTCTCTATCTATATAAAAGCCAAGTATGTCCAAGGATGGAGTACTTCTGCAACATCTAGGTAGAAGCTGCTAAAACCAGCCTATCCTGCCTTGATAGAGTACAAAATAGACTTCGTGGTTTGGTGGGGGATGCCCTTTTCTCTTCCCTGCAGCCTCTCTCTCACAAAAGAGACGTTGCGAGCCTGTCTTTTTTTTATCGTTATTTCAATGGCAAGTGCTCGTCTGAGCTCCAATCTCTGGTCCCCTCTCGCCAATCTTTCACGAGAAACACCCGTCTGGCTGAAACTACTGTCAATAATTTTCCTACACTTTATCTGTGCCTAAATCCAAACGTAGATTCCACGAGCAGAGCTTCTTTCTCAGAAGTGCACGATTGTGGAACTCTCTTCCGTTCGCCTGTTTCCCACCTGACTACAACTTGGATGTCTTCAAATCCAACATAAACAAATTCCTGACAAAGGGCCCCCTTAAGTAAGACACTCTATCAAATTTCCAATACTAATGATTACTACAATACTATCTCATTGATTACTGTACACGCAATAACCCTTATCCCTCAGTGGCCCCCGGGCCTGAATAAGTGGTGACCCTAATGTAAAAAAACATGAATAAAATAACAGCCCTCCCATGAAACACAGGCTTTTGAAACTCTTGTCGAACAGTTATTTTTGAAATGAGATTATCCAAATGCTGTAATTTAAAAGGGCTCTACAATCCATTTGAAATAATTTCAGCTTTCTCCCATAACTTCGTCTAGAATAAGAAGTTTTTTCTTCTTTTTTATAGGCTGTAATCACTGTCGAGACGCTTCGATATGACCGCCATCTCAGCCGCTTCAGTTACAGTGGCACCTGTCATACAGGCATCAACAATTTGCCCTATTTGGAAATTTGATAGATCTGTCAGTTTAATTTTTCTAACTTCTATGCACTATCTTTTAGATTACCACCCCTTGTGAACTGAATACTCTCATATGGGTCGCTAGAAATGTATATAAAGAGTATTTTTTAGAGGTGGCGGACTTTAACTTGAACTAAATCACAGAAAATACTTTTATTATAAAAATATGTGGTTGATTCCAATGATAAATTGTTGGCATTTATAATTGATATGGTGTATATGGCGCAATGTGGAAATCCAATTCCTACAAACTCTAAGCATTAAATTAATCTGTACTTTAGCAATAACGTGTGAATTGTTGTCTTTCAAGTAGCTTATTGTGATTTTACATGTCCCTAAGGAAAATAATCTAATGGGATTAAATGGGATCAACAAAGTGACCAGTTTAGAGGTCAATTTCGTGAAATTATTCGTTTATATAATGTAAAATTTGCACTATTTTCAAATGCTGCTCGGGTATCAGTATCTTTACGATGAATTGCCAAACCAAAATAAGAAATGTTTAACTTTAAAAAAGAAAGAAATTGTAATTTTATTTCTTCTTTTAATAGAATATTTTTGCATCTTAAGCGTGTTCAAATAACATTTAAATCTGTTTATTCAAAGTTTTTATGTACAATATTACACACACAGACACACACACATACACACACATACACACACACACACACACACACATATATATATATATATATATATATATATATATATATATATATATATATATATATATCAGTATTTTTAAAACAAACCAACGAAGCAAACCTTTTATTCCAGCATTAAAGTAGTCCTTTGTATCAAAAATATTTTATATGGCTATAAATAAATCGGTAAAAGCAAAACTTTTTAATTGAGAATTAAATCACTCACAAAAGTTTTATATAACTTGAAACAAAAGACAAACAAACAAATGTTGCCTCCAGGCATTAAATAACTAAAATGTTTGACATGCCACAAAGAAAAATCAAATTTTCGCCAAACGAGATGATTTTCTTAAAACAGTACAACCAAATCGGACATTTTATTTCAGCATTAAAACGGGTTGATTTACCGAAAGATAGAAAATCCAAATCCCACTCGTATAATAGTGATTATTTGGAATATTGTTTTCATATTTTCACAAAGTTTTGAAGCAGGTCGATGTAATCTCTGACCTACTTCAAGTTTATCTTGAAGAATTTAGAAAACTTTCCGTCGAATTCAGGAATCTGCTCGGACTTTCGAGTTCGACAGAAAGATTCCCGAGTTTCAATACCCCTGAAAGAGGTCGGGGGTTACAGTGGTGGAAACATCGTGAAAATAACGCTTAAGATGAGAACAGTATTTCGAATAATAAAAAAAAACATCCAAATTTTAAATCCTGACGACAAAAGAATCCAGAAACAAATCCCACCTCATATTCAGGTATTAAATAACGAACCATGCAATTTATAATCCCCCTCTGATCCAATCTCGCAGAATAAAAAATAGGAGGCATTACTTTTAAGACACCACTCGTAGTTTACCAATCAACAATTACTAAATAATTTGTTACTTTTGCACCCCGGCATCTTAAATATATAACCAACTTGAGTATCTGTGTTCCTCTTTTGATGCTTGATAAGATTGGTCGTCAAGTGCAAATCCGGTTATTAATATCAGCGTCACTAAACTGTTAAAAAAAAAAGAAAAAAAGCGTCAAGTTGATCGGGCGGGGAAAGGTGAGAGAATCAGTTGGCGCGCGCGATAATCAGGAAATTGACAAGTCAGCGGAATCGCATACAATAAAATTACTTCGCACGAATCGAAAATAAGAAGAAAACGTATTCTTTCCAAATCTGATTCTGATTTTTTGTTCGATAAATAATTAAAGAACTACATACACCAGAGCAAAGGATCGGCGAACAGATAACGAACCTGGCGGAACTTCCGTATACGCCTCACTAAGGAAGTTGGAAAGTTTTTTTTTTTTTTTAACAGAAAATTCCAAATACTGATTTGAATTTTCATCGTTAAGAGTAAAAAGAGATTTTAGATTGATTATTTTAAAAGTTATTCAAGAACAACTCTATAAACGACAACCAATTATTTGGCCTTTTTTTTTGTCCGTTGTACAGCATATGTTCTAGATGGCCTCCATTTAGCATTAGTTTTTTTTTTGGAGTCACCCTACACACACACACACACACACACACACACACACACACACACACACACACACACACACACACACATATATATATATATATGTGTGTGTGTGTGTGTGTCTGTGTGTGTATGTGTTATATATATATATATATATATATATATATATATATATATATGAAGATATATATATGCATATATATATATATATATATATATATATATATATATATATATGTATATATATATACTGGGGGCGTGCAATAAGTAATACCCCTGACCCACTTCCAGTTGTCTGATCTAGCTGAAATTTTGCATGTACATTGATTTATATCTCTACATGTTATGTGGCCAATTGCAGCTCTGAACTAATTGTGATTTCTGTTTTACAGGTGGTTGAACTGAGTTAGGTGTTAAATGGAGCTTGTTGAATGTCGAGCAGTGATCCGGTTTTTGTATTTGAAAGGACGCACATCACAGAAGACTTTTGATGAAATGAAAGAAACTTAAAGTGATAATGCCCCATCATATAACCTTGTAAAACGCTGGCATCGTGAATTCAAACATGACCAGAAGTCTGTGGAAACAGTTCCCAGACCTGGTCGCCCCCGCTTCTGCCACTGATGAGGCATCTGTCCGTCCATTTGAGGCTACCATTTTGGAAGATCGGCGCATTGTTATTCGCCAAATATCCCAAGATGTCAAGATTAGTACAGGGTCTGTGGAAGCTATCATTCATGACCATTTGCATATGCATAAGATGTCTGCCAGATGAATTCCCAGGTTGCTCAGACCATTTCAGAAGCGAGAACGCGTCTAGTGCTCGAGGATGAATTTGGAGATGTGCCAAGAAGATGAGTCAAAGTTTTTCAAAATACTGATTTACACAGGATGAAACCTGAGTCAATCACTATGATCCAGAGACCAAAGCCCAATCAATGCAGTGGAAGCACTTGGACTCACTACCTCCAAAGAAGGCAAGGGTGCAACCCTCCGCTGGCAAGTTCATGGTCATAGTCTTCTGGGACCAGGACGGAGTAGTGATGACAGATTTCCTGGCAAAGGGTACCACAATTACAGGAGTCTATTATGCTTCACTTTGGAGGAAATTAAGGGAAACTATCAAAATCAAGAGGCGGGGCAAAATCAGCAAAGCTACCCTCCTCCTGCAGGACAACGCTCTGGTCCACAACTAGCATGTCGCCAGATCAGAAGCACGGGCGTGTGGTTATGAAATCCTCACCCATCCTCCCTACTCTCCTGACCTTGCACCCTCTGACTTTCACCTCTTCTCAGCAATATAAGCTGTTTTTTTTAAGGAAAGCGTTTTCCAGATGATGCAGCCTTGATTTCTGAAGTCATATTGTGGTTGAAGGACCAACCTGGGGTTTTCTACAAAAACGGTCTCCAGAGCTGCATCAAATGATGGGAGAAATGCATAACTCTGAGTGGTTCCTATGTAGAGAAAGACTGATAACTGTGCCATGTTTCGTTGCTTACTACTATCGGAAGTTGGTCACTGGCGTCATTATTGCACGCCCCTCGTATATATATACACCTTCAGAATAAAATTATCTAAAAATCAACTGGTATGTCTCACTGACTTTAGCAACTAAGGTATAAACCATTATAATTATTTGCTAATATTTCCTCCTCTGAAGAAATGGTAGACATCGAAATCCTATAGGATAAGGAGTAAGAATATTTGAAATGTATTCCTTGTCTTACATAGAATAATAAAAATCTTTTGATTTGAAATTTAACCCTTTCACGTCATGAATTTTTAAATTTATCGAATAACTAAAATTTAATATATATATATATATATATATATATATATATATATATATATATATATATATATATATATATATGTGTGTGTGTGTGTGTGTGTGTGTACACAGGGTGACTGAAAGAAAAACGGGCCCCAACTCTAATTAGGCCCCGTTTCTTAGTGTTTTGTTCGAATGAAATGAAACTTTGGTCATAACTAGTTTATTATATTCACAACATCACATCAAAACACTACTGTATTTGGCCTTTTTTCTCCGTTATACAGCTATGTTCTAGATGGCCTCCATTTAGCTTTTGTTTTTTGTGGATCACCCTATATATATATATATATATATATATATATATATATATATATATATATATATATACTGAGTAAGACCGTAAAACTTGTAAAAAGTTAATTTTTTTTTTCATAATACACGTCACCAATAGAAAACGAGCAATGAAAAGTCATAAACTTTTATACTTTTCGTATTCATTTTTCATACATCTTCATATATATATATACACATCGATGACCGCGTCCCTTGTTCGAGATAAAGTAGGTTCATACCACAGTCGGATTTCACAAGGTTAGCTTGATATGTGTTAGTTAATAGACTTTCTTGTGTGCGGGGCGTTTCTCAGTTGGCAGAGTGCTTGCCTCGCATACATGGGGCTCGGATATCAAATCTTGAGTTAAAAATCTCGTACTGATGAGCCGAAATGAGGGTGAAACACGAGTCTTGGACTTCCGATTTATTGACCCTCATGGCTCTTGCGACCTGTTACATTGCTTTGCTGTGGAAATAATTATATATATATATATATATATATATATATATATATATATATATATATAACTGTACGTGTCTGTGTATCTGTCTGTCTGTGTATCTGTCTGTCTGTGTGTCTGTGTGTGTACATTTCCCAACGCAATAACTCTGTCAATTTTAAGTTTACAGACTCGAAATTTGATATACAGCGTACTGAGATTTGGCGATTAAGGTGTAAAAGTTCAACAATTTGACCTTGGAGAACTCTACCAAGCTCCTCTGACAATTTTGGGTCTAAACACTTGAAATTTTAGATATAGGTTCCTTGGACATATCTATCTTAATAACTTGATTTGAGCTAAAAACAATAGATTTTAAGGGATCATAATAGGGGTCAAATTTAAAAAAAATTGACCGCTTTTTTTTTCTTTTTGCTCAACATACACCTCCAAATACCCGGGCAACGCCGGGCCCCCATGCTAGTATATCTATAAAAGTGAACGTGTCTGTGTGTCTGTGTGTCTTTCTGTGTACATTTCCCTACGCAATAACTTTGTCAATTTTAAGTCTACAGATTCGAAATTTGATTTACTGAGTACTGAAATTTAGGAAAATCTTTGTGATCGATTTTCGACCAGAAATTTGTCTGTTAAGGGGTCAAAGTTCAACGGTTTGACTTTTGAGAATTCTACCAAACTCCTCCGACAATTTTGTTATAAGCATTTGACCTCTGCGGTCTCTACCAAATTATTCAGACAATTTCTGGTCTAAACATTTGGAATTTGACATCAATGGTATTCAGAGATAGGGCAAGCTTTTTCATCGGTTTGGGTCGAACATTTTTACTTACCAATATAAAAATGTAGGTATGTATGTGTTTTTGCATGTCTGCCTAAAACTTTCGACAGATGCGACGGATTTTTATAAGATTAGTTTGGCTTTGAAGTTCGCCCTTTCATACGACAAATATCGAAAAAAATGGCTAAAAACATTAACATTTTCACCTTCAACTAGGCACTTTTCTACAGGGGGTCGCTTTTTTCACGGATATTTTTGAAAGATATCCTCTCCTTTCGATTGTCTAGCATTAATGTAAATATAAGTCATACATGTTTGGCGGTGGTCGTAATCACAAAGACGTTTTTTCCCTGGTCTTTTCGTCCTTCGCGGTGCGGTGCCATTCTACTACCACTTTACTACCTCCAAACACCCAGGCAACGCCGGGCCGAAAAGCTAGTATATCTATAAAAGTGCATGTGTCTGTGTGTCCGTGTGTCTGTGTGTGTGTCTGTCTGTGTACATTTCCCTACGCAATAACTCTGGCAATTTTAAGTCTACAGACTCGAAATTTGATATTCAGGGTACTGAGATTTGGGAAAATCTTTGTAATCCGTTTTTGGCTAGAAATGTAGCTATTACGGGTCCAAAGTTCAACGATTTGACCTTTGAGGATTCTAACAAATTCCTCCGACAATTTTGGGTCTAAACACTTGAAATTTTAGATATAGGTTCCTTGGACATGGATCTAACTCAATAACTTGAGTTGAGCTCAAAACAATAAATGTTCAGGAGTCATAATAGGGGTCAAAGTTAAAAAAAAATGACCGCTTTTCTTTTGCTCAACATATACCTCCAAATACTCGGGCAACGCCGGGCACCCATGCTAGTATATCTTTGAAAGTGAACGTGTCCGTGTGTCTGTCTCTGTACATTTCCCTAAAGAATAACTCTCTCAATTTTTAGTCTACAGACTCAAAATTTGATATACAGGTTACTGAGATTTGGGAGAATCTACGTGATTGGTCTTCGGCAAGAAATTTGGGTGTTAAGGGGTCAAAGTTCAACGTTTGACCTTTGAAAACTCTACCAAGCTCCTCTGACAATTTTAGGTCTAAACACTTGAAATTTTATATATAGGTTCCTTGGACATGGATCTAACTTTATTTGAACCCAAAACAATAAATGTTAAGGGATAATAATAGGGATCAAAGTTAAAAAAATTGACCTTTTTTTTTGCTCACAATACACGCCCAAACACCCGGGCAACGCCGGGCATCCATGCAAGTATATGAAAGTGAACGTGTCTGTGTGTGTGTCTGTGTGTGTATCTGTATGTGTGCCTGTGTACATTTCCCTACGCCATAACTCTGGCAATTTTAAGTCTACAGACTCGAAATGTGATATACATGGTACTTGGATTTGGGAAAATCTTTGTGATCGATTTTCGACCAGAAATTTGTCTGTTAAGGGGTCAAAGTTCAATGATTTTAACTTTGAGAACTCTACCAAACTCCTCCGACAATATTAGGTCTAAACACTTGACATTTTTAAGATAGGTTCCTTGGACATGGATCTAACTTAATAACTTGATTTGAGCCCAAACGAATAAATGTTAAGGGGTCATAATAGGGGTCAAAGTTAAAAAGAATTGACCGCTTTCTTTCTTTTTTTTTGCTTAATATACACCTCCAAACACCGCGCAACGCCGGGCTGTAATGCTAGTATATATATATATATATATATATATATATATATATGAAAGATTTTCTGCAGGTAAGACTCTTCAGAAGGAAGGAATATACATATCCTTTGCTAGCATTGTTATTATTAAATATGCCATTCATAAAAAGAATCTTATGTTATTGCTCTGAATTTACGCATATAAAAGCTATAACAATGTGAGTATTATTGTGTGTTTAATTTTCTGATGTTTGTGAACGTTTTTTTTTTACTTTTCTTCTAAAGAGTTGCATTTATGGAAAATCCAAAGGAAAAAATTATGGTCGTCCGTGTATCGATAGAACGATCTGTCGAATATCTGCATTTTTTTAAACGCGAATAAGAATATTGGAAGTGGTATCAAAGTTTCTATTGTTTATATATATATATATATATATATATATATATATATATATATATATATATATATACTAACAAAAGTACCCGTCGTTGATTGGGTTCAAAAACTGAGGACGCTTTAAAGAACTATTTCCACAAATTATTTAAATTATTTAAATACATACAATAATACATAGAAACAACAATTTTTGTTGACCCCCACTCATATATATATATATATATATATATATATATATATATATATATATATATATATATATATATATATATATAAACACTAGGGTCTTTGGCCTTTATTTTTCTCCGTTCTACAGCACATGTCCTAGATGGCCTTCATTTAGCTTTTGTTTTTTTTGGTCACCCTGTATATATATATATATATATATATATATATGTATATATATATATATATATATATATATACACACATATATATATATATATATATATATATATACACACATATATATATATAAAACAAATATTTTCACCTGGTCAAAATAATAATAAGACCACTTGAACAAAATCGGCTAGTTTTGAAAAAATGAATACGAAAAGTTTTCTATGTTACTAAAAGCAACTTGTTAAATGATAAAAATAGGCACCGCCAAAAATGGCCGCAAAATCAAGTTGCTGTTGTTTTTTAAAACGAAATTACGTTTATTAAAATCCATTATTTCTGAGTAACTTTTTTTTTCCAGAAAGATAAAACCCTGAATTTTATCATATAGAAAACAGAATAATGTAAAACTTTTTCTACTATTTTTAATTCAATTTTAAATGTTAAATTTTCCCCAAAAGTTAACAATTGACATTTTTTGTCTTGCACAAAAAACGTACTTAAATATTTAAAAAAAAAAAGGGTTTTTGAAATAATTAATTAATTTATTTATTGTCTAACTAAGATTTAGGATGATTTTCTAAAAGAATATGCAAAAATATTATAATATAAGTACCTGAATTTCAAATAATTCCACTTATTCATATATGTAACCAGATATTTCGCGTTGACGTAGAGTTCAGATCGACTCTGTTTACGTTTTCGTTTGATAAAAAGCAAACTATGGAAGACCAAACAGGCCAAAAAAAACTTATTTTTCAGTGACGAAAATTTCAATGTATTATTAAGCTGAGGCTGGCCAGTACCAGATGGGTGACCATTTGTATGCGTTTGGTTTTTAATGTGTATGTTTGTGGGGGCCAGGCTCCCCAAAATGGGGGGGGCAATTTAAAGCAGAATAAAAAAAAAATTATTTCAGCGCGTTTGGTCCACCGTAGTCGAAAGGCGGCAAACGTTTTCAAACGGGATCGAAAAAAATGATGCTATTTTTAACACAAAGGGCACAATATTTATCGAATTTTTTTTTTTTGGTATCGATTATTCAAAGCATGCCCTGTTTAATAATGGTCATGCATTATTCGGCTCGCTAAAAAAAAAATTGTTAATTTATTTATCAAAAATTTTAAAATTGATTTTGCGGCCATTTTTGGCGGTGCCTAATATATATATATATATATATATATATATATATATATATATATATATATATATATATATATATATAAGTCACTTTGTGTGTGTGAGAGAGAGAAGGAGAGAGGAGAGAATGAGAGAAAAAGAGTGGGAGAGTTCCTCGTAGATTCCGAAACGGCTGAGCCTATCATTTGCAATTTTCACGTTATCCTATTTTATATTTCTGGCAGTGCTTTTAAGTATGTTTTGTACAGAAATTAATACGATAAGTATTGAAAATCGAAAAAATCTGATTTTAAAATAGTTTCTCTTTTTTATATATAAAAAAATAATATTTACAGGGGAATATTTTACGTTACATCATATTTATGTCCATTCTAAGCCTGTCAACGCCGGGTCCTCACCCCCCTTCGTATAGTATTATTATATAATATTCAATAGAAGATTGATTCTATAATAATACATATGCGATCTGCAAAAGTTAAAATATGCTTACGCGTATTGTATGACCTGGCAACGCCGGGCTGCCAGCTAATATATATATATATCTATAACAAAATGGCGTAATGGAACCATATCAAAGGTATTTGCAGCTTCTCTCCCAATTTTTGGATTTTAATCATGCCAAATCACACTTTATTTCCTTTTGACGGATTGATTGTTGCTATTTCTTCTGATGAGTTAAGGGGATAATAGATTCACTGATTGATATAATAAAGTGATTGATTTTACGCTCCGAAACAGATACTGTTAAAAATTTTAAATGTCAACCGAATTAAAGGAATAAATTATAGGATGGTCAACATTTTTTGTCATCTATTTACTATATTGCTCTTCATTGAGCTTCTTAAATAAGGATTAGTACATATTATAAGAAAATATATTTCTACAGAAATATATATATATATATATATACATACATACATACATACATACATACATACATATACATATATATATAAATATAGTAGAAATATATTTTCTTATAATATATACTAATCCTTATTTAAGAAGCTCAATGTAATGTCATAAGCAGACACTTTTAAGGCATTATTTTTCCTCGTAGGATACGGCGCCGAGGAATAATAGCTAATTTAATGAGCAAACAATCGGGCTTAGAATCTTAGATTAACTTATTCTTGTTTTAATTGTGCTAAATGCGTCTTTACTTATAATTATCTAATAAGCCACCTACGAGGTGCCTTCAATAAGTTTCCAGTCTCTTTTGTTTCTTTTTGGAAGTATTTTCACCGTCTTGTTCTTCTTCTCTCTCTCTCTCTCTCTCACACACACACACACACTTTCTCTCTTATATATATATATATATATATATATATATATATATATATATATGTGTGTGTGTGTGTGTGTATATATATATATATATATATATATATATATATATATATATATATACATATATATATTATAATAAACTGCCTTAAAAGTGTCTATTTATTTATATAAACGTTTACTGAGAGGATCATATCATAGGATGAGTAATGCTTTTCGTTCAGCGGACACAATTATGTGTGTGTGTTTGTGTGTGTGTTTGTGTTTGTGTTTGTGTGTGTGCACGCGCGCGCGCGTGTGTGTGTTTTCCTTTAGATATCAGAGCGCACGTCATTCTCCCTCTGGATTGTACATCAATAATTCTTTAGTTGCAGTGTCGGCCATTGGAAAACGATGTGACCAGAATAAACAAAAGGAATACAGTGGTTAGAAAAAAGTGTTGCGAACTGCTTTCGAGTCATTTAAGATATTTATCCGACACGAGATTCCCAGGAAAGAGATCAATTCTGTATCCATTACCAACATTCAGGTCAAGAAATGAGAACCGCAAATTCAGAAAATGGTGGATTACATCAATGGGCATTTAATTAAATCAAAAACCTCGAATAAACCTAGAACTCCATTTTCCAACGTAGACCCCTACTACCAGGTCTCCTTCTCCAACATCAGGGGTGTACGTTCCAACCTCCCAGAGGTTGAAACCCAATTACAGGAGACAAAACCGGACATATTCTTTCTAAGCGAAACTGGAATAGGGCCGACCACTTCACTAGATGAGTTCATAATTAACGGATACTCTAACTTAACATCTAAATCTGACCCTCAAGATCGCCATGGGCATGGAATATATGCCTACATTAGATAGCTTCCCGTGTTGCAGGGATATCTCCAGAGAATACCCTAATTTACCTTATATGTGCTTCCGGGTTGCACTAGCTTACACCAATGCATTTATATTTGCCCTCTATCGACCCCATAACAGCGGAGTTACTATCTTTAAAAGTATATCTGAGAAAATAGACCACACCCTGTCTGCTCATCCATCGGCTATCATTCACATCTGTGGTGACTTCAATGTACATAACGTGGAATAGCTCACCTACTCATATAAGACAGATGATGAGGGGAGGTTCTGTCATGATTTTGCCATTGCCTATGACTTCACTCAGATTGTTCGCGAGCCCACCCGTGTGCCCGATACTACCCGTCAGTATGCAAACCTTCTTGACCTTTTTCTCTCAACCTCCCATGAGCTATGTTCATGTTCCGTTCTTTCTCCTCTAGGATCCTCCGACCACTCCGTTGTAGCAGTTAAGATAAAAATGAAATGTAATAAGTTCCCAGAGTACCCCTCCACCGTACTGTATACCGATACTCAATGGCTGACTGGGATAGCTTCCGTACATTTATATCTGATCTACCTCTGCATTCCATGTTTAAAAAGGATGTGCCCTCTATAGTATCGGACCTGACCGAATGGTTAATTGTAGGCATGGACCATACCATCTAAAAAATTCCAACAGAAACCTAACAGCCAGCCATGGTACTCCCCAGAATGTACTGCTGCCATCGCGCACAGAAATCACTTTTTTCATAGCTACCAACGTAATAGATGCACTGAGACTAAAGCTGCTTTCAGGAACACCAGCAACCACTCTAAAAGAGTTATAACAAATGCAAGAGAGCTATATGCTCAGTCCGTTACATTAAAAGTAGCTGATCAGCGGCTTGGTTCCCACTAGTTTTGGCAAATAGCAAATAAGATCCTGAACAGAAGTGTGCGTTCTATCCCACCATTATCAATGGACCAGAGGTCATCTCGTCCGTATCAGACAAGGCCAAACTATTTGTCAAGAACTTTGCAGCTAATTCTATCCTATAACACACAACACGCTAGATAACATACAAATATCTGTGCATGAAGTCGCCAATCGAATCAAGAACCTTGATTCCAGTAAAGCAACTGGCCCTGATGGCATCCCAATTATAGTGTTGAAAAAGCTTCAATCAGAATTTGCTCCCATACTTACGAAACTGTTTAAGCGTTGCCTTAAGGAGAAGTGCTTTCTAACACACTGGAAAACCTCATCAGTATGCCCTGTATTTAAGAATTCAGGTGATAAGTCATCTCCCTCTCAGTACAGATCAATAAGTCTCCTGTGTGTCATGAGTAAGTTGCTGCATATAAAACAGAGAATTGGTCAACCACCTCAGCAAAAATAACCGTCTTAGTGACACACAATATGATTTCCGTTTTGCAAGATCTACCGCAGATGTGCTAACGGTTATATCTCATAGGATTAGCGAATCTCTTGACAAAGGCTTCCTGTCTAGGGTAAGTGCTCTTGACATATCAAAGGCCTTCGACAACGTATGACACAAAGGCCTACTTCACAAGATTTCCAGCTACGGTATAACTGGAAATGTTTTCTCAATCATTAAATCATTTCTCTCTGATAGGCTCATAAGAGTAGTGGTCGATGGACAAAACTCAGAGGCTCGCAGTATCAATGCTGGAGTCCCTCAGGGGTCCATCTTGGGCCCAACTCTCTTCCTGATCTACATCAATGATCTCCCAAAACACATACTTTCATACATTCGTTGACATCTATGCTGATGACACGACCATCTACGGCAACACATCAAAGGCTGTAAATGACAAAGTTCTCTCTGGTTCTCTGTCCTCTGATCTCGAGCGCCTGATACAGTGGGAGAAGACGTGGCTGGTTACCTTTAATGCATCTAAAACCAAGCTCCTAGCTTTATATCATCAACTTTCTGATCCCCATCTGGCATCAACTGAAATGGATGGCTCTCACCTAGGAGAACCTCCATATTTTGACAAGCTTCTGGGCTTGACCTTTACTCCTGATCTGAAATGGAAAACGTACATCAAGTCTGTTGCCAAGATCGCTGGAAAGATGGCGGGATCCTTCTACCGCTCCAGAAGATATCTCACTACTGATGCAATTCTCTATCTATATAAAAGCCAAGTACGTCCAAGGATGGAATACTGCTGCAATATCTGGGCAGGAGCTGCTAAAAACAGTCTATCCTGCCTTGAGAGAGTACAAAATAGACTTCATGGCTTTGTGTGGGATGCCCTTTTCTCTACCCTGCAACCTCTCTCACACAGAAGAGACATTGCGAGCCTATCCTTGTTTTATCGTTATTTCCATGGCAGGTGCTCATCTGAGCTGCAATCTCTGCCCCCCCTCGCCAATCTTTCACGAAAAACAGCCGTCTAGCTGAAACCACTGTCAAAAATTTTCCCCACTCTTTATCTGTGCCTAAATCAAAACGTAAATTCCATGAATAAAGCTTCTTTCTTAGAACTGCACGCCTGTGGAACTCTGTTCCGTCTGCCTGTTTCCCACCTGACTACAACCTGGATGTCCTCAAGTCCAACGTAAACAAATTCCTGATAAACCACCCCCCTAAGTAGACACTTTATTAAATCTCAACATTAACGTACTGTACATGCAATAACCTTTATCCCTGAGTGGCTTCCGGGTCTTGATAAGTGGTGACCACCTTGTAAAAAAAACAAAACAAACAACAGACTAAATATATCGGGTTGATTTCAAATACTATACACGCATATATATATATATATATATATATATATATATATACACACACACACATATATATATGCGTGTGTGTGTATGTATATATATACATATATATATATATATATATATATATATATATATATATATATATATAAATAAGGAGAACCGAAGTTGCGCGGGATTTAATAAGGATCAACGATGTTTCGCCTTCCCATATTTTATTTACGTAGAAATCGGTGAAACTGCCTGTTTTTCAATCAAATCGATTGATTGCTATCTCTATTTGAGGACCCATCGCGGTGCATCGGAAGGAACCGTCACATTTTTCCCGTACTGACTACGATAGTCTAATTGACCACTACAGAATAAATCTATTTTTTCTAATTTTCAGCTATTATACGTACGAGGGATAGCTTTTTCAGATGTTACCAGTTTCGATCTGGTCTGATGCCACGTGCGGAATTTGTAGCGGAGAGACGCACACTCAAGCACACGCACACACGGACGAACGAAGAAACCGACGTTTGAGATTTATATAATAGATTAGCGCGGGTCCTCGGCGTTGTCCGGGAGTGTGTAGGTGTAGTAAGGAACCCAGCGGGGAATAAGAAAAAAAGAAGTAGTAGTGTGGACGAGGGGAATCAAAACAAAAGTAGACAGCCCGGGTGGAGAGAGAGTCGTTAAAAAAAAAGAGTAACAGTAACGCGAAGGAGGAAAAAAAATCTAACGTCTTAGCCGATGTCTCCATTGCGCAACCGGAAGTCGAGAGTGTTGAAATTAAGCATAGTCAATTCACCGGAGACGATGACTTGCGAAAATATCGGCGACAAAAGTGACACCTCTTTGTAAAAATCGGGCGAGTTGAGGGTGAATAAATTAATGTTTTTTGCCAATCTTTAGATATTTGTCGTCCAAAGGAACCAGCTTTAAAACGATGCAAACGCACACACATTTTATTCTTTTATATATTAGAAGATGTAGTTCGGACTTCTGCCTAACCCAATCAACCTTAAACAATGATTAACACATATAGGTGAACTAAAGTTGTATTAAAAAAAATAATAATTTGAGGCTCTATACTAGTTGAATGGAATACACGTTAAAAGACATCAATTTTTGTTCTTTGCCGTCTCCCTCTTTTTTTTTCACTTAATAATAATTTAATCTCATGTCAACTACATTCAGCTGTCAAAACTTTTATTGAAAGCTTGTCAGTTTATTTTTTTCTTTTCTATTGACAATGATCAACAAGAAAAATGATTTCTCCTCGAACATCATATTAAATGTGTCTTGCTTACTCTGTCGATATGAAAATAGCTATTTCTGAGGGAAAGATAACTTCTAAAGACGGACCACACAATTGACTTATTTTGTGGGAAGCGGTAAGGAATGGGGATCCTCCT
Organism: Euprymna scolopes; assembly: GCF_053919585.1. Taxonomy (NCBI): domain Eukaryota; kingdom Metazoa; phylum Mollusca; class Cephalopoda; order Sepiida; family Sepiolidae; genus Euprymna; species Euprymna scolopes. Next base: position 74,573,561 of record NC_136498.1, read on the forward strand.
TGAATCTCTGCGTATAACAAAGATCGCGTAATTGGTTCGTTAGTTATTTTCAGAAATCAGAATATTGAAAAAAAGTTGGTCATCGCCTAAAGATGAGACGGTATTCATTTCGGTATGTCATTTCTGACGGAATCAAATCTTGTATGATTATATCACTTGTTCAAATCTAACAGTATCACGTTTAAACTGGCCTGAGTAT
>NC_136498.1:74578759-74691259 GCF_053919585.1 Euprymna scolopes
TTAGAGATTTTTGTTAACTTAAGCCTTTATCGCCAGAATCTTTTATGCAATAAATAAATTTTAATTATGAAACTCACACGTGACGGAAGTTAGTGAGCAACTCACGCACGTACATAAACAAACCCCTTCATTTGGCGGTAAAGGATTAATAATGAATTTGTTATTTATATTATTGTCCATATTTTTAAATATATTTATTGTTTTTAAATTTAAAGATAAAGTGTAGAAAGATATACAAAAAGAAACATAGAAAGGACCTGATCTAAGCAGTACATAATTGGCGGATGCAGAATATATAAGTCACACACACACATACACACATACACACATATATTATATATATATATATATATATATATATATATATATATATATATATATATATATATCAAAATTTTGTATATCTATGTATGCTACGACATCACAGTTTAACTCTTTTAACGATTTATCTAATAGCAAAACTAACGGGAGATTTAAAATCAGCGTCTTCGATGTAATGTCCTTACAGAACCTTCGATGCAATGTCCTTACAGAACCTTCGATGCAATGTCCTTACAGAACCTTCGATGCAATGTCCTTACAGAACCTTCGATGCAATGTCCTTACAGAACCTTCGATGCAATGTCCTTACAGAACCTTCGATGCAATGTCCTTACAGAACCTTCGATGCAATGTCCTTACAGAACCTTCGATGCAATGTCCTTCAATGCAATGTCCTTCGATGCAATTTCCTTTTTGAACGTTTGAAAAAACTTATTATTTTAAATTAACAGTATGTAAGCGTAACATTAAAAACGAATGCGCCGAAATATATTGTTCTTATTAAAAATAGCCCAAAAAATATGTGATAAATATTCACTAATATATTTTCAAGGTAATAAGAATTTTATCTTTCAAAAAATCAATGTCTGGGCGTTCCTGTCTATTTTTTTGTGTTTGCTGTACAAAAAAAAAAAAAAAAAGTTAGAGCATCTGCATAAATCTCAGATGTATTCTTGTGTAAAATGTACCACGGAAGGCAATGGAAGTGTTTTCGAATTTCTAAGAGGCTGTACAGAGAGCAAATGAAATTTCGTGGTTATTGTATAATAGCTAGAGCTAAGACAAGAGAATATTCTTATCATTGTTTTGACCCTCGAGTATATATCTGACACAGTTAGACACAGTTAATCAATCGAGAACCACATCACGCTATCTAAAACATGTAAGATAATTACTGATATATACTCGAGAGTAAAAAAAAAAAAAAAACGAAAATAATATTCTCTTATCATAGTCCTAATAATAGCATATAGTAACTAGATAAGAATGTAAACGACAGCTAATCGAGGCCGTAGAAGCTGACGGCGGTTAAGTGGATTATGATGCAGCCTACCAACCTGTGTATAAGTTCGAACCCCGTCGATTCCTTAGTATTACTTATAGGGATGTTAGTACCACGTGGTACCTCCTGCAAGAATGCAAACAATGAAATCAAGCCGGCCATTAGAGTTGTACCATTTAATCTACCTTTAGTATGCACATTCGACCGGTAACCACTCTATGTTTTACATAATTTTATTCATAGTTTAAAAAACGCTGTTAAAAACAATACCAATCGAGAGCATTTAGAACTTATGATAGTTGGGTATCATAAAGGGGATCGTGTGTGATCGTCTAATCAGAGTTAACGTCGTGTGATCGTCTAGTGGTCCAATCTATTAAATGATATGTTCATATGCCATTGTGTGCGTGTTACATGTATTTTTGGACATACCTTCTGCGTCGTCGTGTTTGTCTTTCTGGATTCATCTCGTGTCTTGGAGGGAGATTTGTACCTGTTGGACGAAAATTCAATCCCTCCAAAACGATGAATTGGTTTTATAGTTTATTTCACTTTCCAGATGTCTCGCAGAAGGATGGAAAGTGAATCTCTGGCTTGCGTTGTACACGTCAGCACCCCCCCTTTCAGTGGAGGGAAGGGGACGTCTGTGAAACCGTTAGTCACCTTCTAAGTCCAAACCAAATCTCAACGATTCAGCTAACCTGATTACATAACTCACACGTAATGCGATCAGCTGATCCTGACTTCCGGTCAATGTGTCTCAATATAATTTACGCACCTTCCTCTCTCTCTCTCTCTTTCTCTCGATCCATGCTCTAACAGTTGTATAATAAACACATTATTACTAAATGGAAATATAGATTGTCTACACATCGCTCTGTGTCTGGTATCTTGCCTCGCCATTTGATTTTTACCAATCCCCGGTGACAGGTCATGTGCAAATGGTTCAGTTTCTATGCTGCGGTTGTCGTAGCTCTGTTTCCTTTCCTCTTGTAGATATTCATCATGGATGTATTTTTGGATTTCTGGGGAAGTAGGCCATACTTGTTACACCAAACACAAGATTTGCAAAATAGGAATATAAAACGGTCTGCCGGAAAGGTAACATTCAGAAAACGAACGAACTTTTGGGCCAAGCTAGTATTTTTTTATGTATGCCCATGTATATGCCCGTCCCGCTTAAGTGTAAATTAAGATTTGAAGTTTCATATAGAAAACACTGAAAGAAGATTTGCCTGTGCGTATAGTGATCTGTCACATTTACGCATGAAATAGCTTTCTTAGATGTGATGACTTCTACAAGGAGTTTTGCCCGTTGGTTTGTAGATCTGTCACATTCAAGTTTCATATTGCATTTTAGATGGCTCTCGTACATCTTTATCATTGAGTGTCGGCCGCACTGAGGATTCAACCTGAGTTTTATTACAAAGTACTGTATCCACTAGGTCACTTGTCCGTACGGATGACACCCAGAATACAATTGCGAATTACTCGAAACTTTTACCCAATTATGACTGATGAAATCAGAGCATTCCCCATTCGTCGATTAAAAAAGAGAAATCCGTCCTAAATTCCATGCAGATTCCCAAGTTCGACAGAAATATCCCAGAGTTCGACAAGATACATTTGAAGAAGGTCGGAGGTTATATAGACCAAAACGTTGTAAAACTAACACTCAAGATGAAAATAGTAGTCTGAATATTCCAAATCATACAACGTATTTGTTATCATTGAACTTAAAGACGACCATGTTACATGCAGTTGAGAAAGCAATGCCTGGATATTTTGTTTCACAGATGGAAAGTTTTCTTTAGGTACATGGGGGAAATGTAGGAGAGTTCTTTGCTGTAGTTGCAACTCGACAAGCTCTTGCAGTGGATGTTTTACGGGGGCCGCATAGAACAACTACTGTGACCTACCTTTAACGGCAAAGTGTTAAATCGTATTTTCCGCATTAAACGCACAGTTTGAGTGGATGCGTCTTGTATATTCTTGTTTCTTCTCTACGTCTTCGTCGGTTATAATTTAATCAGCAAGATGTTATCTTAAATGATCGACGATTTTAAATCGGTGATACTTGAAGTCAGACAAATTAGCTTTCACTTTGGAGCATTCAGTATAACTGCACTGGGTAGACGCCAATTTATTTTAGATTATCGATAGGGTTAATACGTGGAGGTGCCCACCTCAACCCCGTGGGCCACTGTTGATTACGCTACGTCTGAACTTTGGAACTTTCTGGATTCACCTTATCTGGAACTTTCTTAATCTTACTTATTTCCTTAGTGTGTCTCTTGGCCTTCTCTTGGTGATTAATATAAGTTGAAACATTTAATGTTGAAATATATATGTTTTTATTTTCATTTTATGCACAGATACTTTCTTAATTGACAAGTGAAAACGCCAACAATCAGCAAAAAGAGACAGGAAAAAAGATAAACTAAATTACAGCCTAATGAAACGTTCGTAGTTTCTCTCTACGCTGTCTTTATTTTCATGACAACTGCTCGACTGAGCTCCAATTGTCGGTTTATCATTGTGAGACATTCATAGAGAGAACTGTTCTACCGCGAGGGAAAGTGACTTTCCATTTTTTTAGCGGAATTTTCATGCACAAAGTTTCTTTGAAAGGGCTTCTTGCCTGTGTAACACATCACCGCAGGACTGTTTCCCTATTAATTGCACTTGGTTCGTTTTGATATGTTTTGCCATAAACCAACCCATCAGCAGTCAAATACAGCTCATACTTTTCATTAATTTTTATACTCCTATAGTGTTCCTTGTCTCTCGGCTGAAAATCATTCCATATCATTAAATCTTATTTTCGTGTGCCTCTTGGCCTTCATTCATGATGATTTGTGTAAAACGGAGGGACATTCAAGTTTAACAAATGTAGAGATATAACTACATTCTATATATATATATATATTGGTTTTTCATTCATTCATTCGTTCAAGTGGTGTCCTGCCTGGTATAGGCATTTACGGCTATGGCTCTCATTCATCTTTCTCATTCATGAATTCATTGTTGTTCATAAATTTTGATGTTGCTCAGATGTTCAGTTTGTCAACACATGTTTCTCTCTGTCGTCCGCTGCTTCTTTTACCTACGATCTTCCCCATTATTTTTTGCTGGTTGTCGAAGAGTAGTTTGATGATCAGATGCCACCTGTCTGCCATGGTAATTCTTATCGAGCAAGGTACAGAACCTTAATCACGCGGTTCTCGAATAAAGATTATGTTGTATTGCTATAGCATTCTAAGAAGTTGTACAGACAGTAGATTGCAGTTTCTTTTTGTCCGAGCAGTGCCTTGATATATAGATGTATCTCTTGCTTGTTTGCTTCCGTCTTACATCAGTCACGTGCTTTTCATGACCTCACGTTAACCTGATCGGGGGGGGGGCTAATTAGGTTCTCGACCATGCCTAAAGGCCTTCCACAAACTAGGGGAGGGAAGGAGGCGTCTTAATTTTCCTTTGCATCATTAAATGTATGCCAAGTCGGCCTGGCGACGGGCGATAAAAGACCTAGTGCACCCAGCTGGTAGGTCGATAAGGTAATAGGTCAGCTCACTAGATAAAACACACTAGGATTCCGATGTCGGTTTGTCAGATAGAAAATTGTGTCATATGTTGACACAAAGATTCCGAGATAGTTCGCATATGGGGGAAACTGAGAGAGCAGACGTTTCCAACAATGTGAAAGTCAAGTGAATCTCCTCGATACTGTTCGTTCGTTGACCAGTGCTTAATTACGTAAAGAAATTAAGCAAGAAATATTAATTTTAGACAATTTTTGTAAAGTTTAAATTTTCGTCTTTCCTCGTGAACGAATCGTCTCTCTCTCTAATAAAACCTTTAAATCATGAACATATCTCCTTGTGTCACCGTGCATGAATATTATTCAGCTAAACAACTACTAGACAATGCAAGAAACTGTCAGGTAGAAAAAGTTACGGTTGAAGGATGAAGACTAGACATATGTGTGTACAGAGACTTATTTAATTAAATTATTGTATGACCGATGATAATGCACAAATACGCGTTTGTTGAACGCATACAGGTGTATGAGTGCATGTGTATGTGTGTGTGTGTGTGTGTGTGTGTGTGTGTGTTAGATAAATATAATGTAAAGGAATTAGAATTGGTTTTCCGCGATATCATTGAATTAGCATTGTTTTCCGCGATATCATTTTAGTAATAATCTTTTCAAGAAAGACATCAGATGTTACATGTTGGATCACGTGACGGTTTCCAACATCTTAAGTGAAAGTGTTTATGTGGAATAAAGTGGATTCGAATTAACACATCCAGGTGCTTAGTCCGTGTCTTTAACCACGTAGCCATCGCCATCTCTTCTAGTAAGTATTAGACAAAATAAATATTTCCCAAATTTTAGTTTCTTTGGAGTAGTTTAAAAGTTTTTTTTTTTTTGTTTTTGTTTTTTTAGGGACTGGAGTTTATACAACCTCTAATTTGAAAATTCAATTATATCGTTTACATTGAACTAAATTCAACAAGCTTCTAAATCAGAATTTCACCGGTGGGAGGTGAGAAAGGAGGAGGGGTTAAGTGGCAAACGATTCTTGAATCCTCTCAATATCACATTCTCTTCCTCACGTGATATTTAAATACAAATCAAATAAAAAAAAACTACTTGACTTGAACTTTCTATACTTTTACTGTCTTCAATAATAAAAAAAATCGATCTATAATTGTTTTTACGAAGTAAAATAAAAGTCTTCTCCGTTTCGGGGCATCTTGTATAAAACACTAACAAGACTTCATGTAGAGAATAACACTTAGGCTTGATTTCAACTGTCTGGTCATTTAAAGAACAGTGACAAAACTAATATGAAGACTCCTAAAACCATAATTGTAGAGAAACGTAGGATAACATAAGATTAGACACTTGGTTATAGATTATTTGATTAAGACTTTCAAAATTATTTAATAACATAGATAACTACTGCAAAGAAGGTAGTTTCCATCTATCGAACTAGAAAACTTCACACAACGACCAGTAATCTGTATCTCTACAAAGCCACCATTCATTCGTATCTCTGTTATCACGTCTGTGGTGGTGCACGAAGCAATAGCATCTTCCTCTTGGATAAGGTGCGAAAAAGGATTTCCCACTTTGTTCGTCTCATACTATTTGACAAGCTCAAGCCCATATCACATAAGCGCAGAGTTACACCCCTTTGTTTGTTTTATAAGTATGCTCTGCATAATTACTAACACTCGTATCTCTTACGCGAAATTATCTCCCGATCCATCCGACTAGTTGCGAAATCCCACCTTTTCACCATAGAAATCTCTAGACACTGAACAATTTTCTGTTCTAATAGCTTCATTCCTTGGACCGCTTGCCTTTGGAATTTCGTCACGACCATAACAGCCTTTTATGATTCTATACTAATATATTTTGTTTGAGGTAAAAGTTAAAAAAAAAACTATGTGAAAAAGTTTTCTATATATTTCTCCTTAGTCTGTTTATCTGACTTTCCATCTCACCTTTCCTCGGAAACTACTATATCAGTCTTGCTGAAATTTTGTATGGTCCTTTGTTATAATGAGGTGCAGCGAATTAAGTATTATGGTGTCCGTTGAATACACAGAGATTAATAGGGATTAGTATTTAATGTAAAAATGATAATAAACTAAAGCATATTCAACCATCAATTTGGCAAAAAACACCCATTCGAAGTTAACGGGCTATAACTTTTGCCCGTTTTTAACGGGTTAAAATATTTAGTTTTTTTTTAAATTTATCCTAGAATTAAAATGTTATTTGAACGCAGATTTCGAAAATTTGATCAATGAATTGATTGAACTATTTTCTTAATGAAGTAATATATTTTTAAACGATTCGTCAGCAAGAAAAATAATGGCGGAAAAATGTTAGAATTGGATATATCTCTACTATTATATGAGAAGAACTTTGATATTTGCATTTCAAACTTTAATTCAAGCCATTATATAAAATAGTTTTATAAAATAAAGGGTAGGCTCTCTACAGTGCAATGTAGACTAGAATATATTGTGGGCTAATAACTTCGGGGCGGATTGAAAAGTTGGCGATTTTACCGATTTCGATGACGATAAAATATGGGAGGGTGAAATATTCGTTGATCTTTATCCATTCTCTTGCATTTTAAACTTTAATTCAAGTCATTATATATAAAAATAATTTTATAAAATCAACAGTAGGTTCTCTACAGTGCAATATAGGCTAAAACATATTGTAAAATAAATAACTGCAAGAGGCATGTACGCTTTCTCATAGTACATGGGAGATGGGTCCCCAACTAGAGCAGACAATCAATCGATTTGATTAAAAATAGTCGATTTAACCGATTCTGATGACAATATAATATGGGAGTATGAAACATTTGATCATCTTTCAATCCCGGGCAACGTAAGCTCACCCTGCTAGTTCAGAAATAAAAATGCCTTTTTCACTGCACAAACAACGAATTGTCACTTTATCTTTAATGGCACACAAAGTACATTTTAATATTATACTAGTAGACGAATCGTGAGCTGTCATAAAAGAAATCTTCTCCCAATCCTTTCTCTATCTCTCTGGTTTGATGAATGGCAATCCGAAACCACAACGTTGTCTACTGTGCACGGATACAAGAAAAATAACACAGTTTTAGTTGGTGAACTACAGGGTGGTCAAAAAGTCAGGTAACATTTTAAAGAAAAACGATATTAGCAATACACGTATATTTAAGTACCATAGATTGAAATATAAAATGAAACAAACATGAAATATGTTTATTTTGTTAATTGTCGTCCATTTCTCTCTATCAATCGCTGGAAGCGATTAACCACTGATTGTGTAACACGTGTAATCATGTCAGCTGATATCCGCGCAATCTCCTCTTCAATAAATAACTTTAAAGACGCTATTGTATCAGGCTTCTTGTCATAAACGCTATCCTTTACATAGCCCCAAAGCCAGAAATCAGGAGGGGTAGTTTATATATTACACTCAAATATTTAAACAAATGATATTAAACGAATAGAGATTATAATGGATCATATTGTTTTTTCTACCTTTAACATGTTACCTGACTTTTTGACCACTCTGTAGTTTAGACTTCGAGGCTTCTCTGGTTTTATTGCTGTCAAAAGATTTAGTAAGAATCTTCAGTTATTTACCTGAAGAATTTCTCCTCTCTTTCTTTTTTATCTATATCGATGACGTGTGTGCTTAGTTATCCCCCAACTCTTTTTCAATAATGACGTCATCTTATATTTAGTGGTGTCCTCAAATGTGAAAGCGGTGAAGCAAGATCATACTTTCAATATACGAGTGGCTTCCAAAAGTGATGCCTCCTATTTTTATTCCACCCGAATAGATCATAAAGGGGGTTGCAAATTGCATTGTTATGATAACTGAACGTATGCATTTATAACCTGAAAGTTTCATCTCTCCGTTACAGATGTTGACGGTATGAAACTCTAAAAAAAGCAACATCATGCATGGATATACATTCGTGAGCCAAAAAAAAAAAAAAAATGGGCCAAACAAATTTTATACATTTTATTGCACTAAAAGCTATATTGAATAAAGACCAATTGAACAAGGAAACTTAAACGAGACTAATAACACAGAACAAGACATTTACTTTAATAAATGCGTAGGATGGAATCGAATTCTCTTCTGATTTCTTTAAAAGATCAATTCTTTTAGACATGCTCTCAACCAAAGTGGAACACTGCGAAGAGTAGATGCTATTCCATGCGCTTTGTAGATGCTATTCCATGCGATTGGGTTTAAATCGGGGCTTTTGACCTGGCCAAAATATCACATCACTTGAATTATCAGAAAACCATTTTTTGTCACTTTAGCAGTGTGTGCAGGGACATTATCATGTTGAAAAATAATGTTCTGGGATATTCCCAGCTTCTGGATACTTAGTAACAGTCCTGTTTCTAATATTCAAATGTATTCATTTGCATTGATTAACTTCTCACATCTAATAAGTTCCACAACTCCTGCTGCAGTAAAAGTTCCCCATACCATTATCCCTCCATTCTCGTGTTTAACTATCGATTTTATGCAACTTGGCGAAAATCTTTCTCCAGTTTTTCGATTGCACCGTTCGGGAGCACCGAAGCATTACTAACAAGACAAAATCTTGATTCATCTGACCAGAAAAAAATCCTGAACCAGTCATGAGTTTCCTGGTTTTCTGGTCGAGCTGTTTCAGTTCTTCTTTTGTCCATCCTATAAACGGCCCAGAGTATCTCACTAGTGACACTGCCCATGTATTTATACCTTTTATTAGGTTTCTACTATATAATTTAGTTTCCAGGAGGTGTTCTCCTGAGGTATTCCTTTTCAATTTTTTCTTTCATTTCTGTTGCTCTGATGGTGTCCGCTTCCAGAATTCCCAAGTATTTATAGTCGTCTTGTTCTCTTAGTGCCCTCATTTCTGTTTGGTTGGGTAGTTCCATGCCTTCTGTCGTTTCCAGTTTTCCCTTTTTTATAACTAGTAGTGCACATTTTCCATTCCAAATTCCATTTGGATAACTTGGCTGAATATCCTAGTAGTATTAATTAGTGCCTCTAGCTCCTTTTCGGTCCTTGCAAAAAGTTTCAGATCGTCCATGTAACCATGTGGTTAATTTTTCCTCTGTATTGGGGAACTTGTTTCCGGCTTGGCACGTTTTCAGAATACTGTTCAAGGGCATCATGGCTTTGATGAACAGTAATGGTGATAGTGAGTCTCCTTGGAAGAGGCCTCTTTGTATGTTAATTTCTGTTATGTGTTGTCCATCAGCTGTCAGTTCTATTCTCCATGTTTTCATTGCATTTTCTATTACATTGGTGATCCTGCTTAGTATTTTATACATTTTTAGGCATTCTGTTATCCATGCTTGGGGATCCCGTCGTACGCTTTTTTGTAGTCGATCCATGCCATGGCTAAATTTTTCCTCCTTTTTACCTCCTTTAGAATCTTTTGATCAACATATAGCAGATCATATGTTCCTCTTTTCCCTTTTTGGGCATCTTTTCTGTTCCTCGGGGATGAGTCCACGGTTATTCAGTGAGTGGTAGATTTGTTCCCTCAGTTGTGCTGTCAGATTATTATTATTATTATTATTATTATTATTATTATTATTATTATTATTATTATTATTATTATTATTATAAAAACAATTATCATAATAATGAAAATGATGATGATGACGATGATAATGATGATGATGACAACCGAGCTACAACAAATATAGAATGTGTAAAACATTGTATCATTTGTTATGAGTGGGCGAAACCAGTTCAGCCTGAATATAAAAGGTAACATTACAATGAGGCAATCGTGCTTCATTGGGAGTCGTGTGCAAACTATGGGCTGGACAGATCAAAAACGTGCCATGGCCGAAAGCCAGGAGGCATTTTCAAAACAAGAACTACGAAATCCTGTGGGATGCAACGATTCAGTATGATCCTAAGATTACACATCGAAACGCTGATGACATCGTTGCAGCAAACAGAAAAATGATGAAGAACAAAAATAAATAAAAAATAAATAAAATAATATGCATGATAATTGACATTGCATGTCCTGGGAACAAGAAGATCGAATATCACAGAAAAATGAACAACTATGCCGTGGAGAAGTACAAGTGTTGTATTTAGCGAAGAAAGCTGATTTAATGCAATTAATCAACTACCAATAAGACTCTAAAAGATTGGGACGAATATGAAGATTCTTACAAAAATCATCGTCGTTTGGCATTACCAAAACCATCCGCGGGGGCTAACTGAGACTGTCATCTTAAGCAAAATATTTTTCCATGTTACTACTACTACTACTACTACTACTACTACTACTACTAAAAATAATAACCTATATATTAATACGATAGTGTGTGTTATTTCTGTCTTATTTTCTATGTCACGCTTACATCCGGGTCGTTTAATTGTAATGTACTTCCATTTCTTGTCATAAATAATTTACTAAGAATTCTTCAATAGTTTTGGTTTCGGTTTCGATTAAAGATAGTGGCACCTGAGTCATCTATTTTTTTTTATAAATAATTTTATGTTCTTAAGTTAGTTTGGTCTCGGTTTCGATTATGGCTGAAGGAACTCAAGTTATATATATATATATATATATATATATATATATATATATATATATATATATATATATATATATATACACGTACACACACACACACACACACACACACACACATATATATATATATATATATATATATATACATGTATTTTTCATAAGTTTTTATTTCGGTTTCGATTCAAACTAATGCACCCAAGTCATATGGCTATATATTTTTATTTTTGAAATCGCAACTTTATCATATATAAAAATCGATAGAACATTAACTCTATAATAATATATACGAAATCTACAAGAAACACCGGGAGCATTACTAAGAAGACAAAATCTTGATTCATCTGACCAGAAAAAATTCCTGAACCAGTTATGAATTTCCTGGTTTTCTGGTCGAGCTGTTGCAGTTCTTCTTTTGTCCATCCTATAAACGGTCCAGAGTATCTCACTAGTGACACTGCCCATTTAAACGTAATTTACGACCGGGCTTTGCCGGGCGTTCGTGTTAGCTTAGATAAATACTTTTGCAGTTTTAACAAAAAGCTACAATAATATCAAAGCGTCTCCATTTCCACTGAACATTTACAAAATGCCAACATCAATATATTACATATGAATGAGTCCCCTGTGGAATTTCCACAGGTCATGCTAGTAAAATAATAATAAAGAAAGGAGACTAGACGTCATAATTAACAACAAGGAAATAAACTGCCAAATCGTAGATGTTGCCGTCCCAACACGCCACAGAGTGAAGATCAAAGGGTGGAAAAAACGAAGAAAATACACAGAAATTTCTATAGAACTGAAAAGAATTTGTAACACGAAGACAGTCAATATAATACCTATTACTGTATTACAACTAGGAACACTTTCAGAACAAATGAAATAGGCTAGGAGAAATTGGAATAAAAGGGAAGACTTAAGGCCTTACAACGAACTGCACTGATAAAAGCAACTGAAATCCTGACGGAAATTTTTGAATGCGAGAACCAACCAACATGAACTGCGAACATTAATCTGTCAGATGGAAGTTCCAATAGAAATAAAACGAAAACATACGAAGAACCCCACATGAACCCAAAGAAACTGCAACTGCAAGAGGTTTCATGAAATCTTCTTTCTTTCTTTCGGAGAAAATGATAGCACAAGCCTCGACTTGTAGCACGCAATATATTCGTGAAAGGACAAGAAGGACGAAAGGACTGAAGAAGAGTTACTAACCAAACCTCTATCCAATGAGTGCGGAAAATATTGGGACGCTGTGGAGGGGATTATTATCACCCACATCCCAGAGAAAACCAATAGTGTTTTCTCAGCGATTAATCAAAGATAAAGGACTGTTTTGAGAACACAAATCATTTGCAAAAGCCATCAAAAGAGCTAGAAATTTGGGAAACTTGTTATCACTCGGAGAACAGAGGACACTATCGGTTATTATTAATGAGCAATTAATGATGATAGACTGTGTGATTAGAAATAATAATAATAATAATAATAATAATAATAATAATAACCAGAAGACCAGGAAACTCATGATGATGCACAATGCACTACACCCGAAGGATGATACTGACCGACTATATGTGAAAGACGGAGAAAGAGGGCTGGTCTGTATCGAAGATTGTGTAAATAACACACAAAAAAAAAGAATAAAAAAATACATAATGCAAAACACTGAAGAATAATTACTACAGCAAGAGACAAAGAAAAAACTAAGATAGTAAAAGAGACGAAGAACAAAAACAAGGGAAAAAATGGCAAGAGAAACAGCTACATGGACGATTCATAAGCACGACAATAGACTAACGAAACCACTTGGAAATGGCTAAAAAAGGAAACCTAAAAGGGAAACTGAATCACTAAAAACAGCTGCACAATATAACACAATTAGAACCAACCACATCAAAGCAAGGATCAACGAGACACAAGAAAACAAAAAATGCAGACTCTCCGGACAAAGGGACGAAACAATTAACCACATAATAAGTGAATGCAGCGAACTAGTCCAAAAAGAATACCAAAATAGACACGATCAAGTGAGGAAAGCAATACATTGGCAATTATGCAAACACTTCATCTTGAACACACAGACGAATTGTACAAACACAAACCGCCAGCAGTACTAGAAAATGAAAGTCACAAGATCATATGGGACATGAATATAGTAACGGATAAACCCATCCAAACAAAAAGACCGGATGTCATAATAGCTTATAAGAAGGAAAAGTCCTGTCAGATTGTAGATTTTGCCGTTTGCCACTTGCTCTAAGGAAGGTGTTTCCATTATTTTCTCCAACTCTTATATATATATATATATATATATATATATATATATGAGTGAAGATCCAGGAGACTGAAAAACTGAGAAAATACACGGAACTGGCCAAAGAGCTCCAAAGGATCTGGAAAATGAAGATAGTAAAGATAACACCACTAATAGTATGAGCACTGGTAACAATACCGAAAAAAACGCAGCAACCTAGCCAAAAAGAATATAAGAATAGACTCAATTAAGTAGGGAAGGCAATACACTGTGGATTATGCATCCAGACAAATGGTACAAGCATAAACTGGCAGCGGTACTTGAAAATGAAAGTCACAAAATCCTATGGGACATGAATATACAAACAGATAAACCCATCCAAGCAAGAAGACCGGATGTCATAATAGTTTACAAGAAGGAAAAGTTCCGCCAGATTGTAGATTTTGCCGTTCCAGCAGACAACAGAGTGAAGACCAAGGAAACAGAGAAGTGGAGCAAATACACGGAACTAGCCAGAGAGCTCAAAAGGAACTAGACGATGCAGAAAGTCAAGAAAACACTACTTATAGTAGGAGCGCTAGGAACAATATCGAAAAACTTTGAAATAAGAATGGGAGAGATTGGACTCAGACGACAGGTGCTATTGTAATGAACGAGGCTGAGATGGTGGCTATATCGAGAGGAACTCTCTCTCTCTCGAAGATGATAACAACTTATGCAAATAAAAGGAAACACACTCTCTTCTAAACAAAATTATTTAAGAGAGCCGAGCTTGTCTGAAAGAGATCATAGAGCCCCCTGTAAGGGTTATAAAGAAAGAGCACGAAACCATGGTACCCAAAATTATAGCAGAGCTTAACCATTACCTGGATTAATCCCGTTTAAATAAAAACTGTTCGCGGAGAGCTTCTAGAGGTTGAATTTCATGGGAAGGCTGCCACTTGCTCTAAGGAAGGTGTTTCCGTTATTTTCTCCAACCCTTATATATATATATATATATATATATATATATATATATATATATGCATGTGTGTGAGGGTAGTTAAATTTATTGCTGTTCATGAAAAGGAATACAAGGCAAAGTGAAGTATTTCTATATTCCATGGAGTTTTAGAAAAGTGATGGTTCTCTTCCTAGGAAAAAGGTTAGCAAAGAATTTCATATACGAGGAGCGAGCAATAAGTAATGCCCCTGACCCACTTCCAGTTGTCTGATCTAGCTGAAATTTTGCATGTGCATTGATTTATATCTCTACGGGTTATGTGGCAAATTACAGCTCTAAACTAATTGTGGTTTCTGTTTTACAGGTGGTTGAACTGAGTTAGGTGTGAAACGGAGCCTGTTGAATGTCGAACAGTGATCCGGTTTTTGTATTTGAGAGGACGCACACCACAGGAGACTTCTGATAAAATGAAAGAAACTTATGGTTATAATGACCCATCATATGACCTTGTAAAACGCTGGCATCGTGAATTCAAACATGACCAGAAGTCTGTGGAAACAGCTCCCAGACCTGATCACCCCCCTTCTGCTATTGATGAGGCATCTGTCCGTCAAGTTGAGGCTGCCTTTTTTGAAGATCGGCACATTACTATTCGCCAAATGGCCCAAGATGTCAAGATTAGTACAGGGTCTGTGGAAACTATCATTCATGACCATGTGCATGTGCATGTGCATGAGGTGTCTGCCAAATGGATTCCCAGGTTGCTCACACCATTCCAGAAGCAAGAACGCGTGGAGTCCTTGAGGATGAACTTGGAGATGTGCCAAGAAGATGAGTGAAAGTTTTTCAAAAGACTGATTTACATAGGATGAAACCTGGAATCATCACTATGATCCAGAGACTAAAGCCCAGTCTATGCAGTGGAAGCACTTGGACTCACCACCTCTAAAGAAGGCAAGGGTGCAGCCCTCTGCTGGCAAGCATGCTCACAGTCTTCTGGGACCAGGACGGAGTAGTGATGATAGATTTCCTGGCAAAGGGTACTACAATTACAGGAGCCTATTATACTTCACTTTTGAGGAAATAAAGGGAAGCTATCAAAATCAAGAGGCGGGGCAAGATCAGCAAAGGTACCCTCCTCCTGCAGGACAACGCTCCGGTCCACAACTCGCATGTCGCCAGATCAGAAGCACGGGCGTGTGGTTATGAAATCCTCACCCATCCTCCCTACTCTTCTGACCTTGCACCTTCTGACTTTCACCTCTTCCCAGCTATGAAGTTGTTTTTAAAAGGAAAGCGTTTCCCAGATGATGCAGACTTGATTGCTGAAGTCACGTCGTGATTGGAGGACCAACCTGGGGTGTTCTACAAAAAACGGTCTTCAGAGCTGCATCAAACGATGGGAGAAATGCATAACTCTGGGTGGTTCCTATGTAGAGAAAAACTAATAACTTTGCCAAGTTTCGTGGCTCTACTACTATGCGAAGTGGGTCAGTGGCATTACTTATTGCACGCCCCCTCGTAGACTTGCTAAAATATTGCTGGTTGGCGTAAAATTTGAAAGCTTCAGAGTTTGCAGGAGAGTAATGTTCGAAAAATTATATGAATAATATACGTGTGTAGCGGTCGATGTTTACACCTCGGTGTCCCAAATCAAAATGAATAAACTCATTTTTATTTTTTATTTATTTTATTATATAACTATCATGAACAAAAACAAATAATTATATTTTTTTATCAATCAAAGAACTTGTTGAGTTTATTCGATATAGTCTTTCTGGGAGTCATTTCGATCCCGCAAAAATCAGTTGAGCCGAAATCTACGTACCGGCGTCCTCAGCGTCTCTCCGTTGGGTATCGTGCATAATCACACTTACAAAGTGCGACCCCCCCACACACACATTGTCGTCTGCTCCTTTAAAACAACTTAATCAATGAAATATTTCTAACCTTAATCACTGAACTTACTTTAAAATATAAAAACAATGAGCATCGACTCTTAAAAACTTTTAATAAAATATAATTAAGCAGAGATTTTGATTACGATTTCCTGACTTTGCAATGCACGTCTTTTAATTAATCGATTCAAATTTCTTTAATATCCCAGCTAATGAATCGCCTTTGTTTTTAAAAGAAATTTAAGAATAATCACGAACATTCTATGTTTTTCCTATTGCTGTTAACTTCCGTTTTAAACATATATAAAAATATCTCTTTTGTGAATATATGCCTTCTGAACCTGAAATTTTGTCTTTGTTTATCGTATAACATGTCTCTCGTTTTTCTCACGTTTGATTATAAATTTACAAACCCTTTGCACACAAAACATTTCTCTGAAACCGACGTATACTAAAAATACTTTTCCCTATACAAAGCACCTAAATTCAGATGCAAGAAGGATATTTAAAGTGATGTCCAATTATCAAAATGTCAAATAATATCATGATCCAACCAATGAAATTGGTTGAAAATGTGTAAAATCAGTAAATTCATTGCGAGGTTACTCCAAGTCTACAGATGTACCTACTAACAACGCAAAATCGTTTTTCTATATAAATAAAACAATATATGTATGTGTGTGTGTGTCTGTGTGAAAATATTTAACCATTAAACTCTTAAACTACTGAAATTAACAGGAAATAGTAATCATACACCAAGGATTGTTTATAACGAGTTTGTTTGGGTGGATGAATAACGCGTACAGAAATATGTTGGCAATGTGAAATGCAAAACGTTTATTTCGACTAGCCGAAATATTTCTTTTACTTTTACGCATGCGCAAATTGATTCATAGTCTAAAATTGTTTTAATTTTAAATCTTTCTTATCTATATGTCGATAGCTCGAACGGTAGGGAACGCGACCGGAGCTCTAAATGTTTTGGTTGCGATTCTAGCTGATGGCAACAAAGTCATTTTTTTTAAACTTTTGAAATCCCTACTATATATAAGGAATTGGAGTCAAACGACAGGCGCTATTAATAAGGAGGAGACTAAAAAAAAAAAACACCTGGACATAGCTAAAAAAGGAAACGTAAACAGAGAAATTGAATCTCTTATAACAGTTGAACAAGATAATGAAATTAGAACCAACCATACTAAAGCAAGGATCGACAAGACAAGAAAACAGCAAATGCAGACTTTGTGGACGAAGAGACGAAAAAATAAACCACATAATAAGCAAATGTAGCAAACTAGCCAAAAAGAATATAAGAATAGACACGATAAAGCAGAGAAGACAGTACACTGGGAATTATGCAAACAATTGCGCCTTAAGCACTTAGACAAAATGTACAAGCGCAAATCGGCAGCGGTACTTGAAAATAAAAGTTACAAAATCTTATGGGACATAGGAAACTCCCATTTTCCTCTGTATGAACCTCTAATATAATATTCAATAGAGAATTGGCTCTGTATTAATATATACGAAATTTGCATGAATTAAATTATATGTAAGCGTATTTTATGGCGGACATTCGCTAGTTGTAAGTAAAGTTTTCGTTTATCGTTTGTCTGATATACCAATTTCGTCGTTTAGATTAAATGGCTGTACGTTAAAAATTTAAAGTCTTTACAAAAATAAATTTGGGCGGTTTAGAGAATTCCAATAGTATTAAATGGATGCAAGTTATTTTCGTTGCTTAACGAAATATTGATTTGTCTGCAAATGACTCACATTTTTATTTTGTATTTTTAGTTTGTATTTTTTTCGTTGCTTCTCATAATTATCGTTCTTATTTACTGCCTATCTTCGTTATTTATTCATTTTCTCCTTACTTTCTTGCTTCATTCGTTCCTTCTTTCCTTTCTTTATTCTTTCTTTCTATCCTTATGCCATCCTTCACGTATTCCTTTATTCCTATCATTCCGTCATTATTTTACCCTACTTTCTCTTTTATTTCTCTGTAATTATTCTCCATTTTTTTCTTTCTTTTCTCCGTCTTTTCTGCTCTTTTCGTATCTTTTTATTCTCGTTCGTTTATTCGTGTTTATAGCTCTTTCTTACTTTCTCTATTTCTTACTTTATTCCCTTTTTCTTTCTTCCTGTACTTAAAAATGAAAGTCACAAAATCCTATGGTACATGGATATACAAACAGATGAACCCATCCAAGCAAGAAGACCGGATGTCATATTAGTTTGCAAAAAGGAAAAGTTCTGCCAGATTGTAAATTTTGCCGCTCCAGCAGACCACAGAGTGAAAATCAAGGATCATCACTTTCTTTGTTTGTTCACCCCTATCTTCGATTTCACCTTCTCTTCTTTCTTTCTGTATTACTTCACGTATCGCTTTATTTATTTTATTTTATTTTATTTTTTACATGGAGTTCACCACTTATCAAGGCCAAATGGCCACTCAGGTATAAGGGTTATTGTGTGTACAGTAATCAAAGGGGTAGTGTAGCAATAGTATTGGAGAATTGGTAAGGTGTCATTACTTAGGGGGGGCGGTTCATCAGGAATTTGTTTGTGTTGGACTTGAAGACATTCAGGTTGAAGTCGGGAGGGAAACAGGCAAGCGGAACAGAGTTCCACAGGCGTGCAGTTCTAAGAAAGAAGCTTTGTTCATGGTATCTACGTTTTGATTTAGGCACAGATAGGGAGTGGGGAAAATTATTGACGGTGGTTTCAGCTAGTCGGGTGTTTTTTTAGAAAGATTGGCGAGGGGGGACCAGAAAATGGAGCTCAGACGAGCACTTGCCATGGAGATAACGATAGAACAATGACAGGCTCGCTACGTCTCTTCTGTGGGAAAGAGGTTGCAGGGTAGAGAAAAGGGCATCCCCCACCAAGCCACGGAGTCTATTTTGTACTCCGTCAAGGCAGGATACCTCTTCTTTCTTTCTGTGTCACTTCACGCGTCCCTTTATCTATTTATTTATGTCATTTCTTTGTTTCTGTATATAAATCTTTCTGTGTTTCTACTGAGGCTTTGAATGGTAAATTAGAATAACAAGAAACACATTATTATAATTGATAAACGTATATTACAAAAAAGTATGCGCCTGATCCTGCGGCCATAACTACTACTAATGACTGCCAATACATTTACTTCGAACTGTATTCATTTTGTCTTGGTTTGCCATTTATTCCGGAACAGGTAAATCAACTCACACAATGACAGTTTCTTTATTTTCCCGCTTGTTTTTTTTTTTTAGTCTTTTTTCTTTCTACATCTCTTCCAAACTTTTCTTTTCTCTTTCTCTTCCGCGCTATTTTCCTTCCTTCTTTTCTTTTCACGATAACACGCTACTTTTTTCAAATATTACACTTTTTTGTTGTTTTTATACCATGACTTTTTGGAAATCCTACTGGCTATGGAAGTTGTATAAGAAATTGTGGCAAAAACTCATACCGGAATATTATGTCCTTTTACCTTTTCAAACCAATATGTTTTCTTCTGTTCGGTTTAACATTTTACAATGAATTCTCATCTCCATCCATATTTCTTGATTGTTGCGTTTTTTTTTTTTGGCATAATGGCAAAAACTACCCGTTATCACTTGATTTATATTTATTGCCAACCCCTCTCAACCAGTATTATGCGCCAATAAATATCTTCTGTGGCTATTCCAAAGAAAAGTCAACACAAAGATGAACAGTTTGAATTAATAGCCCGCCAACACACGCACAGACACAAAATAAATTAATAAAACAATGCTTCAAAACTGACTTCGAAAATGTGTTTAAGAAAAAATTCATCATGCAACAAGCTACTTTTGGCTTTATTTTCCTTCAGTCGAAGTTCTAAAATATCAAGGAGCCTCCTACCTAAATATAAGATTCATAGATTTTCGAATGTTCTATTAAAGTTCTTTGTCTCTCAAACGTTGTGTTAGTAAAGAAATTGAGAACATAATTTTCTCTTAATTTATTTATTATGCCATCCATAGTTGTTGTCGTCTCACCACGTTTTGGCCAAATAAGCATCGGTCGGCTTTGGGTAGGATTGAAACCGCTATCTTCAGACAATTCAACGTCTCTATCCACTGCTGTGAGTGCAGTTAGAAGATTTGGCGTTCCTATCCCGTCGCGGTTACCACCTGACGAAGGCCAAAAGAATAGTTGGCCAAAACGTCATGAAACAAAACGAAGAAAGATGAGGATAATAGTTCGCAATGAATAAATTAATAAATAATACTCATCTCAATAATGAATTCCAATTAAATAATATAATTTTCGCTCTTCTCAATGTGGCCATTTTAATATGTTATATCTTTCTTTTTGCGCCTTTGGTCTTACTAGATTTCAAGACAAGAATTCATCTAGTCTGGTTGAGTATCCAGCTTCGTGTTTCATCTTGATGTAACATTACTTGGGGTTAGCCATATCGAGTAGAACATATTTGGGCTGCGAATACTATGTGATTTCGAATGTTTAAGCAGGTTTTACTTCTATGGAAAAGTATCCTCATGCCAAGTTCTCCCGACAAACTCTATACAGAGAGACCTTAGACACTTGAGGATCGTGTCTAGTAGGCATTCATGTTCTCTCCCGTATGCATTCAAGACTCATGTGTATTGTCATATGATAAAGAAGAGCATAAGTACGTTGAGATCTTGTACAACTCCGATTGACAACGTATCAATCGACTAACGTATTATCTGAACTTTAATTCTCCAAATTGTACGACGTATTTACGAAATTACACCATGAAAACATTGATAACTCGGAAAGTTTTTTTTTCTAATTACATTAAAATGTTTCATGCTGGTTACTGTTATTGAAAAGTATCAAATCCATGTATAAAATTTGCAAAAATCAGAAGTTGAGATTCTGTTAAAATTTTTAACCTTGAACAAATTTGTCGACTGACGTTGACAATATACGATTCGTGACTTCATTCGTCATAATATGGGTTAAATAATATGGGTTAAATAATATGGGTCAAATAATATGGGTCAAATAATATGGGTTAAATAATATGGGTCAAATAATATGGATCAAATAATATGGGTCAAATAATATGGGTTAAATAATATGGGTCAAATAATATGGGTTAAATAATATGGATCAAATAATATGGGTCAAATAATATGGGTTAAATAATATGGGTCAAATAATATGGATCAAATAATATGGGTCAAATAATATGGGTTAAATAATATGGGTTAAATAATATGGGTCAAATAATATGGATCAAATAATATGGGTCAAATAATATGGGTCAAATAGCGAGTCTCTACGAGTAACGGAATCGCGGTTTCAAATCAAATCAGTTCTAAGTCAGACTATGTTCGATATTTTGACCAGGTTTGATGACAATTGGTCAAGCGATATGGATGATAGATTGTGGATGCAAACAAACAGTAAAAATAAAATACTTTAGAAAAAAATTAAACTTCCGCCTTAGCGGAGCTAACTAACTTTATCTACCAATGTTGCCCAGGAAGCAGTGAAAAAACTTTTAGTTTTTAAAATTTAACATGCTTCTTAATTTTTAAACTTAAGGTAAACATCTATTATATTCTTAACTTTAAAATGAGGTATTCCCTTTGATGTTTTTTAATGAAAAATTAGTATCCACTTTTTGCGAACCAATAATGATCCATATATATTATCAACTCAGAATAGAGTAATGTTAATTAAAGGATGTTGGGATGAAACATAATTGTCAGGTTTGGGTTTTGTTTTATATTAAAAAGCAATTTTAATAACTGTTTTTTTTAGAAAAGAAGTTACTACCTAGAGACTAGAAATCAGGTTAAAACTCCATTTTGAATATGATTTGATATGTTCTGTAATGTATCCCAGCACCCCTATGCTTATTTTACAAGTGCATCTTCAAATGTGATACGATTAAGTTAATGGATTTGTACAACATCAAACTCCAATTTTTTTCTCTGTATGAATCCCTAAATACCGGAAGATAACCTCTTTCTTCGAACCACGTTTCTTTGGAGTTTTCTCCCTGCTCACAGTTTCCTGACTGCACGAACATGCAAAAAATGTTGTGTAAAATAAACACAGGTCCTATGAAACTGGTTAATTTCGTTGTTTTCTCTTATATTTGAGTGGCAATGTGCCTTGTTTGTGGCGAAAGAAAGTTAGGAAAGGCGGCCTTTTGATAATAGCAAGTGGAACATTCTAATTGTTTCAAAGGATTGATTGACAGCAAAGCTCATTTTGTGTTTATTTCAATTTGTAAAATACTTTTTGAAATTATTTTTTACACTTCCAGTTAGTAGTACCGTTACCTTTTGTTTGTAATAAATTCTTGTCATTGTTAATCGACTTGCACTCATTTGTAATTTACGCGAACAGTTCGTTAATAATTATGAATGCACTGCTCAACTTGTGAAAGCAGAAAAAGACTTAAATTTTCTTTCACGTTTAATGAAACGTGGATCAAGGAATTTCCTCCTCCACTTATTCATTGCTTTGTATCATTCCGTCATTATTTTACCATTCAATTTTTATTTATTCTCTCTTCTTTTTTCAGTTCTTTCTTTGTTTTCCTATTTCTTTCTATCTTTTTTCGTTCTATCTTTATTCTAAATGTATTACCGGTCGTGGATATGACCTTAAACTCTATCCGATGGTGAGGCCCCAGCTTGCAGGCCTTAGGGAGTGTGGAGCCACTTTTTAATTGCCATTGCTCCCAGGTCCACTCTGACCCGGAGTGGTAGTACCTGTTAGGGTTCCAACTATGGGTTAAATAGAAACCGACTTGAAAACAACAAATATATTCTACTGAAAAAATTTTCTTCAAAATCTTTGGATTCGGCATTAAATAACCCGAAAAGGGTTGATATGCCGTAAAACAAAAACAACCAACCAACCATTTTGAGTGTTATTAACATACTTTTCGGCTGACGGAACGAGAGTGATGCTAGGGAACAGAAGGGAGTCGTGACGTAATGGAATAAAATAAATACGACTTAAAAAAACAAATATACTATATTAAAAAATCGTTCTTCAAAATCACCAGATTCGGCATTAAATAACCTGAAAAGGGTTGATATGCCGTAAAACAAAACAACCAACCAACTAAATTTATTACCTTTTCTTTGTATCTTTTTTAAAAATCTTTCTGTCTGTCTGTCTTTCTTTAGAGTTCTTTGTACGTTTTTGCCCTTCTTTCTTGCTTTTGGATTTTTTTTCGGTTATTAGATCGACCTTTTAGATTTTTTATTTTTATATTTCTTTACTTCCTTCCTATCTCACTTTCTTCCTGTCTTACTTCATTATGTCTATAAAGTAGACGCAGGAATCCCCCCCCCCTGGAAAAAAGTATCGTAGATTTGCAACAACAGATGCCACATACAAATTCAGTACAGCTTGGCCATTATCTTATGTAACTTTCGAACATCTTTGCAGACACATTGAATCGTGATAATAAGATACTACGTTACATTCTAGGAGCAACACTACCACAATCGCAACGTTAGAGGAAGGGGTACGTATTTTTCCTTTTAAATATTTAGACCTACCACTGCAACTAGTTGACACCGGGAGGAAGTCTACACGTTCCATAGATTCTATACTTACACCGGCCGTAATTGGCTCATACATACGCAGATATACCATTATTTTTTCCGTAGTAGAATAAAAAAAAATAATAAAGTCTTCCTCGGGAAAGTCCGCATCCTTTGAGTGGTTGTTCACCAAATTCTCTTATTTCGGAAATAGATCATTCTAAGAGAACACTTCGGAACATTATAATAGGGCGTTGCTAGGACAAATACTTATTCGCCCTGCGCAAATTTCAGTTAATAGACACTTAATTTTCATCATATTACAACAGCGATCAAATCGGCCACCCCTTTTAAGTAACTAATAACTGTTTAGCTTTTCTGCTAAGAATAAAACAGACACAAACATACGTTTACTACTAGACACAATACGTATTTTCTAGATTCTTCTTTTTTTAAAAATTTATTTGTGGTCATCGCCGTCAAATGTAAACAACGTACGAGTAGTATCAAGACAGCCGTAACAGCTTACAAGCGCGGAGCGATGTTGACCGATATTATATCAGTCGCGGTTTAATGAATAATGTTTTTTTTTTTTTTAATTTTTCCCTTTACACATCTAATTTTACGCATTAACTAATTTGTTAGGATAACACTTTCGTTTCTCATTCTGATCGCCTTCAGGCAGAGGACGATGTTTACATAATATATATATATGCCGTGGTTTGATGAACAATGTTCACTTTTTTATATATAAATAGATAAATTTATACATTAACTTTTTCATTTTTTTTGACATTCATTATATTCTTTTTGGACTTATGCATTTACTGAAGCGAACTGAAATAATAATGTGATTGTTTATAAACTCATTACAAACGAAAAGGGGATAGTGCTTTGCAACTGTTGCACACATTCACCTGAAAAATTAATAACAGATGTTGTGAAGATTAAATTTAACTGTAATAAACTTTTTAAAGATTACTACGGTAAAATAATTACATGATGGATTATGAGAATACATTCTAACATGAAAAACACTTCTCCACAGGAGGCAATAATGCTAAAAAAACAAATGCAAACATAATAATAGCTCAAAAGCAAAAAAATTAAATACTGTTAATTTTTAAATTATCCTACTGTTTCATGAATACTTAACAATTCAGCATGTTTACATACAGGCATAAGTAAGAAAATACACATAACGACTTTTAACACTCAATAATCGCACAAACATATAAAATTAAATCAACTTCTAAACATGGTGCAATTGTGCTAAAAATCTATATAGCATCTTTGAAGTCTTGATAATCGACCAAAATTTAAAAGATAAAATACTGGAACCCTTTAAATTTTACTTCGGTGAGCTCTAACAAAAGGTTTGAGAATTATTGTCATTTTAACACGCATTGCTAACTCTTTCCCTGCACACACGGAACTAACATAAAATGTAATCAAACACTTATTGCTCTTTCCTTGCACAGGCTGAACACTAAAAATGTAAACACAGCATTGGTTTGAGAATGTAAATATGCACAAAATACGGACACGCCATTGCCTCCCCTCCCAAAACGGCCCGAAAAAATTCTTTTACGGATACCAATATTTCATTTTCTATTTTTGAGCGATTATCAAGAATTTAATGATTCTATATAAGTATTTTTTATTCCTGTTTATGATTTGATTTACTTTTATATTCTGACCGATTATCTAGGCTTCAAAGCTGTGACTTATCATGTCGAAACTTTTTTAAAACTGAATAAACGCTTTCAAATAAGTTAAAACACCAAAATATAATGCAGGTAGGTTTCAAAGTAAATTTTATTTGCTACGAAAACATTTGTTATATATTTGTTTTTTACTACGTTTACTTTCTGTGGAGTATTTTATTTAATTTTCTTTCTCTAAGCGATTATCGAGACTTCAAACACGTTATCTTTGTTTTTATTTTCTTATACATTTATGTTACCATGCTGAAATGATCACGGGGTATTATTTAGAAAACCCACTTTTCACATGCAGAAGTGAGGGTGTTTTGTAATTATTCTATACTGTTACCTAACAAGTTAAAAAGATGACGTAAAACTGGATTTTAATTTTATGCTATTTGTGGATGATTTGATTTCCCTCAACTCAAAAAAAAAAAGAAGGAGAAGAAGAAGAAAAAGAAGAAGAAGAAGAGGAAAATTTGAACAACAAAAGGAAACAACCAGGACTACTTTTTCCTTCTTGGTCTTTATGTTGACGATGATTACTATAAAAATTGACCAGTAGAAGATGTGCTAGAACTATTTTTAGAAAAAAATGTGTGCAGCGTACCGAGAAGAAAAAACGATGGCTGACTTGAAAGATACTGTCATCGGTAGAAGGCAGTTATCTACCACTGATTTCGATCATTCTAAAGAGTTAATATGCAGTGAGGATAACTTCGAAAACATCTGTTTTTACTTATTATTATTTCTCTAATGGACCATTTTCGTAATTCTTTGAAGGTATACTAATTTAGGCATGACAAATAAGTACGCAATAATATTTTTCCCTTAAATTATTTTCATTTTAATCCGCCAGTACCTGCAGATTATCGTCTCAACCAGCACTAATCGCCAATAACCAACAGTGCTGACAATCGCAGTATCCGCTATTTTCCAGGAACGGTAGTAGTAATTTCATTTGTTTTCGATTGGGGTCCTTTAACGATTCTGTTCTAGATCTGTGTCATGCTTCCACCAGGCAACGCCGGTTAATGGGTCTTGCAAGTTTTATATATTAGTTTATTCTTATACATATTCTAAATTTTTTACTTATCAGAATTGTTCGTATATTGTATGTTATTTGATGTGCAAATTTCTGCACGGCAATGAATCAAGTTAGGAACATGCTTTGGAATCTTCACATTGAAACGTTGTACTGTGCGCGCCATAATATTCAGCTTTGTATGACACTATCGTTTGCCGGAAGAGTGTTACTTGGTTGAGGAAACCAGCTCCCTGGTGTTAGACACGATATTAAACGGGTGATTATGTCGTCGGTTATAACCGGCTGGCATGGGTCACTCCTTGAGTCTTCATTGCGTGCAGGCAGCGTTTCCATTGTCTGAATCAAATAGCAGGGGCCGCATGCTGAAATTTAACGCTTGTACAAAAATAATTCATTTTTATAAAAATATATAATTTAGTTTACATTTAATAATGGAGGAGCGTATTTAGTCATCGGTCCATGTGTGCGACAAAACTGCTATGCGCGTTTGTCGCGCACAGGATCCAAGTCACAACTGTTTTTTTTTAAGGTACAATTATAATTCAATTCTCCTCTGTCGTCATTGGAAAAGAGAGAAAGAGAGTGAAAGAGAGAAAAAGAGTGAAAGAAAGAGAGAAAGAGAGAGATTAAAGGAAAGAAAGATAGATATTCATACATAACGCGTGAACATTGTTTTGTTTTTGTGTGCGTCGATGACGAGTTCTTTTGAGTTTGACCTTTCGAATTCAGATCGTTTTAACTTTGTTGAATATTATAAAAAACTCTCACTCTTGGCTCGAGTCACACCTGGTTGACAATAGTTACTGAATCCGTCATGTTTTTCAATAATAACGCCTTTCTTCCTCGTTTCCCCACGAGCACAATCAGTAACAAGTAAGGTATAAGGTTTATTAATGTAGGAGCACCAGCTCCCCCAAAAGGGGCCACTCTTCATTGTGCCACATTTGTATTGGAACTTTATTTTTTTTTGTTTATTCATTTGAGAGTTAACTTGTTACTTGTGGTTGGCGATTAATTTGACACTTTTGGGAAAAGAAAAAAAAATATCGTTGCCAAAAATTGATTCATTCTCAAGAGTCAGAAAAAAAAAATAAGCAAAGATAAAATAAAATAAAATAATAAAAAACTAGATACACTATAACATGCACTCGCTCATCTAAAAGATATTACCAAATATTGATATTCACGTTTCGTTATTACTGAGTCAAGAACCGACCTTTGAAAAGCTACAATCGCATTTAATATATCAATTGTTATAAACAACGACAACACGTTGTTACATAGATACACATGGTTGGACATATTGCATAATTGCAAAACAAAATCTCATTGATGACTGCAAAGATGCCAGTTCCAGACAGTAACGTTCATTTGCCACGGACAGATAATTGTTGTTCATCTTGATACGTATTCATACTTGATCGGCCTGTGTTAACAAGTAGTCAATTAACCAGTCTTTTCGACGGTTACAACGTTCAGCGATTCTCTGAATAGCCAATATTAAATACGATTCTAAAGTTCTTGCTGTTTCGCATTGTTTGTGCTTTTCTCTCCTTTTCATGATGCTCTTGTTCACTAGCGTCCCCATAAGGGCAAAAGGAAACAAAAGATCAGTTTTCAATTTGTGTCAAATTCAGATACCCCAAAAGTAACACTCTGGATTGAAACAAAAATAAAATTGCTTCAATGTTTCTGAATTTTTGAAATGAGGATTGGTTATTCGTATTATTTGGATTCATCGAAGCACTGTTCTTAATTTTTTCCGTAAGCCATGAGTGGACAGAGGTCTTAAGTAATTCGCAATTGTATTTTCCGGTCACCCACACTTAGAATCGAACCTTCAAGAGAATAGCATTTTTACAATTAATTTTTACAAGTACTCGAACCACTGCGCCACGGGTCCTGAAGGACAATTCTAGGACGAACTTAAACCTATTATGACTTTTTATTACTAATTATTATTACTAATTATCATTGATATATATATATATATATATATATATATATTATTGTTTTTACTTGTAACTGTATATATTATCTATTATGCATATGCATAATTAACGGTTCCCATATCGTATTAAATTAGATATACTTTGTAATTGGCAAGTAGATATACTTTGTAATTGTTTTTCTCTCATCATATGTGCTGCTTCTTTGAGTCGTCTAACTCTCCACCGTTTTTTCTGTCTATAATTTTTAGGCCCTTTATCCAGTCATGGCTGACGGAACAAGAGCATGCTATCCCCGTGAAATAAATAAATGGTTCCGTTAGAAATTCCGTTCAAATTCCCGAATTCGACAGAAACATTCCCGAGTTCGACGGAAACATTCCCGAGTTCGACAAGATACACCTGAAGAAGGTCGGTGGTTACATCGACCGAAATGTTGTGAAAATTACACTCAAGCTGAGAACAATACTCCGATGAATCCAAATAATACGAAAAATTGCTTCAGTCTAGAAGCATTGACCGAGGACAGAAAAAACTAAGCGCAGCACGTGAACAGATACTACACCATGTTCCTAGCTAAAATTTATTTTCATGGTGATAACTCGTAAAATTGTGCTGCTATGGTAATTACTTTATTATCCCTATTTACTTGGCTCCTCCCGAGTGCAGAGTTAAACACAGGTCGGGGTTTAATGTGGGGGAAAATCTAGCTACTCCAAACGGAGCATTCTAATTGGGACAAAACTTTAAAAATATCTTCAATCCAGGAGGATGTGACTCTCACTACCCGAAGACAGAAATAAGATACTACATTTGGCTCCTTATTAGAAGGCTGACTAGTCTATTTTTGTCTTTTCCCGGCGTTCTGTTGAGATTTGTTTCTAAAACACTCATTCCAACCTTTCAGATTTGCTTGTCTCAATGATTAAAAGGAAAATGGTCGTTGTTTAATCGATGACGACAACTAGTTGGTTCCATATTATCATTTTAATTTTAGACGTAGGCAACCTTCTCGTAGTTCCTTCTATAAGTACGATTGTTTAGGCATAGACGAAACGATCCGTAAAGTTATATACTGTTTATCTATATCCACCTTGCTGTTAAAAAATATTTATTTATACCCTACTATTAAAAATATTTATATTATATGTACCTTGTTTTTAAGAAAATTGTATTTATTTATATATACCCTGCTATTTATTAAAAAGTATGTTTAGTTATATATGCACTGTTGTTAAAAAATCAATAACTATCTAGCTTTAACATTGAAAATGTGACTATATATATATATATATATATATATATATATATATATATATATACATACATACATATACATATATATATATATATATGACTACTTCATTTAATCACATAAATTAATATACGAAAGTATAAATTTGTGTAAACTTTAAGTATTTACTTCAACAGTGCTCAATACGTAGGTAGAGATAGGTAGTAAGTTATAAAATATATATGGCAATTAAGCTACACAGAATATTCCGCGTTTCATCCACGCTAGGATTCATCAGGCCTATGCATGGATGAAACGTGGAATATTGCCATATGTATTTTATAACTTACTATATATATATATATATATATATATATATATATATATATATATATATATATATATATATATATATATATATATATATATATACGGCCTCCGCTAATCGAACCAGAGATGTCTCGTGTCGCGGGGTTCGAATCGTTCGACTGGTAGTAATCGTGACACCCTGCACTGAAGAATCCCGAAAGGATGAAACACTAGTGTCTGTAGGTATTTAATTATTATAGTAAAAAAATAATTATATATATATATATATATATATATATATATATATATATATATATATATATATATATATATATATATATATATATATATATAACAATTTATATACATACAAACACTAGTGTTTTATGCGATCATTAGTGTATGAAGTGATAACTGGTTGGAAGTTTCGAACCCAGTGAACAAAAGTCGTCCTACCATGTAATTGGAAGGCAACTAAGTACATATGAATGCCATTTTCGACAGGATTTCACAGTTGACACTCAAAGAGAGAGTATTTAACAATAGGAATTTTGAATGATACGTTTCCGCAAATGTTAACCGCTTTTTTTAACTCCCTAAATAGGGCTCAACTTTAATTTTCTTATAGAAGCTTTATAGCTATAATATTTTTAAATAAATATAAACATTTTTATACATACAGACATTAGTGCTTCATACCTGTGCAATTATCAGTGTAGGAAGTAATAATTACTGCTTGTCGGTATATTCGAACTAAAACGGAAATCAATTGTTTGACATTTAAGTCGAACACAGTATAGAGACGTTTTGCTGGTCAAATAGAGTCGACTTTACTTTACTTTTGTTTTTGTTTTACGGCATATCAACCCTTTTCAGGTTATTTAATGCTGAATCCAAAGATTTTGAAGAAAAAGTTTAATAGAATATATTTGTTGTTTTCAAGTCTGTTTCTATTTAACCCATAGTTTGGACCCTAACAGGTACTACCACCCCGGGTCAGAGTGGACCTGGGAGCAGTGGCAATTAAAGGGTGGCTCCACACTCCCCAAAGCCCGCAAGCTGGAGCCTCACCACTGGATATAGTTTAAGGTCATATCCAAGACCGAAATAGAGTCGAATATAATTTCTATTGTGTTAGACGGTCGTAACTGTAAGTTATGGCTACATGTAACAATGTAGATAAAACTGACATAAATATTTCTTATATCAGAGTCTCAACTATAATTCTAACCAAATTATTATCTCTTCTCTGTCACATGACTTATTCCCTTATTTATTGTTCCTCCGACAAAAGGAGGGTGGACCTGTAAATTCACCTTTGTCCGTTCGTCTGTTCGTCCGTTCGTCTGTCCGCACTTTTCTCAATAACTACGCCTTTGAAGTTTTTGAAAGTTTGCACAAACATTAAACATGATATGAGTAAAAAGTAACAGAACGGATTTTCCGGGAAAACTCCCCCCCCCCCCGGGGTGGCTTTCGGGTAAAAATGGCTGAAATTGACACTTTTGTGCTTATTAAAAAAAATTGATGCATTGGATTTTTATAAAACTTACTGAAAAGTTGTAACTAACTGATTTCTATATAATTTTGTTTGTTTGTCATTTATAATATATATATATATATATATATATATATATATATTATAAATAACTAACTAGCTCTACCTACATATTGAGCACTTTTGAAGTAGATACTTACGCATAAATTTATACTTTCGTATATTAATTTTATGTGAGTAAATGAAGTAGTTATAATTTTGTTTGTCTATACTTCTCAATAACTCTTGGTTGTCGCCTCAAAGGCTCTTTTAGGACTAATAAAAACATTCCATTTTTGGGACTATTTTACCATATTTGTCCAAAACTTTCTGTGTATGTCTATTTAGCAGTTTTGTGTGGTGCTGAACTCAAATTTAAATATGTTAAGATCTTGGAAACTTTGGGGGGCTAAATGTTAATGCACCGTTTGTTCATTTTCGCCAGGATTTGACGTCCCCTGAGACTTTTGAGGCTAAATGGGGGGGGGGAATGCTGGCTTAGTTTTTTTTTGCCTCGTTCACTGTGCACTCACGGGGGACCATGCATGCTTCAATTGTGTGTTTTTTTTTGTATTAAAGCTTATCAGACTGAAATTTTAAATGTTCGTTACTGTTATCAAAGCCTCTAATTTTAAAATTTGAACGACATTGACTACAATATGAATCAACTGACGAGTTTCTATGTTGAACAGAAACGAAATTATCGCCAAAAATGTGATTTGCACCGTTTTGTAACTGTAACGCTGACCTTTTTATCTAAGTATCCCAAAATTAAACCAGTTCTAAGTTAAAGCCATTAAAACCCATAACAGATATTTTGAACAAGTTTGGTAATGATTAATCAAATGCTATTGACGTTAGACTGTTCACAAGTAACCAAACATAGAAATAAACCAAGCAACAAAGTCGATCGCAAACATAACCTCCTTTGCATTCACTTTCATTTATAAAGATTTCTGGAGAACTCGTTCTGGTCTCACATTCATATAAATTGAGTTTCCCAATGCATTTGACTCCACGGAATAAGAATACTTTGCTTGTTGGCGTCAGTTCAATTTAGTTTTATGTCACACCGGACTTGCTGACACGAAAGACGTGTATAATAATATTTCCAAGACACGACACCCCTCGCAGAGATCTTGTACACTTAAATAACTATTAGTAGAATCCATTTATATTTAAGATGGAGAACCGCAAATAATAAAATGTTTAATACAATACCACATCGTTTTAGAAGTTTATCGCATTTCCTTTTTACAGAATATTTGGTTTCGTTTGTGGTTTTGGAGTTTAAAATAAACGAAGATTAAATGTTATTTTTTGTAAAAATGGAGAGGAAAATGAAGGGTTGGTAGCACTGGGCACGTGCTTTTCAGTGGAAAAATCTAGCTCAGATGTCGTTAGATTTTTTTTATATGACATTCATTTGTATATGAACACAACTGAATCGAGAAAAGAACTGACTTTACTTTATATATTAGGAGTCTTGTTCTTTGAACCATATATATATATATATATATATATATATATATATATATATATATATATATATACTGTGTATGCAAAATCAAGACTTCAAAACAAGGTGTTGATGGCAACAAAAAGTGTATTTCATTTTACGTTACAATTGTTTCCATGTCCAGTTCGACAATTTCAAGCATTATATCGTTTGAAATTTTTCAGAAACATGCATTTCTTCAGATTTTATTAATAAACACACTTTTGGCAATGAATCATTTTTTGAAGAGAAAGAAAAAAAGGGGGGAGGAATCCCTAACGGGAAAAGCATGCGAGAAACAATTACCTTGGTTGTGGTTACGGAAAAGCCCATTTAAATATTAATGTATCGCCTAATTTTCGTATCCTTATTTAAGAACAGAGTTATGGCAAGTTTCTACAGAGAGCCCTAAGACATTTAAAAAAAATATTTTTTTTATATATATCCCATTTGTTGGGTTCCTAAATTCCTTTATTTCCCAATGATTAATTTTTTGTAAAAAGAAATTTTTAAAATTTTGTTTCTATATTTATATTATGGCCATAACAACCTTGTAAGGACGTTACGGTTAGTTTTAGTTTCGTATTAGTGGCAAGTAATGTTTATAGATTATCGTTCTATTGGTACATAGATACGGCTATTTTAGGTTTAGAATTTAATTGAATATGAGAATAAAATAAAATGGGTGTATTAAATATATATAAAACATTGTACAACATTTCGGGTGAAGTGTTCTAATCTGTTCACTGCCTGAAAATTCATTGTTATTCTACTTGAAAAATGTTTTTAAATCGTTGCTTAGGATAATAATGAAGGGAGATAATCCATTTATGTTGTTGAGTACTGCTAGTTAATTCTGTTTGAAAGTTTCCAAGGTCTTAACATATTTAAGTGGTTGTATACTAAATTGCAACCAAATCACCAACTAGCTCAGGACGCAACGAGAATATAACCTAAACAATATAAAACCTAGGCCCAATTGAAAATATAGCTTAGAAACCACTTCCCAGGGCTAAGACTAACTAAATTTAGAACCATCTAACTACCACCCCTAAACCCCACTGGCGAGCCCGCCCCCCAAATAAATTATTTAAAAATCAGCGCATTTGACCTCCACTATTAGATTTACACTAAGCCCTCCACCCAGTAGTATTTACATTAAAACTTTTAAATATACTGAAAATATAACCTAAGAAAAGCTCCCCCGATTCAACCCAACCCACTCCCGTCACCCATAAAGACATTCCCCATCCCCATCCTACCCCCATGTAATTTCCATCACAAGAGTCTCCGTTGAAAAAATACAGTTTCTTTGCCATCCAAATTAAGAGAAAGAAGATTTCACCAGACCAACACATCTACGAAAGACTACCCTAACAAAATTTTTGGAGAAATATGGAGCTTAAAGGACAGCTATAAACTATGCTCCTTGATTCTCTTGGAGATTAGAACTACTACAGTAAGTAGTCACGCCGATTCGATGGACCTATCACTCGTGTTCATAAACGAGAAAGTATGTATTCAATTTTCTAGGCCTGGCTTGTTCATATAAACTAAAATCTGATGGCCTTTGTAATCGAACTTCAAGAAATTAAAGGTTTTAAGGTGGACTCTTGAAACTACCATGTCCAGTGAAGCAATCCTTTAATTTAATTTAAACCAAAGGTTCATCGAACTCTTACGCTTTCCCGGCTTATTCTATATATATATATATATATATATATATATATATATATATATATATATATATATATATATATAAATCTGTTTTTTATACGAATATACGTATTTTTTATTTTTTTTATTCAATTTTCACCCCAAACAAGGCACAGTGCCACTTTGAAGCAGGGGGCTACTATTAGGGAATTAATTAGCGGGGTCATTATGAAGGGAGAAGAGTAGAAAGATGTTTGTTAACATTACACTTGAACTTCTGCATATCATTGCAGTTGGGAAAGCAGAATCCCGGAAGGGAGTTCCAAAGACCCGCAGTTCTGAGGAAGAAACTATTGGAGTAAAAGGCTTTCTTGCACCTAGGGATCTCCACTGTAAAGGGATGAGACTTAGTAGCTTGTCGGGTTTGTCGGGGGTAGTTACGTCGGGGAGGTACAAGTGTTTGCAGTTCGTCAGAGCATTCACCATTAAAGTATTTGTAGAACAGGCAGAGGGATGCAACATCTCGTCGATGGGACAGAGGTTGAAGCCCAGATGACAGTTCAGGACCTATCAGGTTTGCGACTCTTTTTTGAACCCTGTCCAGGAGCGAGAGACAAGCAGCAGATGCACCAGCCCAGATGTGACAACAGTACTCCATACATGGGCGAATGGTTGCCTTATAGAGGTATAGGATACTGGCAGGCGTAAGTAGTTTTCTA
Source organism: Euprymna scolopes (assembly GCF_053919585.1). Classification (NCBI taxonomy): domain Eukaryota; kingdom Metazoa; phylum Mollusca; class Cephalopoda; order Sepiida; family Sepiolidae; genus Euprymna; species Euprymna scolopes. The sequence goes on from NC_136498.1 coordinate 74,614,464, forward strand.
GCACGGTAGAGGGAGCCAACCTTCCTTGCAGCAGCCTTGGCAATGCTCTCAATGTATCTATTCCAGTTCATATTCCCTGTAAACGTTAGGCCGAGGAGTTTAAAAGAAGTACTTTCAGGCAATGTGTTCTTGGCCATTGCTATTGGTGCTATTTCTTGTAGTTATTGAAGGAAACAAGCTTAGTCTTAGCAGCATTGAATGAGACCAACCATTTTTGTCCCCATTCCACTACGGATTGGAGGTTATCCTCTAATGTTTCTGCCATTTTTTTGGATATGTGTTCATTTGTTTTCCCCTCATATCTGTTATAGAGAGTGGTGTCATCGGCAAATATACCCATCTCCGAAACAATATTATCAGGGAGGTCGTTTATGAATATCAGGAACAATAGAGGTCCAAGGATAGACCCCTGAGGCACTCCCGCATTTATGTCATATTGTTTGGATGTGCGTCCGTCGAGGACAACTTTGATTTTTCTATTACTTAAGAAGGATTTAATTACGTTATGAATTCTTCCAGTGATTCCATATGATCTAATTTTCCTTAGAAGACCATCGTGCCATACCCTGTCAAAAAGCCTACGTATGTATATGCGTATATGTGTATATATATGTGTACATATATATATATATATATATATATATATATATATATATATTCTCTATTTTTCTTTATTTTGTACGGGACAACTTACTCCTCACTGCTCAACCCCTTTTCCTGCTACTCTGACCCCCACCCCACTTGTCTGTATCCATTTCTTTTACGCACCCCTCATAATTAGTATTAACAGTATTTTCTTTACTATTATTGGTAGTAGTAGTGGTGATGTTGGAGGTAGTAGTAGAAGTACTGTTACTACTAGTTTAATTATTATCATTATTATTACTGCATTGCTTTTTAACGCTTTTACTATTCTTTTCTTATTGTTTTTATCATTATTATTATTATAATCATCATTATAATTGTTGTTGTTATTATTATACCCGTTATTATCCCCGTCATTGCTACCATAACCGCTACCATTATCACTATTAACATTAATTTTGAATTTAATTCCAGCAAAACTATTGGTAATATTATCTTTAATGTTTAATTTTTAATTCTTACCTTTAAGTTTGTCTTTACTTCATCTTTATTTTTATCTTCAATTTTACTTCTATCTTATTTTCAGCTTTATTATTACTACTATTATAATAATTATAATTTCATTACTATTATCTTTCGTACTATTATGATTACCCTACTATTATTTGATATATCTTTACCACTCTCATAAGTAGTTATGGTTTTCTTACTCCCTCACTTCGACATCAATAGCTATACTTAACCTTTTGCATCAAGTTAAACGCACTCATAGTCATTGCCACCCTAATCTCCGACCGCCCCCTTATGATCATACTCCCTATATGATAGCAGTAGAAACTTATATATATATTGCCACATATATAAGAAAGAAAGAGAGAGAGAGAGAGAGAGAGAGAGAGAGAGAGAGAGAGAGAGAGAGAATGTCTGCGATTTAATAAGACTCAACAAATGTTCCAACCTCCAAAACTTTTATTATCACCGCAATCGGTGAAATCGCCAATTTTTAAAAATCAAATCCATTGATGACCTGCTTTAGTAAGGGACACCCCTTTGCAGTATACTGGGAGGGAGCTTGACTTCGCCCACGATACATTGTAGTCTATATTGCATGATAGAGAATTTACTATTTATTTTACAAAATTATCTATAAATAATAATAGTTTTAATCAAAATTTAAAATGCAAAAGTCAAATATCATGAATCAATTGTGCTCTACACAAAAGCATTCATTTTGAACGTGACTCTGTCTTATCAAAGAACCTGCTGTTGATTTTATATACCGTCCCTTGTGCTTGTGTTGTGAGAAAACGTAAATGTACTTGTAATGTTAGGTTGTATAAAAGTGTTAATTTTGGTCAAAATCGGACTTTCTTCTTAATTCGAATTTTTTTGATTATCGATGTTCGATAGTTATCAGACGCATTCCGATTTAAACCCCATCTAAGAGCATTCCCAGACACATCAAACCTTCGTGTGAAATGTCAAATCCATTAATCCATAGGGAACAGACTTATGCAAAGCCCCCTTTTATATAATAGTACACCCCTCCACATATATATATATATATATATATAATTCGTATTAGTGTGTTTTTGTTTGCTTACAATTTGACTAATATATACAAAAGGTTCATTACTTTAATGTTTCATTTATTTCTATATATAGTATGGTTATTTCAGAACATACGATTAAGAGGCCACCTCATTTGCATATTATATTAAGGAAAATCGATTTTATTAAATAGCTCTATGTTAGTTTAAGTTTCTAGCGAGAGAGTTGTTTTAAGTGTTCTATTTAAGATTATTATTTCATCAACTTTAAATAACAATTATATTGATATTATATTTAATTTAATTTGTTTTAAATTATTACTTCCGACATCGATTTTTTTTTAAAACGGGTAGAGTTATTTCCTTGTTGAGTGTTTTATGTTCCGAAGTTCGAAAGATAAAAAAAGAAACTCTTTCCCACGTAAAACATTTTGGTAACCGCAATAAGTTTCTAAAGATGTTTTGCTTTATTTTTAAACATAAATAAATAAATAAAACACTTACGAATAAACGAAAAGATCTCATTTGTTTGTGTTTATTATTCTTGAAACGACTATACAGAAGCTTTGAGCGTTCCGGGAATTGACCCTTCTCCTCAAAAATAAAGAAACAAGTCGATTTTTTTTATTTACGATCAAAATAAAAAAAAAGGTCAGTGAAAAAAGTGCTTTTACAAAACTAAAACAAACAACCAGCCAATGAAAGGAATTCCATTTTGTTCTTAAACTTTTCAAACGCGTTAATGTTTATAATGTTTAAGGCAAAGTCGTTTGCAAATTAGCTTTTCCCTTCATTCGCGTTTCAGGTCGGAGTCTGCCTACACGGCTATTTTTTTTTCTGTTGCTCCGGCACTCGCTGCTATTTTTCTTGAAACAAAAGTTGTTTTGATCCAGCTATTTTTAATTTTGTTTTTATTTTTTCGCGGGGGTAGGGTCCAGCGCACAAGCAACAAAAAGTGCTCAATATCTAGAGAATAGCTTCTTCTCTTTGTATCTATTCTGCCGAAATATCTGGTGAAGAGGGTATCATGTACTTCTTTTTTGGGGCGTTTACATTTGCATATTTTTATCCGGTCTTTTATTTTGGAAATTGTGGGAGTATCGACGTTACCCACGATGAAAATGATTAATATCTGAGCATAGCAGGTTTGTTCCAAATGGAACTTCATGTTGATCCGGGCATCGCCGGATACCCATGCTAGTATATATATATATAGTTTTTAAAATATAATTATCCACTGACACGTGTTTCGTCGTCTACGACTCATCAGAGTGGCTGAATCCAGCGAGATTCGAAATCTTTTCTTCACTTTCGTAAACAATTAAATTCATTCGCAAAAACAAAAACAAATATCATCTACGTAAATCGCAATATATTCGAACAGTCAGCGAGGGGGGGGGGCGAGTAGTAAGAGTTTAAGCTTCCTACAATGGGGTCCTGATTTCGAATCTCGCTAGATTCAGCCACTCTGATGAGTCTTAGACGACGAAACACGTGTCAGTGGGTAATTATATTATAAAAACAATATATAATTCATTCAAGACGTATCGCAAAAACAAATAACACACACACACACACACACACACACACACACACACATATATATATATATATATATATATATATATATATATATATATATATATATATAATTTTACCAATTCCGTTTATGCGTAATTCTCTGGTCGCTCCTACGCTTTCTAACTACAAATGCGAAACAAACCCGAGTTTTCAGTTTGAAAAAGACATTGCCCTGACTTCTAAGCACATTGGAATATCCGGCACTTCCAGCATAAGTGTATAAAAATAATAGCGTTTTTTCGATTGCATATTGATTCAGCTGGCGATATCCCAGCTTGAGTGCTTTATGTTAGGAGTCTGTCAGTCTCAACCTAAAAACTTATGGAGCCTCCGTTCTTCTTTCCCTTTCATTTTTTTTGTAAAACTGTCCAGAAATATTTCTGCTTTTCTACAGCAAATCTATTCCAATAAGTGCAGGAGTGGGCGAGGTCTGACTCGAAAATATTTCGAATCAATCAGAAATGTTATACGGTGCAAACTGAAAATATGGATCACAATACTGAACTTCTGGGTTTAGAAAATGTGGTTATGCCGTTACGAGGGTGGTTCCTATTATTTTTACTTAAAAATAGGAAAAACGAGTGACCCCTGTGCTCCTTAATTTACTTTTCTATATAGTTACCACTATTCTCAATAAACTTTTGCCAGCGATGGGGTGGTGGCGGTATATAAGCATCCAAGTTTCGATTTAATATTAACATCTCTGTCGCCCCTCTTAAATAAATGAATCCCCCTTCTAACCATGCTGACACAAACTGAATCGCCGTCTTAAACGTTTAACAGGCGCCGTTGAGTGTTGATCAGTTCATTTTTTTTATGTATGAAGGAATTTAATGATGCATTTCTGCTTCTAACGCACGTCTATGACAGAGGTTGCTTTCTTAAAGTTTTATACCGTCTATATTTGCAACAGAGACATAAAAATTTAGATCATGAATGCATAAGTTCAGTCATCATAACAATGCAATTTGCAATCCAATCTAATCCATTCGGGTGAAATAAAAAAAATAGGAGGCATTATTTTTAGAACATTCCCCTTATATCATCCCGAAATCCAGGGAACGTGCAGGATGCTGCATGTTTGAAGCAATACAATTTGGTATCACATAAATTCGAACCTGGTGTATGTAAGGGGAGTAGAAAGTCGACCATAGGGTTTCTGTCGACATTCTCGTAACTCTTGCTTTCCTTGTTTTGGCCTTTACTCGACACATACTATTAGCAATATTTCTGACAAAGAGAGAATTGCTGTTTCTGCGTCAAGATCTATTCATCTAACACTTATCTTTGGCTAGTTTTTGACCCAGAAGTGGTATATATATATATATATATATATATATATATATATATATATATATATATATATATATATATATATATATATATATATATATACATGACTGCCATTTGGGCGGTCGGTTTTCGATCCTGGCTTGATGCAGTTGCTTGTCTAGCCGCACTGATGAGCTGTGAAACAGCGAAAAAGTACTGTATGTGGATGACAATAATGCTCCCTATCTTGGGTTGAGCATATCGGGAAGTGATATACAAACTGCCATTAGCGTATTAAGCGACGCTCTTTGTGTAAACAAATCGACCGGAGGCATTTGGACGATGTCAAAACATCGTTAATTCATTACCTACAAAACATCAGCCGTAAAGCACAATAGTGAGAAGCGTTGACTGTCATTTGGACGGTCGGGTTTCGATCTTGGCTTGAGGCAACTGTAAGCTGCGAAACAGTACTGTATGTGGATGACTATATATATATATATATATACTCTTATGAAGTTTTTTTTTATCGTATTGATATTCATATTAAAAACAATTTTTCTCTTTATTTAGTTATTTATTTGCTTCTACAATGAGAAAATTAGGCACAAGGCCGTTTTTTAATGTGGAGAGTGAGGGGAGTGGGACCAGTTTTCCCGAGAGCGAACTGGATAGTTACAAATTGTATGGAGGGTTTCCCCTACATTGACCAAAACTGGTTGCTCAAGAGCAATTGTCTGATATGTTTGATTGCAGTCGGTATTTATTTGCTCCCTCACCGAGCAAATTAGGCACAAGGCCAATTTTTAATGTGAGGAGTGAAGGGAGGGGGAAGGGAAAAAGGGGACCAGCTCCCGAAAGGTGGGAAATGGGAGCTGGTTAAAGGTCAGGTATGTGGGGTTGCCCCCACATCTGGTTTTTGCTTGCAGTATCTGCCGAATCAGATACTACACTTTAATAACAGAAAAAAGATCTTGGTCCAAAAGCCAAAGTGAAAAAAGGCGAAACTTTTTTCTGTTTATTTAAAAAGAAAATACAACTTTGTTTTATATGGCTCGTTGAATTGCATTCATCTGCATATTCTTTTAAACATTTATTTTAATTGATTCCCTATTAGCTTTTTTTTCCCAGTTTTCTTATGAGATGCTCATCTTTAGTTAACTATTATGTGTAATAATATTCACGTGGATATTCTATATGATTTATATATGTGTCTCTTTCTATACATATTTATTTATGCATATACATATTTGTTTTAAAACTTTGCCTACCAAATTCTTCCGTCGGTTTTTGGTCAACAGATATGAAACTTAATATATCTAGGGTATTCGAACCCATGCAAAATTTTATATTTGGTTTTATCCGGGGAAAATCAATGCAAAAATGTGAAAACTAATAAAATTAAATTTGCCAGGTGAAGGTCGAAGGACGGCATTACGAATATGCATGCGTAGCGTAATGGCTATTGATACATGTTTTAATTTTTAGCCTTGCAACAAACATGTCTTTATAGTTGAGGCATTAACGTCAAAGGAAAAAGTAAATTTTAAGTTAAACGTTTTGGTTTCGATTCTCGGTGGTAGCGCACAAGTCATTTTTAAAACTTTTTAAATCATTAATATATATTGGGTCTAATATAATCTATCTATCTATATATCTATAAAAGTGAAAGTGTATGTCTGTGTGTCCGTCTGTGTACATTTCCCTACACAATAACTCTGTCAATTTTCAGTCTACATACTCGAAATTTGATATACAGGGTATTGAGATTTAGTAAAATCTTTGTAATCCGTTTTCGGCCAGAAATTTGGTTGTTAACAGGTCAAAGTTCAACGATTTGACCCTTGAGAACTCTACCAAACTCCTCCGCCAATTTTGGGCCTAAACACTTGAAATTTTAGGTATAGGTTCCTTGGACATGGATCTAACTTAATAACTTTATTTGAGCCCGAAACAATAAAATATAAGGGGTAATAATAAAGGTCAAATTTAAAAAAATTTGACCGCGTCGGTCTCTACCAAATTACTCGAACAATTTCTAGTCTAAACATTTGAAATTTTACATAAAGTGCATTCAGAGATGAGGCAAGCTTTTTAATCGGTTTGGGTCGAAAATTAGAGTTACCAGTATATAATGTATGAATATATGTATGTTTGCATGTCTGCCTAAAACTTTCGACAGAGGCGACGGATTACAAGATCAGTATCGCTTTGAAATTCGACCTTTCAGACGACAAATATCGAAAATTTGGCTAAAAACAATATCTTCACCTTTAACTGGGTACTTTTCTACAGGAAAGGGTCGCTTTTTTGGCCGATATTTCTGGAAGTCATCCCCTTTTTTCGATTGTCTAGCCTTAATTAAAACCTGCGTCACTTCTGGTTTGGCGGTAACTGTAACAGCAAAGACGTCAGTTTTTTTCCCCGTTTCTTTCCTTCTTTTGCGGTACGAGTTCGAGCCTGCCTTCCTCTTACCACTTTTTTTTTGCTCAACATACACCTCCAAACACCCGAGCAACGCCGGGCACCCATGCTAGTATATCTATAAAAGTGAAATTGTCTTTGTGTGTGTGTCTGTCTGTGTGTGTACATTTCCCTACCAAATTACTCTGTCAATTTTCAGTCTACAGAGTCGAGATTTGACATAAAGGATATTGAGATTGTGAAAATCTTTTTAATCGGTTTTCGGGCAGAAATTTGGCAGTCAAGGGATCAAAGCTCAACGATTTGACATTTGAAAACTCTACCAAAGTCATTCGCCAATTTTGGTCGAAACACTTGAAATTTTAAATGTAGGTTCCTTGGACATGGATCAAATTTTTAATTTTGATTTGAGCTCAAAACAATGAATGTTAAAGGGTCAAAATTGGGGTATTTTTTTTTAAATTGGACCTCTCAGCCAATTTTTGGTCCAAACATTTGAAATTTTACATAAAGTGTATTCAGATATAGGACAAGCTTTTTTGTTATGGAGACGCCCACTAATTAACATAGGTGGGTGACTGAGATATATAAAGGTACCAATCACCAATACCGGGAGAGTTCTGCAACGACCGCCAAATAGGCAAGACGCCTATGTTGCTTCCAGTAAGGCATGCAACACGCCACCTGCCGGAATATCTCAAACTGAAGTATATCTGAATATGTGTAAATATGTATATAACTTTGTTGCCTAATATATTATTGTTATACCTTTACTTTCAGTGTTCTTGATAATTATTTGTGCAGACACAACAGTGGCGACGGGAATTCGAAAAAAGACTTACGCGGGATAAAATCCACTATTAGACACAACAGTGGCCTCGAGAATTCGAAAAAAGACTTACGCGGAAAAATCCACTACTAAACTCAACAGTGGTGTAGGAAAAATACTTACTCGAGAAAGATTGAAAAAAAAAATTAAAAAAAAACATACTTGAACCAAAGAAATCTATTGTTGAACACAACAGTAACATCGAGGATTTTGAAAAAGATTTACTCGAGAATTCACTGGAAGACACAGGAACAGTATTCGAAAAATAATTGACGCGGAAAGTTATCGCTGTCGAAAAAAAAAAGAAAGAAAAACAAACGAAAGTAACTACAAAATTGTCGAACGAAGATTTACTCGGGAATTCACTGTTAGACACAGCAACAGTATTCAAAAAATAATTTATGCGGAAAGTTATCACTGTCGAAAAAAAAAGAAAGAAAAACAAACGAAAGTAACTACAAAATTGTCGAACGAGATATTCGAACACTGGATACTTGAAAGCAAAATACCAATAACCATTTCAAAGTGACTACGAAAGTCAAAGAAAAAAAGGTGTTTTCGCTAGTACACTGTGAACTAATTCATGCAGATTGTCTTGAAGGAGAAAAGTGATATTTTTTTCAGCTATACCAAGAAAGGATTAAAAAAAAAAGAATTCCTGTACGTAATCAAAACTTAACGGATTAAGTGAAAAAAATAAAATACATTTGTTTTATCCCTCAATAGAAAAAGGGAAAAAGAAAGGTTCAACGCAAAAATAATATATCGATAGAATTCGGTTGACGCACAAAAAAAGCGAACCTAAAAACGGTTGTTCGTAGTTATTGTAAAAAGTGAATTAGTAAAATAGACTGATTTTCTTTTTAAATCTTTAGAAAAAAAAAACAAGATGGAGGAATTTGCTTAAATAATGACACAGTTCATGCAGAATCAGCAGATCCTACAAAAAGAACAGCAAGCGCTACACGCAGAAAGAGATGAAAGACAAAATGAACGACTCAAAAATACTTAGAAAGGCAAGAAGAAAGGTTCGCACAGATGCAACTTGAACAGAAAGAACTGTTAGAAAGATTAACAGCTAATTCCATACAAGAAAGTAATACAACCTTCTCCAACACAACAATTGTTAACAGCATAGATGTGTTCACACACCTACCGGAAGAGGATAAAACTTTTGATGCATACTTCAAGAGGTATGAAGATATTTTCGAAACAGACTGCGAAAACTTGCCAAATGGAAAGAAAGTAACTTTATTACTTCGAAAGCTTGGTACCAGTGAACATTGCAAAATTGTTGATTTCATATTGCCAAAGAGAACGAATCAGTTAGATTTCGTTAATACAAACATTCTCCTCTAAGCCAGAGTCTTTTCTTTAATTTTGTCACGTTAAGCTCCTAAAAGTGATCTTAAAATAATATAAATTTATTCAAATGTTAGGAATCTGTATCGTTCTGTGTAATATTTTTTGCTAGCTTAATGTCATTAAAATTATAGGCACGAAAAGACGTTGCGTCAAATTATTATTGCATCTCTATATCACGTGTTGCCTCGCAGCATCAACAGTTTCCAACATTTTTCTAGTCTCCATATTTTTTCGAATTCTAAAAGAACGCAGGTGCGAGTGAAATGTCTTAAAAACGGACTTATCCTCTCAAATCTCATACATATTTATATATAAATGTATGTATGTATGTATGTAATAATCACGTTGACACACCGGTTCTCGTCGGATCACCGAAGTTAAGCAACGTTCAGCCTGGCTAGTACCAGATGGGTGACCATTTGGGAATTATAGGCGCTGTATGTGCTCTCCGCTTATCTCGACATTGTTCCTAGTCGTCCTAAACATCCACTTTCCACTGATATTCAACAATGTCGCCTCAGGAGAGGCGTGGTTGGTGATTGCGCAACTCTTGCCACAAAAATTTCACGCGCAGGCACTCTTACAGTTGGTATCCATAGTCTGTCAGGACTAAAGGAAGCTTTTTTATGTATGTATGTATGTATACATGTATGTATGTATGAAATGCCTCAGACGAGTTCTAAATGTGAAATGGCAGTCTCTGACACCTGACACGAATATCCTTGGGAAGGCTGGGTGTTTGAGCATCGAAGAAATGGTGATGAGGAATCGGTTGCGCTGGGTAGGTCACGTTGTTGTAATGAAATTTGTAAAGCTGCCTAAGTAGTTGTTTTATGGCAAGCTTAAGACTGGAAAACGTCTTCTACATCGACCAAAGAAGCGCTTCAAGGATTGCATAAAGAACGATCTTAAAACTTTTAAGATTCCTGTTCAGAACTGGGAGACCCGGACGGAACGCCGGCCTGAATGGAGGATGCAAGTTGGAGAGGGTTTTGAATGTTTTACAACGAAAAAATTACACATGCTGAATTCAAGAGAAGCCTTCGGAAGAGGAACGTGTCGGCTTTGCCCATTGAATTGAAGAGCTGGACATGCGGGGCTTGTAATCGCGTGGTCCTCTCAAAAGCAGCTTACATTAACCATAAAAAACACATGCCACGAGCAAAAACAACGGAGCCAGAAGTGAAACAAGTTTTAATGCACAACTTTTTCTGCCAAATGTGTGGCAGCCGGTGCAAGTCTAATGTTGTCCTGAAAAGTCATCTTCGGGCTCACAGACAGGGGTTAGGTCTCGCTGAGGATTGACCTGATAACTATGATGAGGTTGGTGGGGGAGAGCACTGGGATGGCTTACGTCTGTAAAGACGATGCAATTAATTAGTAATTAGTATGTATGTATGTACGAGGGGCGTGCAATAAGTAATGCCCCTTACCCACTTCCAGTTGTCTGATCTAGCGGAAATTTTGCATGTGCAATGATTTATATACCTACGGGTTATGTGTCAAATTACAGCTCTGAACTAATTGTGGTTTCTGTTTTACAGGTGTTTGAACTAAGTCAGGTGTGAAACGGAGCCTGTTGAATGTCGAGCAGTGATCCGGTTTTTGTATTTGAAAGGACGCACACCACAGGAGACTTTTGATTAAATGAAAGAAACTTATGGTTATAATGCCCCATCATATGACCTTGTAAAACGCTGGCATCGTGAATTCAAATATGGCCGGAAGTCTGTGGAAACAGCTCCCAGACCTGGTCGCCCCCCTTCTGCCATTGATAAGGCATTTGTCCGTCAAGTTGAGGCTACCATTTTGGAAGATCGGCGCATTACTATTCGCCAAATAGGCCAAGATGTCAAGATTAGTACAGGGTCTGTGGAAAATATCATTCATAACCATTTGCATATGCATAAGTTGTCTGCCAGATGCATTCCCAGATTGCTCAAACCATTCTAGAAGCGAGAACGCGTCGAGTGCTCGAGGATGAATTTGGAGATGTGCCAAGAAGATGAGTCAAAGTTTTTCGAAAGACTGATTACACAGGATGAAGCCTGGGTCCATCACTATGATCTAGAGACCAACGCCCAGTCAATGTAGTGGAAGCACTTGGACTCACCACCTCCAAAGAAGGCAAGAGTGCAGCCCTCCGCTGGCAAGGTCATGCTCACAGTCTCCCAGGACCAGGACGGAGTAGTGATGACAAATTTCTTGGCAAAGGGTACCACAATTACAGGAGCCTATTATGCTTCACTTTTGAGGAAATAAAGGGAAGCTATCAAAATACAGAGGCGGGGCAAGATCAGCTAAGGTATTTTCCTCCTGCAGGACAACGCTCCGGTCCACAACTCGCATGTCGCCAGATCAGAAGCACGGGCGTGTGGTTATGAAATCCTTCCCCATCCTCCCTACCTTTCTGACCTGATTTTCAACTCTTCCCAGCCATGAAGTTGTTTTCGAAAGGAAAGCGTTTTCCAGATGATGCAGCCTTGATTTCTGAAGTCACGTCGTGTTTGGAGGACCAACCTGGGGTGTTCTACAAAGCTGTCTCCAGAGCTGCATCAAACGATGCGAGAAATGCATAATTCTGGGTGGTTTCTATGTAGAGAAAAACTAATAACTGTGCCAAGTTTCGTTGCTCTACTACTATAAGAAGTGGGTCAGGGGCATTACTTATTGCACGCCCCTCGTATGTATGTATGTATGTATGTATGTATGTTTTCTAGCGCCGAACACTCGCCATTCACCAGAGCCCCGTTAGCGTGGCAGAACTGACGACGTGCACGTGGGGATTATTAGATTGCGAGAAGCTATACATGACGCTAGAGCATTTGTGTGCTTTTAATTCTACAAAGAATAATTTGAAAGTCTTAAAAATCGACATCGAAACATGGGAAGAACTTACTCTGCAAAGGCCGAAGTGGCGAAAGCATGTACGTGAAAGTTGTAATGCTCTAGAAAAAAGAAAGAAGGCCCACAGCAATCTGAAGCTAGAGCTTCGCAAAGGTTTAATTGATGGTCTTAACCATGACACACAGAGCTGGAAATGCGACACTTGTTAACGAGAGCTTTTGTCAAAAGCTGGCTCAACAACCTTAAGTTGCATAAAACTCCTGTTCAGGTCAAATTTGCACCTATTTGTCCGAACCAAACGATCTGTTTAATATGCAGCAAAGTTTTCAAGTCTACTGCTAGTTTGAGGAGACATGTGATTGTTCATATGAATACCCTTCCACCTTCAGAGGACGTCAACTCGATGGAAATTGCTCAATTTGTATGTCACATCTGCTTCAAGATGTGCAAATCTGCGGCGGAATTGCAGAGTCATCTGAGATGGCATGGACGACAAGATTGGAAGAACTCAATGTGACGGCGATCATCTGGAAAGATGCAGCAATCATCATGTATGTATGTATGTATGTATGTATGTATTCATCTATTTATTTATATGCTTGGTAGAAATGAAATAAAATAAGGTTTTGTTTTCCATGGTGAACAACTTACCATCCCTACACTAATATTAAGACTAACGTAATAATCTAGGGCAGTGTGTGAGATAGATTGATTTACTTGGGGGAGCTGGGGGTTTCTACATTAATAAACCTTATACCTATCGTGGATGACTGTGCTCGTAGAGAGGCGAGAAAGATAAGGCATTATTATTAAAAAAACATGACAGCTTCAGTAACTGTTGTTAATCGCATATGATTCGAGCCAAGAGTGACAGTTGTTTATAATATTTCACCAAGCCAAAACGATCTAAGACCCTAGAATTCAAAAGAACTTGTCATTGAGGCCTACAAAAACAAAAAAATGTTCACCCATTATGTTTGAATATCTCCCTTTCTCTCCTCCTTTCTTTCTCTTTCAATGAAGACGAAGAATTGAATTATAATTGTATTGTTTAAAGCAGTCGAGACGTTAGACTCCGTCGAAACCAGTAGTAGTCTAGTCTGTTCACAAGTGACGATGGGTGTGAGTCGACAATCTCCTAAAATGATATCTTATTGTTAAAAATAAATTATATACATTTATAAAAAACGCATTTGTTCGCCATTTTGTACAAGTGTAAAATTTCAGCAGGCAGTCCTTGCCATTTAGCATCGACGATCAAAATGCTACCCGTAACGACGCTAAAAAGATTCAAGCGGATATCCATGAGAACCAGTTATAGTCGACGCTATATCGACCCTTTTATGTGTCTATCGTCAATGTGCCTATCGTTTAATCGTGTCTAACACTCGGGGAACTGGCAACACTCTCCGGGAACACGATAGTATCATACAAGACTATATATATATATATATATATATATATATATATATATACTAGCAGAAGTACCTGTCGTTGGCTGGGTTCAAAAACAGCCTACAGGAGATGGACTGTGATTGTATGAAAGTATGATAGGTTATGAAAAGGAGGGGGTTGTAAAGAGATAGGTTTTAATACTCAAGAATTTTTCCCTAAGCAAAATATGATGAAAGTAAAGATAATTTTCGCGAAAATATATTTTTTATATCAACTTTGTTTCCATTCGTAGCCAAGATGTTTCCTTACAAAGAGAAAATGTTATATATATATATATATATATATATATATATATATATATATATATATATATATATATATATATATAATATAATATAAATATACAAGAAATAAATTTTACCATAGTCAATAAGTTATTTTTTATGGTAGAAAAGTTCATTGGTTTATATTTTTTAATAGTTTGTAAAAAAATTTTTTTTTTTTTTAATTCACGGACCGGTTTAAAAAAAATCAAAATGGCAGCGACTTTGAAATGGAGAGCCCCGTTTTCAATTTGAACGAGGGGCATCTGAGCATTCTGTGTTAACAATTTAAAAGAGTTCCATCAAAGTAAGGAATATTTATAAACATGTTTTAATGCTTTCCGTTATTTTGTGCTTGGTGAATATTCGATTATGGCATGTGTAGTTTATATAAAAATTAAGTTAAGTAGTTATCACCTTAAATTTCGTTTCATTTTCGGTTCGCTGAAATTATTTCAAGTAAAGAGCATTAAAACTATTTCAAAACAAAAAAAAATGAACTGAACTTTTATTGACTATGGTAACATTTATTTCTTGTATATTTATTTTTGCGGGTAGTCGTTTGTTGGCTTTTCTGCTAAACACTCTTACTAAATAATATCGACGAAATATCGAAAAACAAAGGAAACAAAAACAGTTTTGAAAAATAATGAAGCTTTACTTACTTTAGTAAAATAATCCGAAACAGCAAAATTGGATATTAAAAAAGTAAACACCTAATTACTTTAGTTTTTTAAAGCAAAGAATCGACATAAATATGAATAAGAAGAAAAGGGTGCCCTTTTCAAGCAGACAGCTTCGTTTCAGTTTTACAGTATTGAACGGTGTAGTATTGTGCCGTCGGATTCAGGGTTGTATAATTGTAATGTAAAGAACACGCAGGAAGGGTTGTAATCAACTGAATTTCTTCTAGTACACTCACAAAAAAAGCTTAAACAGACATATAAATAAAAATAAAAATGTTATGTAAATGTTTTTAAAAAGACACGTAATCACGTGAGCAAGATTTTATCCTACTTTTGACACGATAACAGGTAACGTTCTTATTTTTTATTATTTATCTATTTATCTATTTTCGAAAGAGTGTCACGTGCAAGTGGAGAAGGGAAAAAACAGAGTTATGCAAAATTTGTGTCGAGAATTGTCTAAAGTTCCGACTTTTTTTTGGCTTTCACTTTAAGAAGAATGTGAATTTATGAGGTGAATTTATTGGACACAATATGATTCAACTAAAAAAAAAAAAATAAAAGCTAACGTGAATTAAGATTAAAGGTAAGGTGTTATTGTGGACCCTCACCCCTTTTAAAAAACCTTGTTAAACTTTGTGACATATGTACATTATATGGAGGTCAGGCGCGAACGAACACCCAATAATTTTATTATACCATATTTCTTCAAACTTAAACATAATTATCAAAGTATACTTACGGAAGTAGATATGAAAAGTCTTTGTTAAAGTTTGTGCCATATTTCCATGGACTACAGGCGCGAACGCAGACCCCACAATTTTATTATACCATCCCTGTTTAAGTTAAGACATACTTATCAAAGTATTATGTACATCTATATCAAAAACCCTTGTAAACGTTTTTTTTTCATTTTTTATTTCCATACTTTGGGGGGCAGGCGCGAACACAGACCTCACAATTCTTACGAACCACCATTCTGCCAGATCAAACATACCCATTACTGATCCTCGATACATCTTATATCATTATATGTAATCAGTTAAAAAAAACCCAACCGTATAGGAGCCTGTTCGTGACCAGACACACGCACAGACGTTCAGCTTTATAGTATATATATATATATATATATATATATATATATATATATATATATATATAATTTTTGTAAAAATAAATATTAATAATTTCTTCTTCGATTTAATAGGCTGGTACTTAACCTACAGACTATTGGTAATTGACACGAAAAAGAATAAGGAAAAAAATATAATTACTACCAATTCGCGGATTCGAAGCTAACTCGAAGTCATCCTTGTTTTTGTAGGTTGGTATTCAATTACCAGGCAACTGGTTCCAGCTACGGTATAACTGGAAGTGTTTTCTCAATCATTAAATCATTTCTCTCCGATAGGCTCATAAGAGTAATGGTCGATGGACAAAAATCAGAGGCCTGCAGTATTAATGCTGGAGTCCCTCAAGGGTCAATCCTGGGCCCAACTCTCTTCCTGATCTACATCAATGACCTCCCTAAACACATACTTAAATCATTCGTTGACATCTATGCTGATGACACGACCGTCTACGGCAACACATCAAAGGCTGTAAATGACAAAGTTCTCTCTGATTCTCTCTCCTCTGATCTCGAGCGCGTGGTTCAGTGGGGGAAGACGTGGCTGGTTACCTTTAATGCATCTAAAACCAAGCTCCTATCCTTACATCATCAACGCTCTGATCCCCATCTGGCATCAATTGAAATGGATGGCTCTCGTCTGGGAGAGGCCTCGTGTTTTGACAAGCCTCTGGGGTTGACCTTTACTCCTGATCTGAAATGGAACACGTACATCAAGTCTGTTGCCAAAGTCGCTGGAAAGATGGTGGGATCCTTCTACCGCTCCAGAAGATATCTCACTACTGATGCAATTCTCTATCTATATAAAAGCGAAGTACGTTCAAGGATGGAATACTGCTGCCATATCTGGACAAGAGCTGCTAAAAACAGCTTATCCTACCTTGACAGAGTACAAAATAGACTTCGTGGCTTAGTGGGGGATGCCCTTTTCTCTACCCTGCAACCTCTCTCCCACAGAAGAGACGTTGCTAGCCTATCCTTGTTTTATCGTTATTTCCATGGCAGGTGCTCGTCTGAACTCCAATCTCTGCCCCCCCTCGCCAATCTTTCACGAAAAACACCCGTCTAGCTGAATCCACTGTGAAAAATTTCCCCCACTCTTTATCTGTGCCTAAATCAAAACTTGGATTCCATGAACAAAGCTTCTTTCTTAGAACTGCACGCTTGTGGAACTCTGTTCTGTCTGCCTGCTTCCCTCCGGACTACAACTTGGATGTCTTCAAGTCCAACGTTAACAAATTCTTGGTGAACCGCCCCCTGCAACAACAGTTCATCAAATCTCCACACTAACGTACTGTACTTGCAATAACCCTTATCCCTGAATGTGTTCCGGGCCTTGATAAGTGGTGACCACCGTGTAAAAAAACCCCCCAAAAAAAACCTGGTATTTATATGAAGTAGTGTGCGTCCATTCTATCTGTTCATTTAACGATAAAAATCCTATTTCAAACTTAAGCATGCCCGACAAACAAACGGACTGACCTATTGACAGTGTTATATTTATATACTTGGACGTATCAAGAACAAGGTACGTCCGTTCGATCGGCGCGTTTAGTAAAGGATCTATTTCAAACTTTAACGTGATCGAACAAAGGTACGAGCGAACGTTTTGCGATAAAAATACTGTTCAGATTCAGTGATTGACTAAGTGACGGAGAGGTCCACAGATAGAGAAGAACATTAGATGGACAAGCAGAGAGTGTTGGACAGAAAACCCGAGAGAGAGAGAGAGAGAGAGAGAGAGAGAGAGAGAGAGAGAGAGAGAGAGAGCGTTGGGTTGACATGCTCCCGAACAGAGCGAAAGATAAACAGACCGAAAGACAGACAGAGTGACGGACGAAAAAAAAATCGGATTGACAGGCCAATTGACAGAAAGAATGTTAGAGGGACAGTCCGATAGTCAGTGAAAGTGTTGATCGAACAGACAAACAAACGAAGAGTTCGACAAAACGAACCTCGTAGGGATTCATGAATGTATATGAAAATACATTTTTCTTTTTATCGAACTCATCTTTTTTATCATTTACATTTTCCTGCTTATTTTTTTATTATTATTTCTTACTTATCGGATTTGCTAGCCTTCAATATAACAGATTTCATTTCGTTTTGAGGCAGTTTTATTGCAGAGAGATATTGACAATTTATCGAACCAATTCAGTTGAACGAATTAGAAATGCATATTTCCCACATTTTCAAGGTTTTCGCATCGTCGTTGTTAATTCAGAGCCCCCCCCCAAAAAAAACAGTAAAGAATTAAATCGAATCAGATAAACACTCAAGCATTCAAATCATGGCTTCATTGTCTTCTTTCGCGCAGCGTTTTTCTAAGAAGCCAGACGTTAGAACATTGAACAAACACCTATAAAAATTTCTTAAACAAAAATAAAAAGATTAACTACAGCGCTTACTATTAAAAATCGAAGAAATAGAGACGATATCTCGGACATTTTCTGTTAAATAAGCGTAAAATATTTATTATATGACCGCAAATTGCAGTAATTTGTAAAGTCTATTATAAAAATCAAATCGAAATTAAATAAATGAAAAATAAATCTTTACTAGTAATCCGATTAGTCAACCGAGGTCATGTGATGTTGTTTGTACTGTTGCTGTTGTTGTTGCTATTGTGGAGCAAATCGGATGTCCACACAAAGACCACAAAGATCGTGCCCCAGAATTGTCTAGTCTGCCTTAACTCGACACGTTGGCCTTAGCTATTTGTTATAATTATACGATTGTTGATCTTTTATTCGGGGCACCCAGAGACGCAAGACCTAGTAATTGCATACGACGTCGAGGAAGATTTGATCCCAAGCACACACAGTAATGGTAGTTGCACATGCGCAGAAGCAGCATTGTCATCCTCGCTCATTTATCTATGCTTTCGCGTCTGACATGTTCTTGAGATCACAATGAAAAATGATGTTATCTATCGTATATAAATTCAAAACTGTTGTTATACATCGTTTTACGCATTTGATATATATATATATATATATATATATATATATATATATATATATATATAAAGGTGGGTTGTTTGAAGCATTGTTGGTAACTAGATATGGAGGATTATAAGAAGGCTATAGCAATGCAGGGAATCGGTTGTTGCATTAACGTGACGTATGAACAAAAATGGACAATTAAAAACTCCATTAAAAAATGCTACATTGCCAAAAGTATGTTTATTCATTAAGTCTGAAGAAATGCTGGTTTCTGAAAATTTTCAAACGATATAATACTTGAAACTGTCGAACTGGGCATTGAAACAATTGTAACATAAAATGAAATACACTTTTCGTTGCCATCAACATCTTGTCTTGAAGTCTAGATTTTGCACACACAGTATATTAATGCTCAATTATGAAATCTGATAATTTTTGTAGCTTAATCCTTAAGTCAACCTTTTTTTGCTTTAAACCTATTGGTATATGAAAATTTACTGAATTACACGAACTCAGTATATTACATATAAGTCTTATATATATATATATATATATATATATATATATAAATATAAATAAATTTTCATAATAATATTTTGTATTCTTGCACGCCACCAATAGAAAACAAATAAAGAAAAGTTATAAGATTTTACACTTTTCGTATTCTTTATATATATATATATATATATATATATATATATATATATATATATATATATACATATATATATATATATGTATGTATGTATGTATGTACAAAACTAAATAGGAAGAACAAACTATATATTGTTTCATTTCAATTGTTTTCTATCATAAATTAAATGGACCTGTTTTTCATAGTTGCAAAATCAAATAAATATTTTCAACACGGAAGAAATTTTTAAACAGCAAGCCAGTAGCCTATGACAGCTACAAATGTTAATGTAAAGCTTTTAAAAATTAAATACGAAACTCCGGCCAGTGGCCAATAATTGGAAATACTTGTGGACCACATGACAGACTTAATACTTCCAGTGCACGTAATTAAAAATACGAGATATTTGACAGGCAGAGTAATAGGCATTAATTTAAAAGGGGGTTTCTCGTAATAGCCATTAATGTAAAATTAAAAGGGAGTTTCTCCTCATAGCCATTCATTTTCTATTTTTGTAATATTTCGGAGCCTTACGTTATCGAGCGATTAGGTAACATAGGTACATATGCAATTTGTACATGTAGGTATGAAAGCAGGTTGAGGAATTTAGAATTAAAAGTTTTAAACAAATAAATAAAATTAAATAAAGGAATGTCTAAATCAACAACAATCGAGAACAATAACAGACAAATAACCCCATTTGACGTCAAGGAATGACGCGATTGTCTAAATAGATGTTAATTTATTGAACAAAGAAAACAGCTTATTATATAATTAATGAATCGATGAAAAGTTAAAGAGTCGCAAAGTGAAACGACAAACGTTCAATCATGTACTCTACAGGATAATCAAAAAGTCGGAAGTTGCAGACAGTGGGAGATAGAATTGGTTCCTTTACATATTGGAAGCCAAGGGTCGTACAGCCTAATATTTACATAGTGGTTTTCGGCTTAATCCGACATGCATCCGAAAATAAAGCTCTACATAAAACTGAAATAAAGAAATGTTCTTTGGGTTGTTCGCATGCAATCAGATGCCGGAAAGATTTTTATTTCAGCGTCCCCCAGCCGAGTACTTTCTTGGAGGAAGCAGGGTAGAATAAAAGGCATGCTTATTTATATATCTCTATTTAGTCAAAGGACGTTTGTTGGATTGGAGTTAGCAGCCCAATTAAAGAACGGTCTCATGTTTTGTTTATTGAACTATTTACATCCATGCATGCCCACACACAATCACATCGAAATACTGGATATATTTCGTATGAACCTGTCATTATTTAAATAAAATATTTATATGCGTAATGTTTAACGGAAATTATAAACATTATGTGAGCGTATATAAAATTGAAAGAAAAAACAGATACTAATCATTGTATACAGACTGCGTGGAAAAAGGGAGTTATATACTTTGTGGTTATCATTAAAATCATTAATTTATTGCGGACTATTATCCTCATCTTTCTTAGTTGCTGGTTCATGACGTTTCGGCCAACTATTCCTCTGGCCTTCATCAGGTGGTAATCGCGACGGAATGAGAACGCCGAATCTCTAACTGCTCATCTCAATAATGAATTCCAATTAAATGATATGTGTATCATTCGGTACGGACCCGGTCATAGAAGATCAAATAATAAATATACGTGGATTTATAAGAGCAAAAAATCCATCTTTGATGGCAATGGATAGAGACGTTGAATCCCTAAGGTTCCAGGTGAGAATTGTCTGAAGATAACGGTTTCAATCCTACCCAAAGCCGGCCAGAGGCTTACTTGGCCAAAACGTGGTGAGACGACAACAACTATGGAAGGCAGTAATTGCTGAGGATGCAGTTAGGAGATTCGGAGTTCCTATCCCGTCGCGGTTACCACTTGACGAAGGGCGAAACGTTGTGAACCAACAACTAAGAAAAGATGAGAATAATAGTCCGCAATAAATAAATTAATAAATAATACTCATCTCAATAATGAATTCCAATGAAATAATATAAATTCAAATAATGTTTCGTGGATTTTTAGAATATTCCATTCGTTTAAAATTAGACATAACTTGCTTCACATAATTTTCAAACTACAGCTCAAAGAGTATCAAGGACGATTTGCTCAAAACGTAAGCGAACATAAAACGTATGCTGTGAATTAACATTCCTCTTATTTACGTGACATTAAACCGCGATTGTTAATATCCGTGATGTTTAAACAACAGGAAGTATATACGTTTCATTAAGATGAACACTGTAACAATGTTCTTTTGTATCTCATTTGCTGAGGGAAGAACGCTGGATTCTCCAGGAGATGCAGTATCGGCTGAGCTATGAAAAATTCTTTCTAGAAGGATATCGGGTACTTACGGGAGAGACCACGTGAAAGTTTCCAACGTCTGTAAGTGAAAATGTTTCTGTAGAACGAGCCAGATTCGGACTTGACACACCCAGATTATCAGTCCGTGTTGTTAACTACAGAGTCATCGTCACCTTCCTGCGATTCATGAAGACAGGGTATTGTGCGTGCTATTACACCTTATATAAAAAATGTATAAATGAGGTGTTTCTGAAAAGTGATAGAACCGTTGTCACTAACAAGTCATTTTAATTACGCACGGCAAACTTCAAAATAATCATTCTCGCGTCTAATGCACTTTTTTCCGCTGTTATTTAAAATTATCATTGTTTTTGTAGCCTAGCAGGCCAATAATCATCTTAGGCAAACATAATGGTATAATTAACAAACGTGTATTGAAAAAAGTATGTTTAAGAAGTACACGTCATGATTCTGAGGCTATAATTGCCATGACTCGTTACCGGATAACATGTTAGGTGTAACTGCATTTACTTTCTCTAAGTAAGTCCATTATTACTTAACTAAGTAGATCAGTTTGCTTCATAAGGCATTGTAAGGATTCCATGATGTATAATAATTCCTGATGTTAAACTCAGTATTTCGATTAGATTTTGATGCATTATTAACTATACTGCTAGATATGCTATGCCAGTGGCAAAGAGAAGTACAGGACAACTGGAAACAATGCCGAAATAAGCGAACAGCTCATACAGCACATAGAAGTCCCAAATATTCACCCATTTGGTACTGATCAAGTTGAACGTTGCTTAACTTCGGTGATCCAGCGGAACCGGTGTGTCAACGTGATTATGCCGTATTTATAATTATGCCGTATATATATTTCACACTTTTGTGAGCACTTTTGATGTAAATACTTAAATTTTACGCATATATTTATACTTTCGTATATTAATTTTATGTGAATAAATGAAGTAGTTATATATATATATATATATATATATATATATATATATATATATATATATTAACACGACAACTTGAATGTCTTCTGCAGAGAATTGAATGCCTACTGGAAAAAAAACTTGAATGGCTATTGGAGCTAGATACTATACTCGAGTGTTTAAGGTATCTTTGTACAGGAGTTTTTCAGACAACCTGACATAAGGTTACTTTTTACGACGTAAACCCTGACCAAATATTCAAAATCATATAGTATTTGCGGCCCAAATAAGACTTCTTCGACACTAGTTTTAAATAATGCATCTTTTTCAAGTGATGTTACCTCAAGTAGAAACACGAAGCTGGATACTCCACCAGACTCTATGAATTCTTGTCCTGTAATTCAATAAGACCAAGAGACCAAAAAGAAAGATACACTATAACATTTTAAAATGATCAATTTGCAAAACAAAATTTTATTCTCAACTTCTTTAGTAACTCAGTGTTTGGGAGATAAAACACTTTATTAGCCGATTCGAATATATCTATATATATATCTTATATAGAGTTCAAGTGTTAGTCTCGGATGAGCGGCTCCTTAATGAAACGAAAAATAGTATATATATATATATATATATATATATATATATATATATATATATATATATATATATATATATATATATATAATTTTTGTATTCATTTTCATTCTTTCTTCTTTTTTACTGTATCTATTTTCCTTAAAAGTATACAAAAATGTGAAAAAGAACACAAAACGTTTTAAAATAGGAACAAGTAGCTTTGTATTTGAAAACAATCGATACTAGTGAACTAAAGATATTGGGTTTCGAAATAAATCACAGCTGAAACATGTATGCACATATGCAGCCAATAATATTTGTATAAATAAAGAAAATTATACATAACGTAGCGATTGCTAATTTGTTTAAAATTTATTCACAAACAAATTAGCATAGCAAGTCTAGTGAAAAAATCGTATAATAAAGCGTAGTTGGCGCGCACGAGTCTAAGAAAAGTTGAATGGTAGGTTAGCTCAAATACAGATGAGATAATTTTGTGTTGCCCTGAGCGGAGGTCAGTGCACTATAATCTTCTGAATCTAGAATTTACATGTTTGAGGGAGGATATAGAGATGGGGAGGGCTGTTGCCACTTTGTCTAGACTCTGCGTATTTGACAGTTATCTTAAATATCCTCATTGAAATTAATTAAGATGTTTCCGATTGGGTAAGCAAAAAAAAAAAAAAAAAAAGAAAAAGAAAAACAAGAGAAACGGTTAGAATTTTTTATTATTTCAAGTAATGTCTAATGATGATGATGATGACGATAGCGATAATAATAATAATAATAATAATAATAATAATAATAATAATAATAATAATAATAATAAATTAATTAAGGTCCTTGAACATTTCAAACATGACTTAATATTTCTAAACAAAAACACGAGAATTTGCCAAATCATTAACATAACCTGCCCCACTCGAGAGCAGAGTGGAGGATACATACTATCAAAAAATAAATTAATATCAAGATCTAAAATGGGAAGTACTTAAACAATGGAATTGAAGGTGATTTCCGTTGTGTTTGAACGCTTGAGATTATAACGAAAAGTCACGAGGAATGATTTAAACAGATTGAGGAGACAATTTCTTTCCCCATTCTACAAAAAGGTTTGCCTGTTAGGAATGGCAAAACCTTGAACATCTAAAATCAAGAGAACTGACCTGATGTTTAAAAAAACATCAGCTAAAAACACCAAAAAGTTGATATTACTATATAAAATATAATAATATGCATTTTTATGTAAAATATTAAATCTAATCCATATTTCAACGTATGTAACCCTATATTATTTAAATATACTATTAGGAAATGTGTCAGAATTCTACACCAATTTGAATAATTTCGTGTTAATAATAGTCTTCTGAAATAAGGAATACCTTTCAGAGTCAATACCATTAAAAATGACTCGTTTTTCTTGCTTAAATATGTCGTCGTTAGCTAAATATTCTTGAAATGAATAACACGAAGGTCTCTTATTCATTTATTTATTGAAACTTGTGACAATTTATTAATCCATACTGTAAAAATAATTGTGAGCTAAACATTTGTTATATCAAGAAATTGAATGTCACTTTTTAAAAATGTACTTTAAACTGTTTAAGTCGACGAGACGATATAATTTGATTTAGCAACAATTTAGCAGCATGGGATTAATCACTAATCACAATCTTTGCTGATCGGGCAATCTCATTTTTTATGTTTTAAAAAGGTGATAACTAGGGCTATGACAACAGAATATTCTTATCATTGTTTTGACTGTCGAGTATATATCCGACACAGTTAGACACAGTTAATCAACCGAGAACCGCATCACTCTATATGAAAACATATAAGATATTAACGGATACACACTCGAGAGTCAGAACAATGAAAAGAATATGCTACTGCCGTAGCCCTAGTGATAACGTACGTACGAACATGAGATGTTGTTATACAGATACTAGCATGGATACTTGGTGTTTCTTGAGATTGAAAGGGGGGGGGAGATCCTATGAAGTTTGAGGACAAAGTCATAACACAATATTTCCTTTTATTATTATTATTTTTTTTTTTTAACTTTTTATAAAATTCATTTTTGTTTTGGAGAAAATAGTTGTGCGCAGCATTAAGTATTAGGAGTAAGTGACATTAATTTAAATAAATTTCGGTAAATTTATGAGTTCTAAGATACTTAGAGAAAGGGTCGACAACCTACAGCCCGCGGACGAATCCGGACCGTGAAAGAATTTGGACCGGCCCACAAGCCTGATTACCAATGACTATATTTTTAACATCGGAGACGAGGCTTTTGAATTAAACAAAAGACCTGCTGTTATCTTCCTCTGAATACTATGACTGCAAAAGCATGATCAAAACCCAATCACTTTCATTTCTGCGGAAAATATTTAAAAAAACACCCAAAACATGAAACACAAATTGAAAGTCAATTCAAACGACCGATCGACAACAGACAGTAGGCAAGGACAGCTTTACAATGACAATGGTTGTCTTAGTTAGCTTTCTAGTTTATGCCTCATGAATGCGTGACTGTTACTTCACATGTACGTACGAAAGTGCATGTCTGCAACTGTTTGTACTCATATGTATATGTATATGTGTTTCGTTCGTGTTTGCGGTACAATTTTCAATAACAGTTTCAAACATACACGTCATAATTTCATCCATTTCACTTCAGTTAATTTTTTCGCTTAGCTGTATTTTATCATTCCTTGAGGAAAACTAATTTTTGTAAAATTTTTAAATAAATTATTGTGTTTACTTTAACAATGATTTTAAACATTTAGTTTGACAAAAAGTCTGCATATGTGATTCCCCTTATGTTTTCATTAATGACCTTCTCCTGGCCCGCGACCTGTAATTATAACACGATTCGACCCGCGGAGTCAAATTAGTTGTCGATCTATGACCTAGACCCTCACGATTGTATTGTAACGGCTTTGATCAACATGAACTATACATGTCCACATACTCTGGGCAATGTACTTTCAACATATGTGTAGTTATAGGAGGAGTATGTAAATAACCAGGTGGGAACCATTACTATATAGACTTAATATATATCAATCGATGTATTTATATTTATGAACGTGCTTGTATTGATCTAGCTATGTTTTAATATACGTGTGTTCACATATAGCTATATATCTACGAGGTCTCTTCAATAAGTTTCCAGAGTTTTTTACGGACACTTTTATTGATAGTACACACATGAAACTCTAGTCCCCTTCGAAGTAATCTCCTCCGGCTGCAATGCACTTGTACTGTTCCAATAATTTCTGAAAGGCTCCATATAAGTCCTCTTGTGTGAATGTGTCAATGACCGTCGTCAGAGCCTCTTCCATTTCCTCAGTTTTCTTCTAACATCAGCTTCTAAAGTTTTCCTTGAGCCTAGGGAATAACTAAAAATCACAGGGAACAATGTCTGGACAATAGGGAGGATGAGGAACTGTCTTGATGCCCATCCTTGTCAAATAGTCTGTGACAAGGATGGAGGCGTAGACTGGTGCATTTGTGCAAATCTTCCACATTCGCAGTTTGTCGCGAATGTGTACAGTTCCCACACTGACATCAAACTGCGCACTTATTATCTCTATAGACACACGACAGTCCTTATCCATGAAATTCTTTATTTGACCAATCAACTCTGGTGTTCTAACTTCCTTACTCTTCTCACACCTCTCATCATCTTTCACAGAGTCTCTACCTTCCTTGAATCTCTGATGCCATTCAAAAACTGATGCTCGACCCATGCAAGATGGTCCAAAAGCAGTTTGAAGCATTCCATACGTTTCTGTGGCTTTTTTCCAAGTTTAAAACAGAATTTTATTGCATATCTTTCTTCTAAAGTGTCCTCTATATCCAGATGGCATTTTTGAAATATACTAACTGTGACAATCAGGTTTTAGTAGGATGTATTCCAATTCCTGTTGTAGCTGTTCATTTAAACGTGAAATCATAAAAATTGGTCATCTCATAAGATGTATAGCAATAGCATATTGAATCTTCAAGTTTACGACAATTGTACAAAAATATCTGGAAACTTATTTAAGGCACATCGTATCAACCCAGCTATCATCTATCTGAATCAAAGATGATGTATTTATGTTATATAACCGTCTTTTGTGCTTGTGTAAAAAGTCTTTTATTACGACCATATAACTTCGAGCTGCCTTTCGTCAAATGTGCGTAACATATACACTTGCTTGTACGTTTAAATTACAAACGTTCTTAAAATATAAATGGAACCTTTATTTACAAATTTAGCTTTCATGGACATGTGTTATACATTTTTTAAGGTTGATAGTTGCCTTGAGTGCGGGAAGCGAGGTGTTGATGGTGGCGGTCTCAGAGCAAGATGTCACTCTTCGGCGGCGTCTCGTGTCTGTCTTCCGCCTTTATTTTTTAAGTCTTTATATTGACATATTCCACCAAATAAATATTCTCGGTCAATTCTGCTGTTTTGTTTGTATTGCGTTTTCGCATTTTTTTAAATTCTCTAGAATGCAAACATTTCTTTGTTTTTTTTTTTTCGATTGGAATTTAGAACGATCACCATTGGTTAAATCTGAGGCAATCCAAATCAAAATCGGGAATTGCGTGTTTTAAATATTGAGACACTCCGTTAAACAATTGTAAGGGAATGCTGATTCTTACAATTTAATTTAACACTACGTGTGTGCAATCGATCCGGTGTTTTTCTTCTCGCCATTGCCCGGGCCAATGTCGAACATTTAAATGCATTTTGGGGAAACATTCTAGTATTTATTTCAAATATAGTAAACTGTCTATCATATTTATTCCCTCTCACTCGCTCTTTCTCCATGTCTCTTTCTTCGTGTGCTAATATAAAAGCAATTTTATTATATAGTTCGTATCGATTCAATTGGGAATAAATTTTCCAAGCAAAATGAAGCTCAATATTCAAGCCAATAAATACTTAGTTCAAAGTATTTAATAAAAGCTATAAATAAATAAAATTACAGATCACAATTATATAATTCTGTGATCTCGGACCAATGAGAACTTAGACGCATCTCTGATGGAAATCAAAGTATACTGGAACAAATCTAATTACATGAAAATACCGTCGTCGGAGTTTGTTGGAAAATGAAAATCAGACAATATCAGGTCGAAAATTCATGCAGAAAAAAGCAAATAAACATCAAAACTGTAAGCGACTGAAAGTCGAATTATGAGATAAAAAAGTCGGTTGCACATCAAAAGATCCAATGAATGACCCCCCTAACAAATAAATAAAGGCTAAGTCAGCAAGGATGAATAAGAAAATATGAAAACGAAATGTTTACTCCGGTATTCACAACCTAGTTCTTTCTTTGATGTTTATTTACTTTAATTACTTTGCTTTGAATTCTCTCAGAAAATGCGTGAGTTTTATTTGATTCAAAATTTACAGTAAAAATATGATACACACACACACACACATACTCACACACACACACACACTTACATATATATAGTAAGTTATGAAAATATATATGGCAATTAAGCTACACAGAATATTTCGCGTTTCATTCTCGCGAGAATTCGTTAGGCTGATCAATCGACTTCGACTGCGATGAAAGTGCAGTATCTGTTTTGATACTACAGTTGATCTTTATTAATTTTTACTCGTGTGCAAGCGACTCTATAAGTCACTCCATCGGTCGGTGGGTTGGTCTTTCCGTAACACTTTTGTGCTTGGCCTTTTTGCTTAAGAGCAAAGGTCTGTTGTTAATAGATGCTTTTCTTAGCTTTTTAAGCTTTTCTTGGCTTTTTGGCCAAGATCAAAGTATGGTGTCTGTTCCGGCAGATACTGCAAGCAAAGACCATATGTGGGGGGACCTCACATATAAGACCTTGGTCAATGTGGGGGCAACCCTTCATACCAATTGTCACTATCCAGCTTCCCTACTCCCCGGGGAGCTGGTCCCCATTTCCCCTTCACTCCTCACATTAAAAATCGGCCTTGTGCCTAATTTGCTCGGTGGGGGAGCAAATAAATACCCTTTTCTTGGCCTTTTAGCCAAGATCAAAGTGTATTATCTGTTCTTACTTATTGTGATATAAAGTGGGGGATCACTTTTCTGTATTACTTTAATGTAAAATGATCACCCACTTTACAACCAGTCAGTCTCAAAGCCATTCAAGTCATTATCTAGATCATTCAAGTTGTTCTTGAAGGATTCCAGATATTTTAAGCATTCAAGTCATTCTTAATTAAGGTCATTTAATTCATCCTTAAGTTCATTAAAGTCATTTACTTTTTATTTATTTAAGTCATTTCAGCCCATTTTTCGGTCATTTTAGTTTACCTTTAGGAATTTCATGTCAATCTTACATTCACGCATTCATTCATTATACGAGAGCACGCGACTAATGGCTATCGGTCTTGTTATTGTTGAAGGAGGGTTCTTTTATATATATAATGATTTTCTATTTTTGTCCGAATTCAGAGTGCCACCTTTTTGCATTAGGTGCGGTATTTTTCTCATATTAAAAACCGTCTAACTCTGTCCTCGAATAGAGTCAGTTAGATAGAGACTAGAATCTAATAAAAAATATTTTTTCCTAGTGCTGAGTTCGAATTATTTATTCAGCTTTTTATACGGACACCCAACATTCAACTTAAAGTCCTTTGCATGTAGCCATATGTCAGCACTCACATATTTCCTTTAACACGGAGTGATAGTGCCTGTTTCTTTGGGCCATGTCTATGAGTCAGATTCACCCTGGTTTGGATATGACATGGAACTTCATCCGGAGTACTAGGTAATCCCAAAAGAATATATTTATTTTATTATAACTATGGTTTGAATTGTTGCTTCTGTTTTTTTTTTTTTTTTTTTTTTTTTTTTTTTTTTTTTTTACAGGCGAAATGGAAATGGCAATAAGAGATATCAAACAGGAGAAGACCACGACTGTATAAATCAATTTCGCAACGCAATCGGTTACCCAAATTTCATAGGGAATTTCCAGAGAAACGCTATAATCAGACTCACAATAAAGCAACCATGAGAAAAAAAAATCAGTGAGACCAGAAATGTACTGAATAATATTGAAGTCCCAGTCCGTCAAGATAAAAAAAAATTATGGAGTAACTGTTAGACATTGTTTGGAGAGGTGTCATTATAAGTTCAATGTGTGGCTCGTCACAGCAAATTAGCATAAAAGATCCCGGAGCATGCACATTATAAACTATTGAGTCGTGTTCGCAAAATGATGGTATAAGGAGAAAGCAAACTTCCTTTCACGTAAAACTTATATGTCTTAAATGCAGGTTTATGAAAAGAATGTGAATTTTTCATTTCAATAATCAATTCTACGCGATCACAAATGGCTACAACTTTTTAACGCTCTCGCCAATCTATATACGTGAATACCTATTGAAATATATTAACAATTTGAAAAGAAAATGGATTTCTAACAAATAAATATATTCGGAATCATTTAACATGGTCATATGCTATAAAATAAAACGAAGAAGCAACAAAACCATAAACAAAAAAATAAATACATCGAATGTATTATTTTTTATCTTTCAGTTCACGCATGCATTCTAATCGCCTTTGGCATTGTTTGTGCGAACATCATCTCTGCACTCTGTACAAAGGTCAATTTTATGTTATCTTCTTGCTTGCCACGGCGAGCAGAGGAAGAAGAGAAAAAAATGTACCTATTTGCCCTGTGAGCTGAATGTATTCGGACGTTGTTATTTTGAAGCCCAGTTTTTGTTGGTTCCTATGGGGGAGCGGGCGAGGGGAAGCTAGTGTAATGCTATAAAAGAGTAATGCAGAAAACGACATGAGCCATTCAATGTTGTTGTTTATTAATTTATCTTTGCCTATTATTCCATCTCGCAGGAGAGAGGAGCGTCCCAAAGAGAGAAAAAGAAAAGATAATTACTTTGAATTTGTTGTTCAATCACTACGATGATCAAGGCTACCGCCATTACCATAGAGAAACGTCACAACCCATTTAGCATCTACTGACTTACGTCTCGGATGGACGAACAGCTGTGTTTGTTAAGGAATAGATCGGTGAAGACGAAGAACCATCCACACTGAAAGCGAAGACCATCTTTTAGTTACATTTTGTCAGCTTACATTTTGTCCGCTTACATTTTGTCCACTAACTTTTGTCCTCTTACTTTTTTTTATTTGGTCACTTATTGTCTCCTTAGTTATTTCGCCGCTTACGTTTTATTTTCATTTAATTTATTTTTTATACATCTCTTTATTCACTAGTTCGCTTACATTTTGTCCCCTTACATTTTGTGCACTTAAGTTTGTCTCCTTACTTATTTATCGGCTTACCTTTAGTCTCCCTACTCAGGTGACTCACTCTTCAACCTTCTTACTTTAGTCCACTTAAGTTTTGTCTCATTACCCCATTATTTTCTTTATCTATTTACTTTGTTCGCTTGATTTTTGTCTCCTTTTTTGTCCAACTCATTTTCACCCCCCTTACTTTGTTTGCATATTATATAAGAGAAAAATTCAGGTTGTCCTCGGCAGTCGTACATCTAAACAATATGATATAAATGCGGGAATGTCTCAGGGGTCTATCCTTGGACTTTTATTATTACTAATATTCATAAATGACCTCCCCGACAGAATTGTCTCTGAGATGGATATATATGCTAATGACATCACGCTCTATAACAGGCACGACAAGAAAACAAATGAATACATATCTGAGGAAATGGCAGAAACACTAGAGGATGATCTCCAATCTTTAGTGGAATGGGGACAAAAATCGATGGTCACATTCAATGCTGCCAAGACTAAATTTGTTTCCTTCAATAATTCCAAGAAACCTTCTCTACCAGCAATAGTAATGGCCAAAGATTCATTATCTAAAAATACTTCTTTTAAACTCCTCGGCCTAACGTTCACAGGAAACATGAATTGGAACAATTACATTGAGAGCATTGCCAGTACCGCTGCGAGAAAGGTAGGCTCTCTCTACCGTGCTAGAAAGCTACTGACGCCCCAAAGTATCCCGTATCTTTATAGGTCTACCATTCGCACATGTATGGGGTATTGTTGTCATATTTGGGCTGGTGCATCTGCTATTAGTCTCTCGCTCCTAGACAAGGTCCAAAAGAGAGTCTCCAGCTTGATAGGTCCTAGACTGTCATCTAAGCTTCAGCCTCTGTCGCACCGACGAAATGTTGCATCCCTCTGTCTGGTCTACAAGTATTTTAATGGTGAATGCTCTGACGAGCTGCAAGCACTTGTGCCGCCACGACGTAAATATCCTCGACAAACATGACAAGCAGCTAAATCCCACCCTTACACAGTAGAGATCCCTAGATACAAGAGAGCTTTCTACTTCAGTAGTTTCTTTCCCAGAACGGCTAAACTTTGGAATTCCATTTCTCCCAAAGATCGTCTGCTCCTTTGCCGCGCATTGATCGGCGTCTTACGTCAGATTACAGTCAAACGCGAACGCATGACGTCATGCTTCAAGCAAAGCTAAGCGGAGTTTGCTACGTCTGGTTCAAATTCTGCACAAGTACCCCTTGTGTCAGCGTAATTATTTCTCGTTACATTTTCCCACTTAAATTTTACTTCTTTCCTTTTTTTTCCATTTTATTTCTTTCGGGTACCATTTCTAATTTATGAGTTCGATGAGGAAACTTGATAAGAGTGTCAATAGATACACTTCATGTTTTGGTTTTACTCTGTTGGGCAAGAAATATCTGGTAGTGACATCCATTTAACAATATGTTTCATCAAAATGACCCCTAACTTTGAAAAAGTAATTCAATCATTAATATTTTAATTAACTTGCAATTCTATTTTAGTTGCACCCATCGCAGTCATAGCCGTGTGTTTTGTCTTATTATTATTTTATTAAATGTCGGCTGTGCACTTCTTATAACAATTACACCGGGGGAACACTCATTTTGTTGCATTAAAAAAACTTACTATAGTCAATTTGTGTGTGTGTAGATTTAAAATCTGAAGTCGGTTTTTGTCTGGAAGCTTCGTTATTATAGGAAACTGCAATATCAGCCACAATTCTTTTGTTCAATCGAATCTTAAAACAGCAAGAAAGTCATTTATGTATATTTATTAAGGCAAAAGAAACATAACATTAAAATGTGATTATAGAGTATATTACACTAGTGTTGGTTGTGCCATATTTTCTGATAGCGTTTCTTAAAAAAACATCTGTTTCTATCTGAATGAGTATTTTATTCAAGTAGGAATTTGCGTTAGTAACTTTTACATTTGCGCACTTCATCTGGACAATCCCGTTTAATGCTTCAGCAGTAGTCAGCCATCATACTTTTGTTCCAGCGCCTTATTAGCGTTCTTCTATAATCTTTAGATCTTGGTGGAGTCGTCCTCTTTGTTCGTCACTCACAAACCCCAGGTTGTCATGGAAATTATCAAAAAATGAAGCTTGATTCTTATGTTGTACCAGAAATCACGAAAAGCGATGAGCATTCTGTTCACAAGTTCACTGTAGTTTTGAACGACTGACATAAAGGATAACCATGCTGCCTTCTCTAAAGCGGTCATCTTAGCAACAAACTGATCATCACGAACTCGGATCTGTGGGCCATCAAACACACCTGCTTTGATCTTCTCAAGTGATAATCCTGGTAAAGCTGTGATGTGTTGCAAACATTCACCGGTTTTCAATGCCTTGACAAATTGCTTCATCGAACCGTATTTGATGCGAAGAGGAGAAAAGATGATCTTATTTCTGTTTACGATTGGGTCTTTTATGATATTTGGCATGCCTGCTCCAAGTGTATCACGAATAGGCCAGTTCTTCTGGACACAATGTGTGTCTCGTGCTCGACTGTCCTACATACAGAGGAACCACAGAAACTTGGTGAAGCCTTTTTTCTGTCCAAGAAGGAAGTTGAACATCTTGAAGTCTTTACAAATGATCCAGTTGTGCTCATGATACTTTATTAAGTTCATGACTATTATCATATCATCATAGTCTTCCCGCAAATGCACTATGTGATCGACAGGTACTGCTCCATAAACATTGCCATTATGTAAAAGAACACACTAAACTGAGTTTTGAACTGCCTAAAAAGAGTCTCCATTTAGTAGGATTATAGTAAAGTACACCCAGTTTTTTTAGAAGCCCTGGGATGTAAACAAACTGTCCGTCTTCTAAAAAGAAGATCACAAAATGGTCACATTTTCTGAAATATGATACTTTAATAGAGTAATCAACAAGATTTCTGGCTTGTAATCGTGATACCAAAACCTCTGTCGCTGTCTTTTAAAGACCGAAACCCCGCATCAAATTATTCAGTTCAACAGTTGATAGTGCACTTAGTTGATAAGATATTTAAAGAGGCTTGGGGACGGGGAAAGGTTCAGTGTCTGAACATCGGTCCTTTTTGACACTTGAACAGTTTTCTGCCAATTCACTGTCAGAACTGTCTTGCTTGCTTGTATCATGTCCAATATCTTTATCGTCCAATGAATGGAAACATTTGAAAACTGGAACGGGAACTTCTTTAGATTGTGGAACAGGCCGAATAGCCGAGGAAATGTTCGGATATGTAATCCTATGTCGGTTTTTCTTCTCAACACACAATGTGTTTACCATGCAGAATTAATAATCAGTTACTTGATTGGTGGGTTCACGCCAAATCATTGGAACACTAAAAGGCAGACCTTTGCGTTTTCCTTTAGTCCAGTCTCGAAGGATTTCTTCAAAATTGTGGCACACAATATGAGGAGCTCATTGCTTGTCCTGATCACCAAGATGAACTTCAAAATATGCCTTGTAGGTATGCTTAACGAACGAGGATATGTTACATCTCTGATGATTTAGTGTGTAGCATCCACATATTTAGCAGAAGGCATCAGGTTTGTGTGCGAAATGCTGTCCCCTTATGGAAGTCATGTTTGAACTGATACAAAAGAATTACAGTAAAGTGGGCTAAAAAAAATTTTCCAGTCCCGCCTGGTAACAAAATTAAGCACGCAACGTTCACTTGAATGTTTCATAAAGTAGAATTCTTATGACTTAGCATTCGCATTCATTTCGTTATCTATTTAGCTTCAAAATGATGTATTATGACACCCTTATTCTTGCTTACATTCCTGAGCAAGAGCCTTTTGAGAAGATAAGTTGATACAATCCACAAAATTTACACAATATCATCTTTGGGGGCGTCTCATTCAAAACCTCTTGTTTTTCTTTCTTGTTTAATCCAAAACCTATTGTTATCACTTCCTATGCTGTCTGATGCTTTATTCTAGGAAATCAGTGTTGCACGAATATCTGAAGGATTTATGTCTGTACTGAGTATATATATATATATATATATATATATATATATATATATATATATATATATATATATATGTATATATATATGTATATATATATATACTCGTGGGCAGAAGAAAAATTGATCAAACAAATTTTATACATTTTATTGCACTAAAAGTTATATTGAACAAAGAAAAATTGAACAAGGAAACTTAAAGGAGACTAATAACACAGAACAAAACATTTACTTTAATAAATGATTAAGATGGAATCGCATACCCTTTTGATTTCTTTAAAAGATCAATCCTTTTGGAATGCTCTCAACCATAGTGGAAGCTTTCCACAGTTTGTCATTGGGCGAAAAGGTTCTTCCATCCAATACACGATATATTATGGACGAAATAATCTCGTTTCTGGGAAAAATTAATTGAATTATCAGAAAGCCATTTTTTTGTGACTTTAGCAGTATGTTTAGGGGTATTATCGTGTTGAATAAAAAAAAATGTTCTAAGATATTCCCAGCTTCTGGATATTTGGTAACAGTCCTGTTTCAAATATTCAAGTGTATTCCTTTATATTGATTGACTTCTCACATCTGATAAGTTCCCCAACTCCTGCTGCAGTAAAAGTTCCCTATACCATTATCTCTCCATTCCCGTGTTTAACTGTCGTTTTTATGCAACTTGGTGAAAATCTTTCTCCAGTTCTTCGATTGCACCATTCAGGGGGCATCGGGAACATCAATAACAAGACAAAATCTTGATTCATCTGACCAGAAAACATTCCTGAACCAGTCTGTATCTTTCTTGCCATAATACGAGAAAAATCTCTTTCTATCAGTGATGTTCTTCTTAGATAAAAATGGCTTCTTTGCACACCTTTTAGAAGAAAATCCCATTCTTTCATTCATCTAGATATTGTATATCTGGAAAGAGAATTTCCAGCCCCCGTTTTGAATTCTTTGCTATGGTCAGCATAAGTTTTCTTTCAATCCTTCAAAACAGTTAATTTAAGCCTGCGGTTGTCCTTCAAAGTGAATCTCTAGGGCGACCAGATTCAGATTTTCCTTTTACCAAGCATTCGACTTCGAACCTTTGACCAATTCGCTTCACTACAAGAAGGGATATTTTCACTTTTTCTTTTCTTAAAATATCAAACATCTGCTTGTAAATCATTTTGGACTGCCTTAATCCTGCAATTCGGTTTTTTAAATCCTCGCCAAGATGTGGTCTTACGATTTTTAGGATTAATGTTTCCACTTATTATTATATGCTATAATAATAATGATATGCAAAATAGAAATTTTCTGTTAAAATTAACAAAATTCATGGAAAAATATTGAAAAATCTATTTCTTCCTTCTTTCACTCTTGGCCCATTTTTTGCGTATATATTATATGCGGACGTGAAAATGCTTATACATGGTTTAAGCAAGTTCACATTTGTACAATTCCATTAACCTCAAATTGCAGACAAACTACAGCTTGAAGAGAAAAACTCCTTCAGAATCAATTCAAAGTTACTGAAAAAATTCACACCCAGTCCCGACTGGTAAAAAATACGCACAAAACTTTCACTTGAATTTTTTCATAAAGTAGAATTCTTATGATTAAACAAGCATTCTCATTCATTTTCTTATATATTTTATTTCTGAATGATGTATTATGACTCATTTATTCTTGTTTACATTCGTGAGCAAGGGTATTTTGAGAAGATAAGTTGACACTAACAACAAAATCTGGTCAATATCAATTTTAGGGGCGTCTCATTAAAACAATTCTGGTTTTCCTTTCTTTATCTAAACATATTATTATCACTTTCTAAGCTTTCTGATGCTTTATTCTATTCTAGGAAATGTGTGTGTGTGTCTGTCTGTGTGTTTGTGTGTTTGTGTGTATGTGTGAGTGTGTGAGTTCAATTACAAATAAAAACGATCCTAGTGTGGCACAATGGAGGACACCCCTTTTGGGAGAACTGGAGAGGGCTTCTACATTAATAAGTCTTGTGCCTAAATTGACCTGCACTTGTGAGGTGAAAATGTGTTAAGCAGGTGTGTGTGATTTTGAAAATGTTCTGCTATGACTCAAGCCAAGAATGACAGTTTGTTTATATTGAACCAAGATTAAACGATACAAAACCTCTCTCTATCTCTCGCTCGCTCTCTTTTCCTATTTCTCTCTTTCACTTCCCTTCTCTTTCTTTCAATGAAGAAAGAGAGAATTAAATATAATTCTATTGTTTTAAACAGTTGACGCTTGCATTTGGAAGTCGGCGGACGCGACATAGCATGCGTCTGGTTTCAACTGGTCTTTATAAAAATATGCTCCTCATTGTTAAATCTTAAATAAATTATATTTTTATAAAAATGCATTTGTTCGCTATTTTTGTATAAGTGTTAAACTCCAGCATGCCATTAATGCCAACGATGGAAAGATGCCTATAACGACGTAATCAAGACAAGAAGCGACCCATGCCAGCCAGTTATAGCCGACGGCATATCAACCCGTTTTTGTTGATGTTTCTATGTGCCTATCTTTGGATATCGTTTATTCATCCGGGGAGCTGGTGACGTTCCCCGGACGTTCCTCAACCAAGTAACTCTCCCCGGGAATCGATAGTATCTTATTGGTGCAGTGACCAGGATTGTTTCTCGCATAGGAACAAGCACGACCCTACGGAAAAAAATCTACGGACCATCTCCAAAAAAAATCAACCACTGGACAAATGAAAATCAATGAACACAGCACAAGAAATCAATAACTAGTCGAGGGTTGCTCCACTGAAAACAGCGGCCGACCACTATGATAGCAACAACAAAATAAAAAATAAATAACCAAGAGACAAACCAAAATCCGCGGAAACAACAACGCAAGAACTTAACTCAAAAACAGTCACTTCAACTCAGCATCTACACAGGAAAAAGAAGACACCAGAAAACTCCAGAAAAACTGAGGTAGGTGACTATTTCCTCTATTCTTGTTGTTACTCTGCAAATTTTTTGGTTTTAATAATTTGTAAAAATTATTTTGTGGATAAAGCTTTTTGTTTAAACGTCGGCTATTGAAAAATATATATTTAGACAAAATGGCTTACACTAACCTTGCTCAATATAACACACAGGTGGATCGAAGATCCCAATATTTACTTGAAAACCATCCGACTTTGGACCATGGGAAGCAGCTCGGAAGAAGAAAGAGCGGATCTACCAATTAACAGACCCAGAGCTAGTATACCTTGCATATGATTTTACAGACATTTTTGTATCGGAAATGATCGGAGAATTTATCGATGATCATCCGAACTGCACAAGTAAGGATCTGCTCAGTAATATCTTACTACAATCAGATTGTAGTCAGACATTATATGATACTATCGTTTCCCGGGGAGACTTGAGGAACGTCCTGGGAAAGCCACCAGCTCCCCGGAGAAATGCGGCGAATTCACAAATGTTGCTGATGCTGCACGGGCTTTAATAAGAATAAAGGTACTCCCAGATTTAGCAAGTCGGATGAACAAACTTGCTAAATTAGCCTGTAGGGATATAGAAATGATGGAAGGTTCAGCTGTGCAAATGCACTTAGCTTAATTCTTCATAGATGCGTTAAGTAACCCCTATATCAAGGAGAACGTGATCAAATCGAATCCGACAACATTATCGGAGGCCTTGTCTGTGAAATGCTCTATGAGCGACTCCAGAGAGGCTACAAGAAGGAGCAGGCTTTTCTTAAATAATAGCTTTAACAGGTATCAGGGACCAAGGGGAGGGGCCAACTAGATTTAGGATACGCAAAACCGAACCTTACAACAGCTGTAACGCTGTAATATATAAGTTTTGTGGATGTGCTTCGGCAAGACTGCAGCGAGGGCGTTCCAGCTATAATAGGCTAGAAGGAGCCTGGCAATGGTCACTTGAAGAAAGATTAAATAACTTCACTTTAGGAAAAATCAAGGCCAGATTATACTCGAAACCCACTCACCACCGACCGCCACAGAGGTCAAACTCCCGGACATGCAACCATGTACACATCCTCAAAGAAAGAAGAAACCCTGGGAAAGATAAACACCAGAGGTCATGGATGTCTAGATAGCGGTGAGAGCAGACCTAAACGGGCCCACCAAAGAAATAAATCGGTTAGGGAAACTCGGGAAAATAGAGACACCCGAAGAAATAAACTCAAAGGGCTCCAGAATGGAGTGCATAGTTAAAATAAGGGGTAAACCGATCGAAGCACTGATCGAACCTGGATCGGAAGTCTCGCTCCTCAAAACATCAGCACATAAGTTAAGGGATTGTAACCTAACAGTTACTCTCGCTAACGGGCAAAGGATGCCACTAAAAAGTATAGCCCATTTGCCTATTAAAATGAAGAAGGCGAAAACTTCGTCTCGGTTTTATATCACCCAGACTTAGATCGGGAGTTGATATTAGGTGCAGACTGGTTGCAAAGGAATCAAGCCCAAATAACGTTTCACCATAACCAACTAACGGTTAGAGGGGTGAACCTCCCACTTGGTAATAATACCAGTGGTAGAGTCAAGTTACCGCCATGCACTGCATCGACGCACATTGTTAGAGTAGTTTCTAACAAACATAAAAAGAATCCACTCCGTCAGCATCGGATTTCAGTCCAAGAAAGAAAACCTGTAACAGAAGCAATTACAGTATGCCCCCACCTATCCACACCACAGGTACCCGTGAACCATAAAAGCCTCAGAAAAATTTTCAGCTTTTCACAGGACTTTTCATTTCGGAAAAACGGTACTTTCAATGATTAATCCCGTCATACAAAAACCCAAGAACTCTCGAATGCTTACAAAATATCTGGATAACCCACAACTTGGAGAATTCTCGAATTTATCCTTGCAAATATTACAGGGTGACCCCCCAAAAAAACAAAAGCTAAATGGAGGCCATCCAGAACATATGCTGTAGAACGGAGAAAAAAGGCCAAAGACCCTAATGTTTTGATGTGATGTTTTGAATATAATAAACTAGTCATGACCAAATTTTCATTTCATTCGGATAAAACACTAAGAAACGAGGCCTAATCAGAGTTGGGGCCCGTTTTTTTGTGTCATCCTGTATAAGTACCAGCCAACTACAAAATAATTTTTTTTTTTGAAAACGGCCAAGAAATTAAAAAAAGAAAACAGAAAAAATATATACACAGGAGCAAAGAGAAATTGTCACTAACACACACACACACACACACACACACACACACATACAAATAATGAATTAAAATAGTAAGCGACGAACTCATAAGAACAATTAATATGATTTGTAATTTCTATAAGAGAGATGAACGACAATCCAATATAAAAGTCAATAAAAATCAAATGACTATAAAACTTTACAGGTGACGACTAACGTTTAAAAAGAAAAAAAAATTGATCAAATATTATATTTAAAAAAATGATCAAAAGAATGAATGTTTCAAATAAAAAAAAGAAAGTTCAGAAAATTAAATTAAAAAAAAAATAAACAAAAGATGAACGTTTTCTTCAAAAAAATAAAAAATAAAAGTAATAATATTTTATTTTAAAAAAAATCAAAAGAAATTATGCTTGAAAATAAAAGAATTGATAATAATTAAAATAATTGAGAGAAGAAAAAAATAATTTAAAAAATGACCATTGTGTCAACGACGATATTATGACATTTGCTAGTGAGAGCAAAGGTCACAGAAAGTGGGGGACGAAATGTGTCACAATGGAAAGCGCCCCTTTTGGGTGCGGGGGGGCTGTCTTTAAGATTAATAAACCTTGTGCCTAACTTGATCTGCCCTTGTGAAATGCAGGTGTGTTAAGCAGGTGTTTGCGATTTTGAAAATGTTCTGCCATGAATGACAGTTTGTTTGTAATATTGAACATATAGGCAAAACGATAAAAAACCTTAGAATTTGAAAGGTCAAACCCAGAAGAACTCATGGATACAAAAACAAAACAATGTTTAAACGTTATGTATGAATGTCCATCTCTCTCTTTCTCTCTTTCTTTCTCTCTCTCTTTCTCTCTTTCTCTCTTTCACTTCCCTTCTCTATCTTTCTTCATTGAAAGAGAGAATTAAATATTTGGTTGGTTGTTTTTGTTTTACGGCATATCAACCCTTTTCAGATTATTTAATGCCGAATCGTGATTTTGAGCAACGATTTTTAATGGAGTATATTTGTTTTCTTTTAAGTCGGATTCTGTTTAACCCATAGTTGGGACCCTAACAGGTACTACCACTCCGGGTCAGAGTGGACCTGGGAGCAATGTCAATTAAAGGGTGGCTCCACACTCCCCAAGGCCCGCAAGCTGGGACCTCACCATCGGATATAGTTTTAGGTAATATCCAGGACCAGAATTAAACATAATTCTATTGTTTTAAACAGTTGACGCATGCATTCGGGAGTCAGCAGACGCAACATAGCATGCGTCTGGTTTCAACGAGTCTTTATAAAAATATGCTCCTCATTGTTAAATCTTAAATAAATTATATTTTTTTATAAAAATGCATTTGCTCGCTATTTTTGTATAAGCGTTAAATTTCAGCATGACATTAATGCCGGCGATGGAAAGATGCCTGTAATGACGCAATGAAGACAAGAAGCGATCCATGCCAGCCAGTTATAGCCGACGACATATCGACGCGTTTTTGTTGATGTTTCCATGTGCCTATCTTTAAATATCGTTTATTTCCCCGGGGAGCTGGTGGCGTTCCTAGGGCGTTCCTCAACCAAGTAACTCTCCCCGGGAAACGATAGTATCATACAAGAATACAGTATTTATTAAGCCATTTCTAATCCTGTAACTGAAAGATTGAGTGCACGAGAAAGAGATTTTATAATGTTCTACGCGTATCACTAAAATATAAACGTTTTGTTCGGTATTCTAAACATGAGTATTCCCAGTTCATTCGCTTCTTCTAAACTACAGTGATAGATAGTAATTTTTTTTTTACACAGGAATAACCACTTATCAAGACCCGGAGGCACTCGAGACCAAGGATTTATGGGTATACATTAGTCAATGTGATTATAGCGTAGTAAACATAACTAGTGGAAATTTTGTAAATTGGATTATTTCGGAGAACGGTTCATCAAGAATTTGTTTACGTTAGATTTGAAGACAATCAGATTGTAGTCAGTTGGAAAGAAGGTAAACGGAAGAGAGTTCCACAGGCGTGCAGTTCTAAGAAAGAAGATTTGTTCATGGAATCTGCATTTCGGTTTAGGCACAGATAAAGAGTGGGGGAAATTATTGATAGTGATTTTGGCTAGACGAGTGTTTTTCGTGAAAGTTTAGCGAGAGGGGACCATAGATTGAAGCTCAGACGAGCTCCTGCAATGAAGATAACGATAAAGCAGAGACAGGCTCGCAAAGTCTCTTCTGTGGGAAAGAGGTTG
This sequence comes from Euprymna scolopes, assembly GCF_053919585.1. Taxonomy (NCBI): domain Eukaryota; kingdom Metazoa; phylum Mollusca; class Cephalopoda; order Sepiida; family Sepiolidae; genus Euprymna; species Euprymna scolopes. The sequence goes on from NC_136498.1 coordinate 74,657,502, forward strand.
TAGGGGAGAGAAAAGGGCATCCCCCACTAAGATACAAAGTCTATTTTGGACCCAGTCAAAGCAGGATAAGCTGCTTCTAGCAGTAGCTGCCCAGATATGGCAACAGTACAAAACACACACACACACACACACATACAACACACACACACACATATATATATATACATATATATAAGCTCATTTTTCTTTTTTATTTACTTAGAAAGTCGCCCTTTAATTTGTTTGGACGTATATAACATTTTTATTTATTTATTATTTTTTATTTTTATTTATATATATATATATATATATATATATAATTTTATTTATATATGTATATATATATATAAAGAGAAAGAGAGAGAGAGTAGGGGGTAGAGAGATAAATTAACTCGCCTCTGGTTATTTTAGAACTTAGTTTTATATAGGTTTGTTTTGTGCGCTTCGGCACCAAAATCGACACAGCTTCGAGCACGCGGTAATTCCCTTTCGTTTTGAATCATTTTCTATGAGTTTTCATGCCGGAGTACTTACTTGATAAGATATTTAAAGAAGTGAACGTTTAATTAGCAGCTTCTCGCACCTTGTTTGCTCTTCTGTGCTCCGAAACACGCCTTGTGGCGATTTTCGATAAGGCTGTAGTTTTATGGCCGGATAATTACTTCTCAAATGAGATAAATCGGAGATATTTATCCTCCCAAATTTATAAATCGTTATTCTATATTTAGTAGAAGCTTCAGGGAGAAAGAGTTAGAGAGAGAAAGAGAGAGAGAGAGATAGAGATAGAGGGGGGATTAGCTTTTAGCTGGATATTGTGAATACTGCGATTCCTAAGCTAATCGATCACGTGACATTTCAGTTATTATTTTGGGTTTGCGTCATTGAATTTCCATGCCGGTCACTTTTTTACCTATTAATATACCTTTTGGCAGCTTTCGTTCTCCGTTGTCTGAAAGGGTTAGTTTGTTTGTTTTAATGCCACCGGAATACTTGATAATAGGCAGTTTCCCGCTGGTTGTTGGCTCTGTTCTCGTGAATGTGACACGGCTTGTGGCGATTTTGTACGAGACTGTCTGTTTGTGGCAGGCTAAATACTTATTAAATTGAATAAATAAAAAATATTTGTCCCAAAATATATAGATCGTGATTATCCATTAAATAGAAGCTTCGGATCGAGAGAAAGAGAAAGAGAGAAAGAAAGAAAGAGAGAGAGAGAGAGAGAGATAGAGACAAAGGAGAGGCAGGGTCAGAGGGAACAAGAGAGAAAAGAGAGGGAGAGAGTCAGGTAGAGATAGAGAATAAGAGAGATCTAGATATAATCTCACAATTGACCAATTGTATAGCTACGTTTAACAGGTTTGTTTCGTTCGTTCTCATATTTTTACACAGGATCCACCACTTATCAAGACCCGGAGGCCACTCGAGGATAAGGATTAATTGGTATACGTTAGTCAATGTGGTTATAGCGTAGTAAACATATGTAGTGGGAATTTTGTAAATTAGATTACTTAGGAGGACGATTCATCAAGAACTTGTTTATGTTGGACTTGAAGACAATCAGATTGTAGTCAGCTGGAAAGCAGGCAATCGGAAGAGATCTCCACAGGCGTGCAGTTCTAAGAAAGAAGCTTTGTTCATGGAATCTACGTTTAGGTTTAGGCACAGATAAAGAGTTTGGGAAATTATTGATAGTGGTTGTGGCTAGACGATAGCGAGGGGGGACCATAGATTGAAGCTCAGCTGAGCACTTGCTATGAAAATAACGATAAAGCAGAGACAGGCTCGCAACATCTCTTCTGTGGGAAAGAAGTTGCAAGAAAAGAGAAAAATTTGTACAGGGTAGCCGAAAAGTCCCAGGACACTCTATTTTTAATATTTTAATGCTGTTAAATATGATTGATTTTAATATTCTAATGTTGTTAAAACAATTTATTTCATTTAATTTTTCAGGTTATGACTGACATCAGTGTATTTACTGTTGAGGAGCGCTTAATTGCTGCTGTTTTATTAAAAATACATGTATAGTGTCCTGGGACTTTTCGGCCATCCTGTAGAAAACAAACTTTTATGAGTTAAAAAAAAATGTTGAACATGAAGGTTGTGATAGAACCACTATTTTTTTCTTGGGGGTGGGGGTTCTTAAAAAGTTCCAAAACATATGTAAAACGTATTAGAGGAAGTTTGAATCGAAGGAGTGAATGACATGATACAACCAATATCATGTATCAAAACAGCCGATATAATTAAGCAAAACGTAAAGTGTGGAAATCATCAAGTATACCTGAAAAAAAAAAACGATTGTAACGAATTAAAAACAAGTAAAGCATGCATGGTATAAAAAAATGACTGAGTTCAGCATTTACCATCCCCACCCCCATTTAGTCCCAGAAGTCCCCAGGGGACGTCAAATCCTAGTGAAAATGAACAAACGGTGCAGTTTTAGGCCTTGGTAAATTTGATTTCTGCACCATGAAAAAAAAAAAAAAAAAAAAAAGAAATGACTAAGTCCATCATTTGCCCCCCCCATTTAGCCCCTCAAAATTCCCAAGGCCTTAACATATTTAAATTTGAGTTCAGTACCATGTAAAATTGCTAAATAGACATGCACAGAAAATTTTGGACAAATATGGTAAAATAATCCCCAAAATGGAATGTTGAAAAAAAAAAAGTTATCGCGAAGTATAGACAAACAAAATCATATAGAAATCAGTTAGTTACAACTTTTCAGAAAGTTGTATAAAAATCCAAGGCATCAATTTTTTAATAAGTAAAAAAGTGTAAATTTTAACCATTTTAACCCGAAAGGCACCCCTAGAGGGGCAACCAGAGTTTTCCCGGAAAATCCGCTTTGTTACATTTTTACTCATATTATGTTTAATATTCGTGCAAAATTTAAAAAAATCCAAGTCGCAGTTATTTAGAAAAGTGCGGACAGACGAACGGACGAACGGATAAGGGTGAATTTACAGGCCCACCCTCCTTTTAACCGTAACCAACCATAGATTAACAATAGCGTTAAATTGTTATGTTTTGGGGGTATTCGCCTATGAGTTTTCATACCGGTCACTTTTAACCTTGTGATCCCTTTTAATAACTTGTTTCTAATCTCCGTCGTCTGAAAGTTAGTGTCAATACTGTAACTATGAAATATAACTTTTTGTTGTACTTTGATGTATTTTTTTTTGCACTTTTATCTTCTATTGTAAAGTTACCTTTCATTTAAAACTTACCTAGGAAACTTCACCTACCCGATAAACACAGAACGCATAAACCTTTTAAAGTTTTTTTTATATATAATCTTAAAACCGAATATTTTATCGATATTATTATTATTATTATTATTATTATTATTATTATTATTAACAACAACAACAACAACAACAACAACAACAAAACATCAAGTGTTTCTTTCCAAATAAAACATAAATGACATACTTTCTAGAGAGGGTGTCTTTGTCATTAAATTTCTAAAAAATACTTAAGATATTTTTCATGTAGACAATAAAAGGAACAAGGAAAACAAGTAGTGTGTTTGATCTTTGGTGGCAATTTGCCATTTTTTTTTTTTGCATCAGTCTAAAAATCAATAAAAACCGAAATCACAAATCAAAAAATGTTTTCGATGTCTTCGGGTTTTTTTTTTGTTTTTGTTTTTAAAGCTTCATTCATATTGATAAAATTAAAAACCGGAATACAGCCGTCTTTCATCAAAGTGAAAAAGGTGTTTTAATATCAAAGAAAATGGAGAGCAATGTTCTCAGGCATTTACAGTAGACGTTTAAAAGTATCTGTTACTTGTTTTTACTTATTTCCAAACCATATTGAATAGAGACGTAAATCTAAAACGACGGCTTCAACACGACGGGGAACACGAAAAGATTTGAAGAACACATGAAATAGATATCTTCCACTCGAATATACAATGAGAAATCGGTATAATGGTTACAGGTGCGAACTGTGGGCGTGGCATGGTAGGTTCAAGTTTCTATCGGCGGCGTATAGTCAGTTTCGATCATCCCTCTGTGAAAATATCTAATCTTCCTCGACTGACTCCTTTCCGTTCTTACTGAAAATGGTAGGTGAGGTCGGACAATATACTAATAGGAACGGTATTAGATAGACATAAAAGCACGGAATCTATTCATGCTCAGCCGATTTATAACCTGCTTACTAATTTGTAACTAGGTTCCTGTGTATGTGCAGCCAAGCGCTCACATCGCTTAACCAATTGGCAATAAAGTACAGGGTGTCCCAAAAAGATGTATACACAACTTTAAATAATTTAAAACCACATGTTTGTTTTTTCTTTGCAGATTAAACTCATCCGTCTTAATGATGGCAGCTAGGCTAACCTTTGAAGAGAAAAAAAATCATTCTAAAATGCTACTGAAAAATGCTGTTGAAGTGCAAAACAGTTTAAGGGTGTGTATACATCGTTTTGGGAGACCCTGTATATATATATATATATATATATATATATTTATATATATAACTACTTCATTTACTCACATAAATTAATATACAAAAGTATAAATTTATGCGTAAACTTTAATTATTTACTTCAAAAGTGCTCAATACGTAGGTAGAGCTAGTTAGCAAGTCATAAAATATATATGGCGATTAAGGAGGCATTGTATCGTATTTTCAGATAATTCCATAAAATCGATAGTAGATTCTCTGCAGTGCAATGTAGACTGCAATTTATTGCGGACTATGTCACTTCGGGGAGGTATGTGAGGCTTTCTTAAGGTACTCTTCGTGGGGGGCAACTTAAGCAGGCAATCAATCGATTTGGTTAAAAAAATGAGCGATTTCATTGATTTCGATGACAATAAAAGTATGAGAGGGTGGAACATTTTGTTGATCCTCATTCAATCCTGGGCAATGATAGGTTTCCTTGCTAGTATATTATAAATTTAATTACTTTCACTGCTGTTCTATGGAGGTTCTGTAAACTTGTAAATGTTTTGTGTTTCTTTAATTTTAGTTTAACTGCCAATATTATTTTTATTTTTATATTATGTATATCTTATAGTTTTAAAAAATATCAGTTTCTCCGTTTAGTGAGGTCTCGCATCAAGTGGATTGAGAAGAAGATTATGCTAATTCAGTAGAGATCCACCAGAGGCAGTGGACAAGGGGAAAACCTGGCGATGGTTGTCAAACTGTGAATTGAGAGCTGGGACTAAAGCCCTAATATGCGCCGGACATGAGCAAGCGCTCAGAGCAAATAATGTGGAATATCACATTGATAAAACGGCTGAAAATCCCCTATGTCGACTGCATGGACAGAAAGGTGAGAATATACTACATTTCCACAGTAGTTGTGAGAAGTTAACTCAAAAGGAATACAAAAGACAGCATGAAAATATTTCGCGAAAGATCCCTTGGAATCTATGTAAAAAAAGAGGGTTTAAATGCAATGAAAAATGGTATAAGCATATTCCAGAAGGGGTTTTGGAGAGTGATAATGTGAAATCATTGTGGGATATGAATATCCAATGTGATAATTTGATTGAAGAAAAGAGACAAGATTTAGTCTTATTGGCAAAAAAAAAAAAAAAAAAAAAAACAGAATACAAGGCAATAATCATTGATACCGCAGTGCCAGCTGATGTAAAGATGAAGGAAAATTAAAAAGACGGTCGAAAAATACTAAAACTTGAAAAGGAAGATAAAAAGATTGTGGAAGTTGAAAAAGTAGAAGTTGTACCTGTTATGATGGGAGCACTGGAGAGCGTGACAAAAAGATTTTACAAAGTGGAGTGAGAAAATTGCGATCCATTACAATGCTGGAGTACTTCAAAATACTGCCTTATTGGGAATCGCGAGAATCTTGGGGTAAGAGCTGGAAGACTGAGAAAAGAAGATGCTGATAGTATAAAATCGACCACACTAACAGCGAGACACAAAATGTGAATAATAATAATAATAATAATAATAATAATAATAATAATACTGGGACCTTGGGGAGGCTACTGGGATCTTGGTGAGGCAACTGGGACTTTGGGGAAGCTTATTGCCACACAAATTTCAGTAAAGACCAATAAGCACTGCGAACGAGAAATCAATGGCAAGCAGCTGTTGCGATAATGCAAATCTATTTGCAAATGTTATCGAAAGAGGCGGAGAGTACGTGAAACCTGGGGAAACTTGTTGTCACTCTGCTTCCGGGAAACACAACAGAAGAAGAGATCTTTGATCTATGTGAAAGCTCTTGGTGAGCCAATAATAATAATAGTCTACATTCCCGCAACAATTCACTAACAATTAACAACCTTCAGTAAATAATCTATTATATTTATAAAAGTAAGAATGTGTGTGTGAGGACATTTCTCAACCTATATACTTAACGAATATTTGATCAACAGACTTGAAATTTGATATATAAGGGATTCAGATATGTAGAAAACTTGTTAATCCGTTTTCATCCTGAAAAAAAGGGCTGCTGAGGGGTCAAAATTCAAAAAATTGGTACGGCGGTGTTGTCGAATTTTTTTTCTATTTATTAACTGTTTAACGAATACGCATGCGCGGCAGGAACCATGTAAGCTTCTTTATGTTGAGTATATGTAGGTTTAGAAAACACCATTTGTAGATTGTGTCAAGCTGCTCTAATGATAATCGTACTTGGCTCACTGTCTTTAGGTTTTGATTTCGATCTCAGCTCGAATATTTTTTTTTTTACTTATAAGAAGTGAACAATTTAAAAAATATATAATACTCACATGCACGTGTCTCAGTTTCTTTCCATTTTATTACTTCAGTTTTTAAAGGAATTTAACGTTACGTGTAATACTTACGGAATTTCTGTTTATAATAAATAAGAATTCTGCATTATGTAAAATATAATATTTATGCGCATTTTACGACCTGGCAACGCTGGGCAGCCTGCTAGCATATCTATAAATGTGAGAATGTGTTTGTGTATGAGGACACTTCTCAACATACGAATTCAGGAATGCGCATGTGCGGCCGTGAAACATGCCAATTTCTTTATGTTAAGTATAAGAAGGTTTAGAAAACACTTTGTAAAGGCAGTATCAAGATGGTCTAATGGTTATCGTACTTGACTCACTGTCTTTAGGTATTGATTTCGATCTCGGCCCGAGTATTGTTTTATACTTACAGGAATCGAACTGTCTAGAAAATACATAATACTTACATGTGCATGCTTCATTTTCTGTATGGATTAAAATATATTTATGCGTATTTTACGATCGGGCAAAAATGATAAATTTCAATCCACCCCAATAAGTCTAAAATAAATAAACCAAGTCGACTATTAAACCCTGTTTTAATACACTTAATTGTTAATAACTTCGTCAGTTCACCAACTAGATAACCGACATATATTTAATAAAATAAAATAAATAAATAACAGCATAAAGTATATTAAAAACGGAACATCAATTATTTCACCAAACAAATAAACAAAAAAGTAAATGAAATAAGATTAAAAGAAACTATAGGATATAAATAATTAAAATAGTATTATAATTTTTATCTTTGAATAAATACTTAAGACCTCTTAAATAAGTATACACTTTATAATAGCAATAATTAGGCTGAGACCTGAACACTGTATCCTTATATATAAATAATTTTTACTGCAGCATTGAATGCTAAATAATGGAAATAAACTCAATCACTAAATAAATTAAGAGCATCCTCGGCGCCTTAAAAACAAATAATCTTGAACATGAAACATGTTAATGAAAAGGATCGTTCTGAATGGAATTGCTTCGCTTGCCTAGAAACAAATTTAAATTAATTAATTAAAATGAATCTTTACGTAGAAATGGGCAAACAAATAAAATAAAGTTTTAAAAATGGCCAAATAAATAAAATAAAGTTTAAGAAATTATAAAATATACATAACAGAAAAAAATAAAAATAAAAATATTGACAGTGATACACTAAGGCTGACTGGGATAGCTTCCGTACATTTATATCTGATCTACCTCTGCATTCCATGTTTAAAAAGGATGTGTCCTCTATAGTATTAGACCTGACGGAATGGTTAATTGTAGGTATTGACCGTTTCATACCCTCGAAAAAGTTTCAGCAAAAACCTAAGAGCCAGCCATGGTTCTCTCCAGAATGTGCTGCTGCCATTGCGCACAGAAATCACTTTTTCCACTGTTTCCAACGTAATAGATGTATGAAAACTAAAGCCGCTTTCAGGACTGCCAGCAACCATTGTAAGAAAGTAATAAAGAATGCAAGAGAGTTGTATACTCAATCTGTCAAGTCCAAAGTAGCTGAGCAGCGGCTTGGTTCCCACCAGTTTTGGCAAATAGCAAACAGAATCCTGAACAGAAGCGTGTGCTCCATCCCAACTATTATCAATGGACCTGAGGTAATCTCGTCAGCATCAGACAAAGCCAAACTCTTTGTCAAGAACTTTGCAGCTAGTTCTACCCTTTGCGATCAAGGCTGCCAGCCCCCAATATTTCCTCCTGTATCAGAAAACACGCTATGTGATATACGTATATCTGTACGTGATGTTGCCAAGCTAATCAAAAACCTTGATTCCAGTAAAGCAACTGGCCCTGACGGTATTCCAATTATAGTACTCAAAAAACTTCAACCTGAACTAGCGCCCATACTTACAAAACTGTTTAAACGTTGTCTTAAGGAGAATAGTTTCCCATCTCCCTGGAAAATTTCATCAGTATGCCCTGTATTTAAGAATTCAGGTGATCGCTCATCCCCCTCTCAGTACAGGCCAATAAGTCTCCTGTGCGTCATGAGTAAGTTGCTAGAATCTGTGTTAAATACAGAAGTAATCAACCATCTCAACAAAAATAACCTTCTTAGTGACACTCAATATGGCTTCCGTTCTGCTAGATCTACAGCAGATGTGCTTACAGTTATATCTCATAGGATAAGCAAATCTCTCGACGGAGGCAACCTTTCTAGGGCAATTGCTCTTGACATATCTAAGGCCTTTGATAGGGTATGGCATAAAGGTTTACTTCATAAGATCTCTAGCTATGGTATTGCTGGAAATGTCTTCTCAATTATTAAATCATTTCTTTCTGATAGGTTCATAAGAGTAGTAATTGAGGGGCAAAAATCAGAAGCTCACAGTATTAATGCCGGTGTCCCTCAGGGATCCATCCTGGGCCCAACTCTTTTCCTGATCTATATTAATGATCTTCCAAATCACATCCTTACATCATTTGTAGACATCTATGCTGACGACACTACCATTTATGGTAGCACATCTAAGACAGTAAACGACCAAGTTCTCTCCAATTCTCTCTCCTCTGATCTTGAGCACGTAGTACAATGGGGTAAGGAGTGGCTGGTTACTTTTAATGCATCTAAAACCAAGCTTCTGTCTTTACATCATCAACATTCTGATCCACATCTGACATCAATTGAAATGAATGGCTCTCGTCTTCAGGAGGCCTCAAGTTTTTACAAGCTTCTTGGCTTGACCATTACTCCTGATCTTAAATGGAACACGTACATCAAATCTGTTGCCAAGGCCGCTGGAAAAATGGTGGGATCTTTCTATCGATCCGGTAGATATCTCACTGCTGATGCTATTCTTTATCTATATAAGAGCCAGGTACGTCCAAGGATGGAATACTGTTGCCACATCTGGGTAGGAGCTGCTAGAAAGGACTTGGCCTGCCTTGATAGAGTTCAAAATAGACTTCGTAGCCTCGTAGGAGATATCCTTTTCTCTTCCCTGCAACCTCTATCTCACAGAAGAGATGTTGCGAGTTTGTCTCTGATGTATCGTTATTTTCATGGAAAGTGTTCGACTGAGCTTCAATCTATGGTCCCCCCTCGCCAAACTTTCACAAGAAACACTCGTCTAGCTGTAAACACTATCAATAATTCCACCCACTCTTTATCTGTGCCTAAACCTAAACGTAGATTCCATGAACAAAGCTTCTTTCTTAGAACTGCACGCCTGTGGAATTGTCTTCCGTTTTCCTGCTTTCCGGCTGACTACAATATGGCTGTCTTCAATTCTAACGTAAATAAGTTCTTGATGAGCCGTTCCATATAAGTTATCAAATTTACCAAATTTTCATTACTAATGATTACTATATTGTCCAATTTCTACTGTACACTCTTTAACCCTTATCCTTGAGTGGCCTATTTGCCTTGATAATGTGGTGATGCCTATGTAAAAAAAAAGAAAGTTATTGTTAAGCTAGCTATTAAATAAAAGATCAGATTACGCTATTACTATAAAATATAATGGGTCATAAAAACATACAATGTTATATGACACCCCCGAAAGCATCACGTTGCCTCTACCATGCTACAGCAAAATAAAGCCTATACGGATAATAATGCAGTGTTATACTTTAAAATGTTTAGAACAAATGATAAATATTAAGCACCGAAAAAGAAATTAAAATATTATTCCAAACAGCGAAATATGATGTATTGTTTTAATTAAACGTAGTGAAGGAGAGATAGACACCGGAAGTAGTACAGTTGATAGAATTTTCTTACTTACATATGTTACATCTTTGGTCCGGGTTTAAATGCACAACAGTAACTTTAACTCCAGCACATGGACTTAGGGTTAATTCATGCACCAGGCTTAGAGAAGGGTAAGGGAATTTCCCACCAGGGATGGCTACTCGGCTGGTTCCTAAGCCAGTCGATTGTCAGCAAATTTAATCGTCTATTGAATTTTCCCGAGTTTCTAATCAAGACAATGAGAAGCGAAGCATGCAAAGAGAAGGCAAAAAACAAAATTCAATATAAAATAATGAGGAGGTTGGAGGCAGAAATATAGTTTATGTATTTTTTATATGTATTTTAAACATCTTTTTTATGTATAAAAACAAATAAACAAGCAACAAAAATAACCCAGGACTGAAACTGGCGAAAAAAAAGGTTCATTGATGACGGAGGAGAAACAGCGGTAGCCATTAATTCCAGAGAAAAAGGAAGGGGGTTAGTTCTGAGATGGGGTCAACAGTTCGTTTAATAAACCCTGGTCGAGTATCTGCTGGATTGCAAGAGCACAAAAGTCTTTTTGGTCGGGGACGGACAAGGTGAAATTCACAAACCTGTTTCTAATGCGAGTTCAAATCGAAGATACTTGCTAGTTCCATTTCGGGATAATATGTTACCGCATATAACATTTCTTTTTTTTTTCTTTTTATGTTTCATTACCTTCTCCGTTCTTTTTCTTTTCGGGGGCCAGTAAAAGAAAAGGGGGGAGACAAAAACATTCGTCGCTCTTCATGGCTAACTCAGATTCAACCGTATAACGTTTTTTTCCTCTTTAAGGTAGCATTCGCTTCATCGCCTCTGACTCTATGAGCCAAGAAAAAAAAGAAACATCGCCTTCTCTGGCCGAAACGCGAACCCTGACTGTGCCTCTTTCTTTCCTTTCCCCCCTCCCCGCTCCTCGGTTGCTGCTACTTGTGTTCCCTACAACCTTTGCATAGCCATGATTCTAAAAATAATTTGAAACCAGCAGTGTCACTGTCATTTGGTTTCCTTCTGCCATGGACTTACGTGCACTGTTTGACTTACGTCCACTAAGTGGTCTCAGTTTTCTTCCCCAAGCCTTCTCCGAGCTACGGACCGTGACACCTAGTTTAATATATAAAAGTATATATAAACATAACTGACTAAAGGGAAAATTTAAGAAAAAAAACGTCTTTAGGCCATGGCATTTCGAAGCTAAATACTTCGCATCAGAAGAGGAAAAGTGCCAGAATTATACGAAATGCAAATATAAAAAAACTGGCTTAATGACATCGGGTCATTTTATTTTTATTTTTTATATTACTTGTATTTCCGTATATCCTCACTTTATTTCGTCACTTTCTCTTCCATCCTCCCTATTTTTTCCTTTCTTCATTTATTATTGACCATTCTTTAATGATCCCAATTATTTCATAGTGGCCTTTTTTAATAATTCTTCCGATTAACCCTTATATGTTTTACCTACTCTTAATTATTATTTACAATATTACCCTATTCTTTCATTCTCATTTTGCATTTTGTATAATTCTGGCCCTCCTCTTTTTATGATGAGAAGCATTTACCTTCGAAATGCCATGGTCTTAAGATAGTTCTTCTTAAATTTTCCATTTTCCTTATTATTCTGATGATATAATAAAGTTATATATAACTTTTATTCCGCATCTTTCTTAAAATATAATTGTTTATGCTCCCCTTGATAGTGTTGAGCTTTTACTTATCTTAGCAAGTTTTACACTTTGATAATATAACTATTATGTGTGTATAGTATAAATATTAGGTATATATGTATGTATATTATATATATTTGATAATATAATTATATTATATATAATTATATAATATATAATTATATTATATATATTATAATTATATAATATATAATTATATATATATATATATATATATATATATATATATATATACAGGGTGACCAAAAAAAAACAAAAAAAACATAGAAAGTATATCTAGAACATACGTTGTAAACCGGAGAAAAAAAAGCCAAAGACCCTAGTGTTTTCATGTGATGTTTTGAATATAATAAACTAGTTATGACCAAAGTTTCATTTCATTCGAACAAAACACTAAGAAATGGAGCCTATTTAGAGTTGGGGCCCGTTTTTTGGGGGTCACCCTGTGTGTGTATATATATATATGCATATATATATATGCATATATATATATATATATATATATATATATATATATGCATATATATATGCATATATATATATGCATATATATATATATATATATATATATATATGCATATATATATATATATATATATATATATATATATATATTTGTAGTCATCGACATACAGTCCTGCTTCGTTGAATCACAACTCATCAGTGCCGCTAGACTAGCACCTCTCCCAATCCAACGATCGAACCTAGAACCGTCGTGTTGAGAGTCAGAAGTTGTACCGCTCGACCACGTAAGCGATGCCCGCAAGTAATCTGTCCGAATGTCTATTTAAACAACATCCGTCCGTCACTTGTACAGTGCTCAAACCGCTTGTATGTAAACAAACCGCGAGCTTCGCACATTGCGCATGTGTATTTAGGCAGCATTTTTCATTTCACAATCATTGTTAACTTCTATTTAATTTTACCATTTTCTTTACTTTTTCAGTTATTATAACAATCTTTTTGTAAACCCTCCCAAAATAAGTCAAACTTTGTGGATTGATCAATTTCGACTGACATTCGTTTAGTCTCATCAGCACTTATCCTTACGTGGCTTTAACGATATTTGATGCTAGCGTTCATTAATTACTTATTTATTTTTTTATGGTTTCTTATTAGATGATTGCTTTCATTTCACTACTACGCTGAATTCTATTTATGTATAGTTTCTTCATTGTGCATACTTGCATAGACTTTAAGATGAAAACGTTCTAGCACACGAACAGTAAAAATTATATCTATCTATCCATCTATCTATCTATCTATCTATCTATCTCTCTATATATCTCTCTCTCTATCTCTCTCTCTCTCTAAATATATATATATATATATATATATACAAAAATTTAATAAAATATGTTGAAAGACGCTTTAACGAGACATTCAGAAAAACATATTTTTCTGAAAGGACATATTGTCCTCAATCCGTGATGTTTAAAAAAAATACACTTTCCTTCTCATCAGAGAAGAGGGGTTAGCTGCTACGATCTGTCCCATCTTCAAAAAGAGTAACAGAGAAGGAACGTCCGTTTGAGGGTGTGTTGTTTAATCTATTTAATGATTTTACCTTCCAATATTTTCCTCAATTATCATAGGCTCCTTTGCCGCGCATTGATCGGCGTCTTACGAGCGCATGATGTCATGTTCCGAGCAAAGCCGAGCGGCGTTCAAATTCTGCACAAGCACCGACACTTGATTTATGAGGTATTCAATCCTGTAGAACAAAATCGTCTTAATTTTTAGCCGGAAATAAAGCTGCTAAGTGTCAAATTTGAAAATATATTGGAACTTGGCAATCGTAGTTCGACGTAATGTGTATGCTCTACGCAGACGAAAATATATATTTATAAGTTTAACTGCGTTAATTTGTCAAGTTTTATATGTCGTTAGCTATGATGGGAGTATCAAATATCGCTAGAACCACGTAAGGATAAGTGCTGATAAGACAGAACGATTGTCAGTCGAAATTGATCAATCCACAAAGTTTGATTAATTTTGGGAGGGTTTACAAAACGATTGTTATAATAACTGAAAAAGTAAAAAAAATGGTAAAATTAAATAGAAGAATTCTTTGTTCACAATGATTGTTTCTCATCTTCGTAGAAATCACTTATTGCCCAACGTGATTTCTCGGCTGTCCCCCGTTTGCCGGTGCCGGTGCCGTTTGCCGGTGTCGGTGCCGTTTGCCGGTGACATCAAAATTCTTACCCCCCCCGAACGACTATGAATACCTCTGACGTTGCCTCCCTGAAGTCTGAAGATGGTCACTGGACTGGGACCTGAGTTTAAACGTCGCCAAGTGCAGCCATCGCAATGAGCCGGCATCCCCCAACTCCTCTATTCCTCCTTGACTTCCAACCAGTTAAGCCAATGATCTTGAGGTGGTTGTGCATTCCACATACTCACCCTTTGAACACTGCATACCGCTGCTAACAAAACCAAGAGTGTCTTGTTCCTCATACGCCGCTCTTTTGGTCGTCTCAGTCTCTCCATTTTCCTTCCCCCTCTAGAATACCCTGGTGCGCCCGATTCTCGAATACAGTATTCAGGCCATACCCCTCTGTTATGTGAAGGTCTCCAGCGACTCGAACGGGTACAACACCTTGCGACGAGAATGGTGGCTAGCCTCAGAGATCTATCCTATGAGCAAGGTTTAAGAGCTCTAAATCTTTTTTCTCGTAAGCACAGGAGGATTCAGGGCTACCTCATCATCGCTTACATCTTTCATGGACGATGCAGCGTGGACCGGGACCTGTTCTTCATCCCTGCCTCGGATCGCGGGCTCCGTAGATATAGGAAAAAGGTTTACCTTCGACGGTTCCCCAGGCTTCCACGCCAAGCAGCGTTCTCGGTTCGAGTAGCATCTCCGCGGAACCAGCTACCCGATAAGGTCGTAAACCAGCCACCACTACAGTGCTTCAAGGCGGCCTTGAACCTACGTGGTTTTCCCGCTGTATAGTTTCTCCTTGTATATAGCCCTCACTGACATTTCCCATCTTGCAAATGGCAATCGCTTGTGCGTTTTATTCTTGGCCAATTAAATAAATGAAAATGAATGAAAAATAGCAAAATGCAAAATAAGATTTTGCTTAAAAAATATATAATGAAACCGCAAATATGGAGTAAATCATACTAGCGTAAAAATGAAAAACAATGAAACAGAGGGATTGAGGGAAAATGTACAATAATTTCACACGAATGCAGGTTCAAATTAATGACGAGTGGAAAATCAAAAGACGGGTAAATCCAAAATGTTGGTACTAGTGGAGGATCCAAAATGTAAAAAAAAAAAAAAAAAAAAAAAATAACACCCCGTTAATGGAATGTGTTCCGAAGTAATCCAAAAGACAATAACCACAAATCACAAGTGGGTTCAAGGAGAAAAAGTGAGTCCGAAATATTATTATAAAAAGAATGAGAAATTGTCGAGAGAGTGACGAAATAGAGTTTTAACACGCTGTTGAAGCAGATACTAAGAACTTTTCCTTTTACACACACACACACACACACACACACACACACACACACACACACACACACATATATATATATATATATTTATATATGAATAAAAAAATCGATACGAAAAATTTATTTCCGATGTGTTGGCGTGTAGGAATACAAAAAGTCTTTTGAAAAAAAAACAAAAATGTTTCTTTCAAAAGCACAAATTTTCAACCGATCATTCGGCCTTTCTCAGTGTGAATGATGGAAACATGAGTGTAGAGGGACAGGATTAACAGCAGGAGGGGCACGGGTATAGCCAATATGGTTAAGATCTATTTGAATATGACTCTTCCAACATTTTTTACAGCAACTTGTGTGGCCTCTATTCAAAACCAAGTCTTTCATAAAACTTTGAATTGGACACCCACGCATCCCACGAACACACTCGCATATGTGAACATATATGCATATACACCCGCACACTACCACATATGCTTCTTCACGTACTCATACAGACACAGGATACGCGCACACGCGTTTATAGATGTACGTACATACACACCTGGAGATTGATGAGATGTAGGTGAGAAACTAAGTGGAATTTTCTCACCAAAAGTTTGGGCATAAATTTATTATGGTTCTAGGTGCGAGACGGGGTGAAATGACACGCTGTTTGTCTGGATTGTCTACACACACACACACTCTCTCACACACACACACACACACACGTTTATTTATTTTTTAACCGCTTACTGTAGATTCTGGTCTCTCTCTCTCTCTCTATATATATATATATATATATATATATATATATATATATGATATAAAGCTGAATGTGTGTGTGTGTGTGTGTGTGTGTGTATGGTTACGAATAGGCTCCTATACGGTTGACTATTTTAAAAAACTGATTACATATAATGATAGAAGATGTATCGAGACACAGGAATTGGTGTGTGTTCTGGCAGAACGGTGGTTTATTAAAAATAGAATATTGTGATAAGTGTTTCAGTGTGAACGGGTATGGTATAATAAATTATGGTGTTTATCTATTTTATTTTTACTTTCATCCTATTTTGCTTTGGTTTTGATACCCCCAAGTGCAACCCAAATTTAGAACCCTTCTTTTTCATAACCTATCATACTTTCATAAATCAGAGTCCATTTTCTGTAGGCTGTTTTTGAACCCAGTCAACGACGGGTACTTTTGCTAGTATATATATATATATATATATATATATATATATATAGCCGCACTGATGAGTTGTGAGACAGCGAAATAGGACTGTATGTGGATGACTACATATATATATATGTATATATATATGTATATATATATATATTGCGTGTGTGTGTGTGTGTGTTATTTATTTTTGTTTTTGCGATTCGTTTTTTAAAAAATTCAATTATTTACGAAAGTGCATTTTTACCTAAATGCGAGTTCTGAATAACTTTCCCTTTAACCAATTTGGTACCCCAACATGGGGGGCGGCAAATATATTGTTTCTAAAATATAAAATATATTTAAAATATAATATAATATAATATCTAATATATATATATATATATATATATATATATATATATATATATATATATATATATATATATATATATATATATATATATATTGTTTCATGAAGCCCTGAAAGTAATGTCCAATTAACTAAGTCTATAAAATAGTGACCTGGCCGACAAAATGTGATTTTCTCTAGAATTCTCAAGTCGGCCGCACCGAAGAATGTATTCTCAAAAGACTCCGTGACTTTGGCCATGGAAGGCTGAAAGGAATATTCAATGACTTACATGCAAACCGTCATCAGCTTTTACGGGGAAGCGTTTGATGGGAACTATCATTTAAATTTATTGGAAAATTTGAGTACATTTTTCAATTTTCTTAGGTCGCTGAGTTTGAAATATTAAAACGCAATAGATTTAGAAAGTTTTCATTTTTATTATTTAGAAAACTCTAATATACTATGTGACTCGCATGAAATCAATCATCGCAACAATGCAAAACGATGAATGTACTCAACTGAAGCAATAGATTTGTATTATTGAAATGTAATCATCAC
Organism: Euprymna scolopes; assembly: GCF_053919585.1. NCBI lineage: Eukaryota > Metazoa > Mollusca > Cephalopoda > Sepiida > Sepiolidae > Euprymna > Euprymna scolopes. The sequence goes on from NC_136498.1 coordinate 74,675,170, forward strand.
GAAAAAAGACCTTTTCGTTTATAAACTTTGAAAGGTGATTAAGTATAAACATTTTCAGAAAGATTAAAACGTGAAGACTATTCGGCCCAGTGGCATGATGAAACTCAACGCACGGTTAACATTATTTATTGATTCAGCAAGCAAAGAATAAAGGATGGATATTTTTTTATTCCCTTTCGAGTTTGCATCTGGCTCGTGGCTACCAGATGCGAATCTTCAATTAAAAAGTGTTATTAATCGCGGAAGAGGAACATGTTTCCTTATGGTGTAAGCCACTGATACCGGCAGCCTTCGCGGTTTCTTTGAAAATTCCCCTATGCAAAAGATTAATATGAGTTGATCTTGAAACAGCGAAGCCGTCGGTTTTACTATTCATGCATGGCAAATTAAGGCACAACAAATGTACGACAAAGGAAAGCAACTGCTCCAGCTGATTTCATATTCGTGTGATATTTAGGCACAATAAATTATAAATTTAGACACGACAAATTAAGATACGACAAATTAAGATACGACAAATTAAGATAAGACAAATTAGGGCATGAAAAATTACTACCGCTGTTTTGTTTATTCATTTTTTTTTTATAAACTGTTATCCTCTTATTCATTTTTTGCGGACTGTTATCCTCATCTTCATAGTTGTTGTTGTTTCATTAACTTTTGGCCAACTCATCCTTTGGCCTTTTCAGGTCTTGAACCATAACAACTATGAAGATGAAGATAAATACACAAATTTTGGAGCCTCATCTCTAAGCATAATAAAATCTATATATCTATAAAAGCGGAATGTGTGTGAGGACACTTCTCAACCTATATACTCATATACATTATATAAAGTTGTAGAAAACTTTTTAATCAGTTTTCACCAGGAAAAAATGGTTGTTAAGATGTCAAAATTTAAAAATTCGTACTTGTGAGTCATCGGATTTTTTATCAACTGTTTCACGAATGTGCATACGCGACCGTGAAACATGACAGCTTCTTTATGTTAAGATTAAATAGGTGTGAAAACAATTTGTAAAGATTTTGTGAAACTGGTCTAATGGTTATCGTACTTGACTTATTGGCTTTAGGTTTTAGTTTCGATCTCAACTCGAATATTTTTTTTTTTTTACTTACAAGAAGTGAACTGTTTAAAAAACATGATATTCGCATTCGCATTTTTTTCCCGTTTTTTATTTCATATTTTAAAGAAATTTAACGTTACCTTTAATACCGGGCAACGCCGGGTACATCTGCTTGTAATATATAATGTTTTTTTTTGTTTTTCTTCAGTAAAAAACTTTGAAAAAGTGAACAAGTTTTTTTTTTTCAAATTCAGTTGAGAATATTTAAGAAAACTACGAGCTTAACATAAAAAAAGATAATGATCCCTCAAGTGAAAAACAATTGTTTATTCTTATCAATCGTAATCTCTTTAGTAATAATTACGATTTCAAAAAAAAGTTGGTTGGTTGTTTTTGTTGTATGGCATATCAACCCTTTTCAGTTTCTTTAATGCCAAATCCAGTGATTTTGAAGAAAATTTTTTTAATAGAATATATTTTTTTCAAGTCGGTTTCTATTTAACCCATACTTGGGACCCTAAAAATACTACCAGTTCGGATCAGAGTAAACCTTGGAGCAATGTCAATTAAAGGGTGGCTCCACACTCCCCAAAGCCCGCAAGCTGGGGCCTCACCACAAAAAAAAGCAAATAAATATTTCTTTAAAGTGTATTTTTAATAGTAAATTTTTACCAAAAAATTGCAATGAAAAATAAATATATCAACTAATTATTTAATTCCCCCAAATTAGGATCGTCAAAAAAAAGTTATTTATACAACACAGCGTGCCAGTATGTCTATTTAAATCTTGGCTGTTTTTTGTTGTTCTCGATATAAGAATCTAACGTTGCTTAAATGTCGTGCCTATCTCACGAACAGATAATCATCAGTAACAGTTGTCGTGGTTTGCTGCACATTTTTCGTGCCTTAATAAGTAAAAAGCTACTGACCCGTTAAAAAAATGAGTATTTTTGTAAATTTTTAAACTCAAGGGCTTTTTGTATGTTTTATTTATTTTGTTAATATAGCTGTCAAACATTTCTCGGGTGGAAAGAATAGTATGTTTGTCTGAAAAGTTAGGTTTGTATAAATAAAAAAAATAATGATTCATTGAAATGCAGCTGAGATACATGTTGGGTACTCAGTGTTAAGTTGCTGAAAATAATTGAAGAACGAGTCAGAACCCAATGGGAAACACGGAGTTTGCATGCGTGTGCAGATCGTGGGGGCAAAATGGCGGTCATCATAATCACGCGGACAAGTTCCATTTAACGCATTTTTTCTTCATATTTTTACGTAATTATTTTTCATTTATCCTCTTACTCATTTTTATAGAATACTAGAAGATGTATCCGGCGTTGGCCAGTATTAAACGTAACGTTTAATTTCTTAAAACAATCCAGTAAAAAACGGAAAGGAACTACGACATGTGCATGCGAAAATTTTGATTTTTCTAAACAGTATACTTCTTGTAAGTAAAAGTACTCGAGCTGAGATTGAAACCAAAATCTAAAGACAGTGAGTCAAGTAGATAGCCATTACACCAGCTTGACATAACTTTTAAAAAGTGTTTTCAAACCAATTTTTAAGGAAGTTGTCATGTTTCACGACCGCGCATTCACAGTCGTGAAACAGTGGAAAATAGATTTTAAAAAATCCGGTGACTTTCCACGTACCAATTTTTCAATTTTGACCGCCTAGCAGCTCGTTTTTTTCCGGATGAAAAGGCATTAAAATTATCTACGTGTCTAAATACTCTATATACTAAATTTCAAATCAGTAGATGAAAAATTCGTTGAGTATATAGGTTGAGAAGTACCTTACACACATTCTGGCTTTTATAGGTATTATGAGTTAAATTATTCACATGATTTTAATTAGCGTTTAGATTTTGATGTAAGGATTTTGGGAAATATTATGTCGATGAACTGACTCTGAGATAAATAAATTAAATAGAAAATCGATATCGAAGCAATCAAATGTAATTTTGCAAGTTTTATTTTTTTATTTTTGGAATTTCCGCCTTTTGTGACTTTCCACTGATGAGCCCGGGTTAACGTTTCGTTGGTGAACCAATTGGCAAGTCTTTTTTACGTGGGAGTAACCGCTAGGATAAGAGCTACATTATGAGAGAACGTCATGATGATCAGTAATGGTAGAACTTGGGTAAGTCTTAATTATTTAAAAGAACGGCTCAACAAGAACTTATTTATGTAACGAAGCACATGAGACATATTTCGCAGCAGCGGCAGCTCACGTATGCAAATGAATAAGGCGTGGCGCGAGTTTCTGTCACAGCAAAAGAAAAAGAAGAAAAAAAGGAAAAGATCTTTTGGAACCACGTGGACGGCGACAGCGACTTTGAAGCACGAGTCGGTGAGAGAGGAACTTTTTAAACAAAATGCCATCCAAATTTTGCACAAAATGGTTAGATGACCGTGTACCTTGGGACGAGTTAGAGACATAGCAAACACACTAAAAGAGACACTACTAACGATCATGGCAGGGTTAAAAGGGTTAAAGAAAAGAGCTAAGAACACACACCTTGACTGCAACGCGATAAGCTAGGGTTAAATTAGTGAAGAATCACTATAGATATTTAGTGACACGTACACACATTCAGATGAGCACTTCGTCACATACATACGCAGTATGTTCATTCAGTGTATATACACACTCAAACCCAACAATACAACACTTGGACATTGTCGACCTTTGAAGTTTTGCTATAGATAGTGCTATATTCTGCATAGATGTTGACTAATGATCTTAGAATATGATTTGAGGAATCGTTGATAAAGGTAAGGAAGAAAGTTGTGCCCAGCATGCATTCCTGAGACACGCCAGCGTTTATACTGTAAGCTTCAGATTTCTATCCCTCAACAACTACTTAAATAAGCATATCAACGAGAAAAGATTTGATTTCTGAGAGGACATTACCAGCTATCCCGTGGCTGGAAATCTTGTGAAGTAGATCTTTATCCCAACCCCTATTAAATGCCTTAGTATATATATATATATATATATATATATATATATATATATATATATATATATATATATATATATATATATATATATATTAAGAAAAATAGAAAAACCGAATGAAATTATTAAAAAATCAACGTTTCGTCCTTATTTCAGAGGACATCTTCAGGATAATTGAAATAAAAATGTAAGAAAAGAAAAAGTCATATATCGTGCGAAAAAGACAGTTTTTGAATCCTACCCATGTCGGGAAGGACAAATATGTGTGCGTATGGGAAGGTTGGGTTGTTCGATGTCTATATATACACTTTTAAAAATGCATTAAAATAAATATGTACATTTTTTTTTTCTTCTGCAAAACTACTCATTTTCCTGAAACATTCAAGGAAAAACGGCTAGCCAGGATCCACCCTGATACGTTGCTCTTTGATTATTATTTTCCCTATGCTAGGGGTTAAATGGTAGTAGCCTTTTCTTTTCTTAGCATAGGGAAAATAATAATCAAAGAGCAAGGTATCAGGGTTGATCCTGGCTAGCCGTTTTTCCTTGACTGTTTCAGGAAAATGAGTAGTTTTGCAGAAAAAAAAAATGTACATATTTATTTTAATGCATTTTTAAAAGTGTATATATAGACATCGAACAACCCAACCTTCCCATACGCACACATATTTGTCCTTCCCGACATGGGTAGGTTTCAAAAACTGTCTTTTTTCGCACGATCTATGACTTTTTCTTTTCTTACATTTTTATTTCAATTATCCTGAAGATGTCCTCTGAAATAAGGACGAAACGTTGATTTTTTAATAATTTCATTCGGTTTTTCTATTTTTCTTAAAACATAACGTCAACCACCGCTGGTATTTTTTCACTCCTTATACATACATATATATATATATATATATATATATATATATATATATATATATATATATATATGTATGCATATATATGGGTGGATAAATGCATTCGTGTGCGTGTGTGTATATATATGGATGTATACGTATGTGTGAGCCCCTGCATATGTCTCTATATATATGCATGTGTGTGTACGTATGCGGATGTATGGGAGTGTGTATGTGCATACATGTATGCATATATATGTGTGTGTGCATGTATATGTATGTGTGTGATTGTGTGTGCGTGTGTGCGTGCATATATCATCTCCTACCTATTCTCCATCTTACTTGTGTGTGTGTGTGTGTGTGTACTTATGTTTGAATGATTAAGTACATGCATGCATGCGTGTTTTGATTGGGAAAAACAAATTTTTTTTTTTAACCAATATGTGTGTGATTAGTGGGTGGATGTGTGTGAATACGTGTGTGAATGTGTAGGTGGGCATGTATATATGTATGCTCCTACATATATTTCTGTGTATATGCCTGTGTATATGTGTATATACCTGCGTGCGTGCGTGCGTGTGTGCGTGCGTGCTATGCGTGTGTATATGTATATGTATATGTATGTATATGTACGTGTGTGTGATTGTGTGTGAGTGTGTGCTATACATGGGGAAAGAAAGTCATAAAAACAACATAAAACCTTCACCAAATGAAACAAAAACCCCCTCTTTGAACTTAACTTCGAATGGACACTACCAACACTTAATGTTGGGGACAGAATGTCTGAGACCACATCACTCTGAAAAACACATTTAGTATCAGCAGATGTAAAAATAACATTTCGAATTCTCATTTTAAAAAAAAATCTTTTTACGAAAATATCTGAAGAGAGCGAAACAAAGCCTGAAACGCGTTATAAAAATATCTTTAAATAAAAATATGATAAAAGGCTGAAAAACCCACAATTGTTGATGGCTACACTCTTATATATATATATATATATATATATATATATATATATATATATATATATATATATATATATATATATGTATATATATAACTACTTAATTTACTAACATAAACTTAATATACGAAAGTATAGATTTATGCGTAAACTTTAAGTATTTACTTCAAAAGTGCTCAATACGTAGGTAGAGCGAGTTAGTAATTTATAAAATATATATGGCGATTAAGCTACACTGAATATTCGGCGTTTCATCCACTCTATGACTTCTCAGGCTTATGCGCATAAGCCTGAGGAGTTCTAGAGTGGATGAAACGCCGAATATTCAGTGTAGCTTAATCGCCATATATATTTTATAAATTAATATATATATATATATATATATATATATATTACAGATGTAATTTTCTTAAGAGAAGTTGTAAACGCTACCCAGTGTTCAATGCATAACAAAAAGGGCTTTATTTTTTTTTTCAATGAAATATATTTTATTTGTTTGAACATATGCACAAATACAATTATTTCAGTCCAGAAAATATTTGACGAGGATATTACCAAAAACAAAATGAAAGAAATAAGACAGAAAAACTCTTCAAATTTTAAATTTACAAAAATACATAATTTTTCACAGCTCAGTTGTTGCAAATCACATTCATATTCACTTTTGAAAATGAAAACTGCAAAAGAAATAATGGGTTGTGTTGGAATGGCAGTACTAATAGCTTACACTAAATGTCACGTGTTCTTTCTTCGTGATTAAAAAAAAAACCTTAGAAATTGGAAAATTGTATCGGATACTCTTAAGCCTGGATTAAATTTGAAGATGAACAAGACCCCATTCATTTTTCTTTGTTTGATGTAGCAATAAGAAATCTGCTATCATATCTTCGAGTTACGTCAGCTTAAAGGCCATGCGGTTTTTATTTTAACTAGCGAGACCTATGGAAATTCAACAGCGGCATCTTTCACATGAAAATATTGCAGCTGAGCATTCTCTGAACGTTCAGCGTGAATAGAGACCTCACAATATTATTGTAACACTTTTGTTAAAACTATAAAAGTATGCATCTAAGTAATATAGCTACTGCAGTGTCAGAATATATCTGGTTATTACGGTTTATTTCCAATATCCTTATAGGAGTCTGTGACATATTTCCTTTGTATGGACACCCAGCACAAACAGAAACCCCAGGATATTATTATACCATTTTTAGACAGAACAGTTACTACACTTGGATCCTAGCCAGAAGACCAAGAAGGTATATTTTAGTTTCACGTACGGCCCAAAAGCGACATAATTTATTTTATATTACGTCTTCGGTGATCGGGAGATTTTATTTATTTATTAAAAAGGAGGATAATAAGTGATACTACGAATATTAAATTAGCGTATATATATACTAATTTTTGTTTATGGTATATTATCACTTTCTATCCTTCTTTTTTGATAAATAGGATCTCCCGATCTAATCTATAATATAAATCTCACCTGTCTGTTTTAATGTATATATGTAGGTTTGTTCGTATGTCTGCCTAAAACTTTCGACAGAGGTAACAGATTTTCACGAGATCGATATCGGTTTGAAGCTCGACTCTTCGGACAACAAATATTGAAAAATTGGCTAAAAACATTAATTCCTTCACCCTCCAATGGGCACTTTTCTAAAGGGGGGGTCGCTTTTTCACCGAAATTTTCGAAAGTCATTCCCTCTTTTCGATTGACTAGCCTAAATTTAAACCTTCACTACTTCCAGTTTGTCGAAGGGCACAACGGCGAAGACGCTTCGTGTTTTATTTTCTTAACATTTTTTTCTTCCTTCGCCGTACGGGTTCGAGCCTACCTGCCTACTACAATTTTTTTTTTTGCTCAACACACATCTCCAAACACCCGGGCAACACCGGGCAACACCGGGCAACACCGGGCACACAGGCTAGTAATTTATAATCAGGAAACGGTGACACACTTACGCATGTACGAACATTCAAAGTACTACAGTATTAATATATCGAATCATTCTGAAAGTGTTTGTACGAAATGACCTCTCAAAGTTTGTAAATGAAAAGTATTTTTCGGAATTATTTCATGTGAATAATAAAAACCAGGTGGATGCTGTTTTTATGTTGGTTTGTTGCGCTGCGAGTAATATTAGGTCAGAGAATTTTATGAATAAAAATAAAACCTTCGAAAACGTTTACATTTTGCTAGCGACAATAATATTTGAAAATTCACTCCAACTCTTCAATAATTCGAAATGATAATTCTGCTTTACCGTTTCCTGTAAAATATGTTTGCCTCATCGTTCCTTTAAATACATCATTGAAGTGAATTTAATCAAACAAATTAATATCACAAGATAATTATATGATGACGGTTATTTGAAGAACACTTTGATATTCCGATAACATATAAGTCAATTTTCTAAAATGTTACACAAGAAAGGAATGTTTATAGTAATTTTCTCATATAGAATTAGATTAATATATATATATATATATATATATATATATATATATATATATATATATATATATATATATATATATATATATATATATATGTAATCTTATTATATGACGTTTTGGAAGGTTTTATTTTTAATTCATAAAATTCTGTGAACGTATATTACTTGCAGCGCAACAGGCCAACACAAAAAGAGACTGTTTAAGAAAACAACTAAAAGGAAAAAAACAGAGCGACGAACTTTCCTGCACATATTCAACCGAGAAATAAGAACGACAATTCTAAAATTGAAAAATTACAAAAAATAAAAGCTTATTAAGAAAGAACACTCCGTACTATTTAAGAATACTTGTCTGAATGAAAACATGCTGCCTATATAAACAATATGCAAACAATATATATATATATATATATATATATATATATATATATATATATATATATATATATATATGAACAAATGATTAATAAAACATGTTAAAAGACTTCTTGAAAAAAGATTTAATATTTACAAGTAAAGTACTCTCAACAAGATGTAAAAGCTCAATAAAACCGAAAAGGAAATAGAGCTTATAATATTAACAAATGATTAATAAAACATGTTAAAAGACATCTTGAAAAAGATTTAAAAACATATTTAATTTTAAAAAGGAAGCACAAGATAAGTGGATAGTCCTTAATCCACGGAATTTCGAAGAAATACTCTCATTCTCATCAGAGGGCAGGAATTAGCAAAATGCGGGATCGGATTTTGCATGTAAAAGTATTTAGTGAAACTACAAGTAAGTCACAGATCTTACTTGGTTAAAAAAAGGGTGAGGTAAGGGGAGTGGGAGGTAAAAGAAAAATGATAAAAAGATTTCACATGAATGGATAGTCCGGTGAAGGGTAAAAAATTCAAGAATGGTAAAATCCAAATACGGTAGAATTAAAAATTTCCACTCCAACAAGTAAGTTCCAAATGGTCCAAAATGATCCAAAAGGCAGAATTCCTTGGAAAAAATCACAAATGGAATGAGTTCCAATCATTAAAAGAAAAGTTCACATGTGCACAGAAAAAGTACTGGAGAAAATATTTAAAACACGTTTGCCAATCCCGCTTTTTTCTAATTCCTGCCTTCTGATGAGAAGGAGAGTATTTCTTCGAAATTCCGCGGATTAAGGTCTATCCACTTATCTTGTGCTTCCTTTTTAAAATTAAATATGTTTTTAACTCTTTTTCAAGATGTCTTTTAACATGTTTTATTAATCATTTGTTAATATTATAAGCTCTATTTCCTTTTCGGTTTTATTGAGCTTTTACATCTTGTTGAGAGTACTTTACTTGTAAATATTAACTCTTTAATATTCATAATATACTAGACCACCCGTGACCCGTTGGGTCAGTACGTTATATTAGCTATTATGTTGATCAGAAGCTCTTTGAAGTTTATACGTTTCTCTAGAACGAATCAGTCGAGTTCGTCTTTGTTGTTCAGTTTCAGTAAGTTGTGGCATGCCAGAGGGACCAGCTTGTTGCTGATCCACATTGGTTTCGTCGTTGATTTTGGGTTTTTTACTTTTTATTTGGTTGTGTGACATATTAGTAAAGTTCTACAAAGAATGTAAAATAATTTGTTACAGCTTTGTGTAACAACTTCTGAAAAATTTAAAATATTAAATGTGTTAAAAAATGGATGTAATATGTGTAAAACATATGATTCAAGTATTTGTTGTTAAAAAAACAACAAAAGGAAACACTATTTAATGTAATAGAAACGTGTGCATTTAGCAATGCGGCTTTCCGTTTTTGTGTAAAAACTTCTGATGAATTTAAAATATTGGATTTAAAAAATATATTGGATTTAAAAAATGGATTTAATATGTATAAAACATATGATTCAAGTATTTGCTGTTTAAAAACAACAAAGGAAAACACTATTTAATGTAATAGAAATGTGTGCATTTACCGATTCAGCTTTCCGTTTGGAAATGTAAGCAGACGACTTTAAAAAAGCATGGGAAGAAGAAAAAGAAATTTTTTTGTAATAACGCCCTCTAGTAAAAAGGTCTGCATTAGTTAAGGGGGATAACTCTATCCAATTTTACATCGCTCCCTTTTTCTCTCTCTCACACATACACGTAACCATTTCTCGCGTACGTAACGAAAACAGAGGGAGTAGGAGTGTTGAAATCTATGAGAGTGAAAGTGAGAGGTGTTTTCTTTCACCGCCGCTGCTTCTATTAATAATGAGTGTTGTTTTTCTTTTTTGTTTACTTTTGTTTTTTAAAAGGGAGAAGTTTTTTTGAAACTGCGACAGACTTTACGAAGTTGAATGTTTTTAGCCGTTAAAAAAAAACAAAAAACTACGGTTGATGTTATAAAATTATTTATTTATAATGACATGAATTAAAGATTTCTCGCGTACGTAACGAAAACAGAGGGAGTAGGAGTGTTGAAATCTATTAGAGGGAAAGTGAGAGGTGTTTTCTTTCACCGCCGCTGCTTCTATTAATAATGAGTGTTGTTTTTCTTGTTTGTTTACTTTTGTTTTTTAAAAGGGAGAAGTTTTTAGAAACTGCGACAGACTTTACGAAGTTGAATGTTTTTAGCCGTTAAAAAAAAACAAAAAACTATTTGATCAAATTAAATGAAATTGTTTGTATTAAAAACGATATAAAAATTCCGGAATTGGAATAACGGATTGAAGACGTTGCTATTTACGCATGCGCAACCGGATGTTGAAAACCGGAAATCTGATGGCAAACATACATGATCCATAGAGTTTTAGTATTATATAGATTTTAAGTTTACCATTTTGATTACCTTGGTAAACTTATTGTAATTTATATGTATATATATATATATATATATATATATATATATATATATATATATACATATATATATCCGTGTGTGTGTGCATATACAAGGTGTGTTTTAAATGTAATCCTGGAGAACAAAAGATCGCTTGTTTTAATGGTATCACTATTGTTTTCGTAGCTATTAAATGTTTTGAGTTTAAAAAATAGGAAGCTTTACTTTTAGAATGACCGTCGTATCATAGAGCGTGCTTAACCGTCGCCCATCATTGACAAAAGTGCATTGAGAATGGTGTAAAATATGTTGAAGGAAACATCTGCAGCAAAAAAGAGCTCTCGTTTTAATTTTACCACGCCCGTCTTCTTTGCTCTTCAACTTTTTTAGTTTAAAAATTAAAAGGCACGATATATATGCATATATATATGCATATATATATATATATGCGTACATACACAAGATAAACAAATATATATATATATATATATATATACGGTAATCATATATATATATATATATATATATACATACACACACGGTAATCATATATGTATATACATACATATACACACACACGATAATCATATATATACATACACACACGGTAATCATATATGTATATACATACATATACATACACACGATAATCATATATATACATACAAACAAACACATGTGTACATATTAATGTTTGAAATAACTTTCAAATCAGATTAAAAATATATAATAGACACAATGATATCCAATTCGTTTCCATTTGTTTCCAGACGATGTTTATTTTGCTTTATACAATATAAGATTTTCTTGTCTTTCTTACTATTAAATACACCACTACACGACTTTTACAATTAAGTGATGTGAATTTCATTAAAAAAATAATATAGTGATACGTAACAACTCGAAAATTATCAACGTACAAAGCATAACATAAAACACATTTAATAGACTACATATTGTAGAAGCCGTTGGATTCGTAATAATTAAAGTATGTGATTGGGAAGCATTTTGTTTATTTCCGAAACTGTCATGGCGGACGTGTTTGTCTAAGGGAAATAAAAATTATTTTGAAAAATGTACATACATATATCAAGTCCATTCTAATGTCACAGAGGTATAAGACAGTTTCTAGATGAATAATACGACAATATTTCGATAAAATTATAATAAAGTTTCATAAAATTTATGAAAACGTACATTCGAAATAAAATTCTCATATTAAATGCTGTTTGCTTTTGATTTTACCGCTTTTCAAAGCCAGTAGAGGATGAACTTTAGAGTGATTTTCCGTTGGCGATGGAGTGCACTTTTATAGGGTTTAGAGACGATGGGTGAAATGGTTGGAAGCTCTTAATTTTATAGTCTACACTACTAGTGGATCAAAATGGAGACATAGAATAAATTTTACTCTGCCATAGCTATTATAAAATTAGTAAAAGAAAATAACCCACTCAAACAATAAAGTGCAACTAAACTCTCAGAACATTCTTAGAAGGCCAATAGAGATTTCAACTAGAATACTTGTCACGTGACGGGCAAAATTAACTTCCTGAAAAGAACAGTTCTGCAATATCGATTATCAAAACACAGTGGCTTCCGGAAAGGCTTTCCATCCATTTTAAATGAGAAAAAGTGAGGGTATGAGCATCGGTGGTTAAATGATAGAAGTTTGGATCTAGATATATTAAAAGTAATCAGCATGTTTTACCAATTAAACCACGTGTTCAAGGTTGAAAGAGAGAGAATCAGAAACAGCTTTAATTTTGCCCTTTCATACATGGCTGTGTCATCTAAATAGATATTAATAAATGATTTTAGAATGTGATTTGAAAGATCATTGATGAATATCAGTTCTATTTCGTCACACCATTCTCCCAAACATCACCTGATTTCTTAGAAGGTGTAGAATAGTATCTGTTTAATTGCTATAAGACCATCCTGTAAGGCGTGAGTTTTCCTTTTACGGATGTAGCGTAGTAGCTTTTCCGTTGTCCAAGAATTTACTTTCTCCGCTGGGGGGGGGGGTAATGTACGTTTATTGTCATGATATCTTACTTCCAGGCATTACAATCCCTTTCAGGGGATAGTGTAGTATATGTTCGTTATGACACCATTCGTACAGACTAGTAATAATTGCGACTGGATAGAGCAAATATAAACTAGTACATTTAATTGCATAACTTACATGCACTGAATAAGTCGTGGTCAAAGAGTTCAAGTTTCTTATGGCTGTTCATTAAAACAAATGATTAGCTTATGGAATGATGAAGTTTGTTGTTGATTTATTAATGATAGTAGCAGTGTGTGAACACCGCCGTTGTATTCACATTTACTCACTTAACGTGCAAAGACTTTCCTCCATTGCACTCAAATGCATTATGTCACCTCTTTCCACAGTACGCATTTTTATTTTATTTCATCTAGTTTTTAATAATATTTTTTAATAAATTTAATAAATTAAAAAATATTTTTACGTACATAAACATACTTTTTAGATATAGTATATGATATGTATATATTTAGAAGTCTTTTAAATCAAAATTTATATCAATGAGTTTAACGTAAAAACAGAACTTTCGGTTTTATATATATTAAAACCAATACATACTTATAGATTTTCCACTGTATTATTCGAGTGTAAATAATGCTAACTAAATAATACACATAAGAAATATAATTTTCATTAAAAGCAAAAAAATTTATATCATTTTTCTAAAAAAAAACTTTAAGCACAGCTATCCATTATATGTTGCATATCAGTCTCGGTGTGCGAAAAAAAAAAAACAGCATCGTCTGCAGACAATAACTCCTTGACCAAGACATGATGCAGCTTGGATCGGGCATTAAATCTTCTAAGATTAAAAATGCGACCCGTAGTTCGAAACTTTAACATGACACCCTTATTGCAATCCCGAAATGCATGATATATAGAGAAAAGAGTAGGGGCAGGAATATCACCTTGTTTGACCTTGTTTGACCCCATTGTCAACTGGGATTTCATCAGACAATTTTCCGTTAAACGAGACTCTAGCTTTTATGTCCTTGTGCAGTTCCTTGAATATTATATCAAAGGTTAGAGAATACCCTACTTTCTTTAAAATCAACCAGAGAGCATCCCTGCTGACGGCGTCAAATGCTTTGGTCAGATCCACAAACACACCGCAGGAGACTATCCAGTGATAGTATGACAGACAATTTTTGGTACACCTGTTCTAGACTCTGGGCGTGCTCTCCCTGAATAGGGCTGCTCAGTCACAGGACCCCCCCCACCGAAGTTGGCTTCTGTCATATGAAGGCACAACAACAATGTTAAGATAGGGTTTCTGTCACCTCTGTGCAGATTTGTGACTGTGTACCTCCAACTGGTCAAGTCTGTACACGTTGCCACTCCTCCATCGCCATAGGACTTGCAATAGAAATGAACGACAGATGAAATAAAATATAAAAAGATAAGAGATAAAATATAGATCTCAAGTAACATCTGTACGTCGTTGTATTAAAGTGACAATCGCTTGTACGTCATGAGTGCCACTCTCTACTCGTGCTGGTCAAAATAATAGAACATATGTAAATTCATTCCGTTTGGGATAATTTTCGGCTTGTAAATTGTACAGGCGAGAAATCTTATATTCAAATAACAATTGCAACTATTTTTAATCATTTGAGGAGGTGCATATGGCAGACAATGAGTACTTTATTGTCACATTAGAAAAGTCAACGTTTCAATTTAATAGAACATTTTGTCGTTGAGTAATCTTAAACTTAAAAAATTTTGCAAATATTGTTTAAAAAGATTTTGAAAGCGATTTAATAATACTGTATAAGTATGGGTTGCTCTAAAGACATATTTTTCCCTGACAATCTTTGATTTGCGGACAGAAGGAAAGATGCTCATGGAAATCGCAATTAAGGTCAGATGTTGAAGATCGATGATGACCAAAGTGCTCCAGAAAGGTGCTGAGGGTGTTTTCAACAGCAATCGCAAGAAATGCGGATGAAAGAAAAGCACCACCGAAAGACATGACCGGGCACTGGACAAGGTGGCAAAAAAGTCGATTCCAATCAACAAGTCACATCACTGAAGCGTGGAGAAAGGCTTCTGGTGCCGACGTTTCGAGAAGCACTACTTACCGAAGGCTCTGGACAACTGGGATACTTAAATCGTATAGCTGCCACCAAACCGCTCCTTAACAAGAATCAGGCTGTTGAGAGGCTGCGAGGGGCAACTGCGTCTCAAACCTGGACTGCAGATGAATGGCATCGTGTGATCTTCTCAGATAAGTCTTGATTTTGTATCTCCTTCGGCAACCAAGTGCTACGTGTTTCGCGAAGAACTACGAAACGGTATAACCAAGAATGCATTAAGAAGTCTGTGAAGTTCCCGCAGTCTTGCATAGTTTGGGGCTGTATGAGTGCTAAAGGTGTTGGTAATTTACGCTTCATTAAAGGAACTGTAAACGCAAAAGTGTAGCAAGATATCCTGGAAGCTCATTTACTGCCAGTGTTGGATAACCAGTTTGACGGGGAGGCTACAGACATTATTTTTCAATATGACTTGGCACCGGCACACTCTGCCAAGACCACGTCTTCCTGGCTCCGAGAACGATCGATCCCTGTTCTTGAATGGCCGGCGAACTCGCCAGATTTTAACGTTATTAAATCCTTGTAGGACCAGGTGATTAGGAAGCTCCGCAAAGAAAAACCTACTACTCTTGCAGCAATGAAGATTGCAATCCAGAACACATAACATCTAGTGTCTACACAGGATTGCGAGAAGCTTGTCGATTCCATGACCCGGCGAATTGATGCTGTTATTAAGGCAAAAGGTGGTGCTACTAAATATTGATTAATTTTATTTATATTTATATTAATAAAAAACTATTTTGTTTACTTACCTGCATTGTTCTATTATTTTGAAACACGAAATATTAAAAAACTGACATTGCAATTGATATGAAAAAAAAAAAATGTCGTAAAACAACTATTTCA